>NC_134852.1:112976692-113277630 GCF_049852395.1 Peromyscus maniculatus bairdii
TGGTGGAACAGCAGGAATTCTTCTTCCAGGGACTACACTGTGATGGGAGACACAGGACCAAGTCCAAGGCCAGCACAGACAGAATAGTCCACATGCAGCCTTGCACTTCATAAGTCATTGATTGCCTAGCCAATTATTCAGGGAAATACTTGCTGCTGAGCCCTGGCTGGCTGTGGATGCCCAAGAGGTACAATCCTTACAAAAGTCATTAACTCCTGAGACCTGGAGAGCATTTTCCGCTCTTGCAGAAGACCAGGGTTTAGTTTCCAGCACCCACGTGGCAGCTCACAACTGTTTGTAATTCCTATTTCAAGGGATCTGATGCCCTCTTCTGGCCTTCTTGGGCACCAGACACAAAGGTGATGTACATATATATGCAGGCAAACAAAACACATAAAATAAAAACAAATTTTTTTTGTTTTTTTTTTTTCCGAGACAGGGTTTCTGTGTGTAGCTTTGCACCTTTCCTGGAACTCACTTGGTAGCCCAGGCTGGCCTCGAACTCACAGAGATCCGCCTGGCTCTGCCTCCCGAGTGCTGGGATTAAAGGCGTGCGCCACCACCGCCCGGCTATAAAAACAAATTTTTAAATACTTTATTATTTGTATTTTATGTGCACTGCTGTTTGCCTAAATGCATGTGCTGGGAACTGAACCCAGGTCGTCTGGAAGAGTAGTCAGTGCTCTCTCTTTTTTTTTTTTTAAGATTTATTTATTTATTTATTTATTTATTTATTTATTTATTTATTATGTATACAGTGTTTTGCCTGCATATATGCCTGCAGGCCACTAGATCTCATTATGGACAGTTGTGAGCCACCATATGGTTGCTGCGAATTGAACTCAGGACCTCTAGAAGAGCAGCCAGTGAGTTCTCTTAACTGCTGAGCCATCTCTCCAGCCCCAAAATAAAATAATTTTTTTAAAAATTCACTAGTTCACACCAGGTGTGGTGGGGCATGCCCTTAATCCCAGCACTCAGGAGGCAGAGATAGGTGGATCTCTGCGTTCAAGGCCAGCCTAGTCTACAGTATGAGTTCCAGGACAGTCAGGGCTATACAGAGAAACTTTGTCTCAAAACAAACAAACAAACAAAAATCACTGGGTAATGTCACATGCCTTTAATCCCAGCTCTCTTAAGGCAGATCTCCGTGAGTTTGAGGCCAGCTTGGTCTACAGAGTGAGTGCCATATACACCAGGCCAATCTAGCACTCAGAGATAGGTCTAATACCCCCATGGCTGACAACACACCCAGGTTTTAATTCATTTCAGGTCTTTATGAGCCCCATCCAAGGTAAGCCAGGCACTTTTCTAGGAAATAAGGGATAAAATGATTAAAAAAAAAAAAAAAAAAAAAGAACATGCCAGTTGCTTTGGAAAAATAAATGAATAAAAGCAAGAGAAAGGTGTGCAGACTTGCAGCGCCACCAGATGGTCAGATTAAACTTCACTGAGAAAATGACAAAAACCTGGAGAACAGTCCAGTTACATAAACGCTCAACACATACTTATTAGTGAAGGAAGAAAACACTTGGCCTTGAAATTAGTATATGGCAAAGTTTGTTGTTGTTGTTGTTGTTTGATTTTTGAGACAGGGTTTCTCTGTGTAGCTTTGGAGCCTCTGCCTCCCAAGTGCTGGGACTAAAGGCGTGCACCACCACTGCCCGGCCATTTTTTGTTTTATTCTTTGAGACAGGGTTTCCCTGTATAATAGTCCTAGCTGCCCTGGAACTCACTCTGTAGACCAGGCTGGCCTCAAACTCACAGAGATCCACCTGCCTCTGCCTCCTGAGTACTGGGATTGAAGACTTGGGCCACCACCACCCAATGCAAAGTTTTAAAATACACATTCAAAACAATTTGTTGTTGTTGTTTTGTTCAGTGGTGGTGTCTACAGAACAAGTTCCAGGACAACCAAGGCTAAACAGAGAAACCTGTCTCAAAAACAAAAACCCAACAAAACAAAACAAAACAAGAAGAGGGTGGG
The DNA here is from genome assembly GCF_049852395.1 of Peromyscus maniculatus bairdii. NCBI lineage: Eukaryota > Metazoa > Chordata > Mammalia > Rodentia > Cricetidae > Peromyscus > Peromyscus maniculatus. The sequence goes on from NC_134852.1 coordinate 112,978,680, forward strand.
GGAGAAAGGAAAGGGAAAAACAAAGTGAGAGGGCCAGTATGATCAGAATATACTGTATGCATGTATGACATTCTCAAAGAATAAACTTTAAAATGTAATTTTAAAGGCCTGGGGAGACGGCTCAGTGGTTAAGGGCACTGTTGCTCTTGCAGAGGACCAGGATTCAGTTTCTAGTACCCACATGGAAGCCTACAACCATCTACAACTCCAGTTACAGAGAACCCAACGCTCTCCTCTGGCCTCTGCAGCAACTGCATTTGGTGCACAGACATGTGCATGCAAAATACCCATAAAAATAAGTACAAAAAAAAAAAAGCAAATAGAACTATGATGGCTCTCAACTAACAGAGCCAAGAGGTTCGTTATAGATTGAAGGAAGGAGTACAAATTGCTTTCCTTTGCTTTTTAAAATTTCTTTCTGGGCCAGGCGGTGGTGGTGGTGGTGGTGGTGGTGGTGGTGCTGGTGGTGGTGGTGGTGGTGGTGCTGCTGCTGCTGCTGCTGCTGCACGCCTTTAATCCTAGCTCTTGGGAGGCAGGCAGAGGCAGGCAGATCTCTGTGAGTTCAAGGCCAGCCTGGTCTACAAAGGACAGCCAGGGCTGTTACACAGGAGAAACCCTGTCTCAGAAAAAATAAATAAATAAATAAATAAATAAATAAATAAATAAATAAATAAATAAATAATAAAATAAGATTTCTTCCTGGTGTGGTGGTTCCCACCTTTAATCCCAGCACTCAGGAGGCAGACGGAAATCTGAATTTTAGGCCAGCCATAGTTACATGATAAAACCCTGCTCCCCCCTCCAAAAATTTTTTTTTTTTCTTTCCCTCTCTGTTTCTGTCTTCTTCCCTTTCTTTCTTGACAGGGTTTCGTGTATTCCAAGCTGACACTGAACTCATGATGTGGCTGAAGGTAGCCTTGAACTTCTGATCCTCCTCCCTCCACCTCCCAGGGCTCAGATTACAGCTATATGCCAATAAACCAGTTTTATGTGCTGCTGGGGATCCAATTTAGAATGCTCTGCGGGTACTCTATAAACTGAGCTACATTCCAGCCCTATGTGTTTATTTGTTTGTTTATTTATTAGCTTTCTTTATTTTATATGTATGATTGTTTTGCACATGACCTTTGTATGCCCAGTGCCTGCAGAGTCAGAAGAGGGCATTGGGACTGAAGAATAATGGGTGGTTATTAGTCACCATGTGGATGCTGGGTATTCTGCAAGAGCTAACTCTCCAGTCCTTATTTTTTTGCTTTTTTGAGACACAGTTCTGACAGTAAAGTCCCAGGGTCAGACTATCCTCCTGTCTCAGACTCCCCAGTAGCTGACCTTCTGGTTTTTTTACTTTATAGTTGCTGCATCATACTGATTTTATTAAATGTTTAGGTAGGTTTTGGATAATAAATGGGCTATGGCAAACATCTGTTACAGCGCAGAGACCTCAGGCCCTAGATGGGTGAGGGCCAGTCCAGATGTTTGCTAGATGCCCAGCTCCAAATGCTTGTCAGCCAGTCTCATAGGTATGAGAGAGTTTCCTTTCTCAAAGGCTGGCAGAAAAGAGCGACTTTGGGCAGCACACAGCCTCTTCCCCGAGACCCCCAATGGAATCTTTCTCAACCTAAACCTAAAACCACCACCATGGTCTGCCTGTTCTATTTCCCAAACTCCTCCCTAAGCCTACTTCCTTATTTGTGCAGTGTCAAAACCCAGCTACCAAGAAGAGGAGATACTAGCATTACACTGGCAACTGGCAGCCATTATGTATTGTCAAAGTCACCCGTATTAGAGAGAACTGACGGTCTCCTCAAGCAGGTCTGCCCACCTCCACCATAGGCTGGGGCCAGCTACTTCTCTCTCCGGACCCACTAGCCCTCAGCCAGCCGCGTGTCACCCCAGGGGTGGGTCACTCCTCGTCCTACCTGGTTGTGTAAATTGTCCTCGGGGCCTGGTTTTTCTTTGTGGTGCTTGGCATCCATGCAAACATTGAGCAGGTCTGCTCTGGCCCGCGTGGCTCTTGATGCGGCACAGTGGGCCATCCATATCAGCAGGAGCAGCCACGGCACGGTCATCAGGTGAGCCATGCCAGACCCTGAAGGAAGAGCTATGGTCAGAGGAACCGCCAAGAGTGTGCTCAGCTCCAGTGGGTGGTGCCTGCACTCCTGGGTCCTGTGTCACCTCCTCCCGTCAGTCTTCCCGGACTCCGAGGCTCAGACGCCCTGGAGACAGTCACTGGTCACAGCATTTTTGACTTCAGTGGTCCTGAGACTCAAGGCAATTCAAAAACAATTAGAGTTTGCCCACATCCGTATTCAAAATCCTTGGAGGCAAATGTTTCAGAGATAACATTTTTAAAGATTTTTTATAAAAGGTGATACAGGTTTCAGGGAGGTGGTGTTGCACATCTTTAATCCCAGGACTTGGGAGGCAGAGGCAAGCGGATCTCTGTAGAACAGCCTGGTCTACAGAGTAAGTTCCGGCATAGCCAGGACTACGCAGAGAAAGCCGGTCTCAAAAAACAAAAACAAAAAAGAAAGAAATCCTGAAGAATGACCTCCTACGGAGGTTGGAATTATAAGCATGTGCAGCCACACCCAGGTTTTTTCTTTCTTTTTTCTTTTCAGGATTATCACCTGGGCAGTTCAACAGGCCCCTCCCAGAGACTCTGGCCTGGGGGCTTTCAGGCAGGCACATCTTGACCTGGTTTAGAGAACTAGATCCAGGACAGCTAGGCCTACACAGAGAAACCCTCCTTGTCTTGGGAAAAAACAAAAAAGACCTTGGTATCTTGGGACCGGAGATATAGCTTGGTTGGTAGTGGATTCTCAGAACGTAGGGGCAGGAGGATTAAAAATTCAAGGTCATTTTCAATTCCATATCAAATTTGAGACCAGCCTGAGATGGTGAGATCCCAACATTTAAAAAAAAAAATCCCCAAAACTTGGGTGTCCTGACTCTCCTCAGACTGCTTAGGCTAGAGTAAACCTGCAGTTGAATGCCCACCCAGCTTTCTTCTGGGCCCCACAAAACATTCTTCTGCATTAGTCCATTGCCCCACCCCTGACTCAGCCTTTATTTTTGTAGTACTGGGTACTGAACCTAAGTACTCCACTGTTAAACTGTATCACAAACCTTCCTTTCTCTTTGTTTTGTTTTTTCGTGACAGGGTTTCTCTGTATAACAGCCCTGGCTGTCCTGGAACTCACTCTAGCCCAGGCTGGCCTCAAACTTATAGGGATCCACCTGCCTCTGCCTTCCAAGTGCTGGGTCTAAAAGCGTGTGCCGCCGCCGCCGCCACCACCATCGGACTCACTTTGTATTTTGAGACAGGGTCTTACTAAATCACTCAGGCTGATCTTGAACTCATTACATGGCCCAGCCCTTGAACTTTTCATTTCCTTGCCTCAGCCTCCAGAGCAGATGGGATTACAGGCTCACACCACCAGACCCAAGCAGTCTTCTATTTATCCCAGCGTCTACCCGTCTATTCTCTCTCTTAAATCATTCACTCCAGGACCCAGCCATGCTTCTGTTCATCCACTTACTGTGACCTGCGGTAGTGGCGGCGAGTCCAGGCCAGGGCAATCAGTCCTGCTGGAGCACCAGGTGTGTCTTCAACTCCTGTGGGGCAAAACAAGAACCTGCCCGCTCGGAGCGCAGGTTAAAGCTCAGAGAGCGGCAGGGGCCCAGCCCAGGCCTCTCTCCACTCCCTGCCTGACCATGCGGAAAACAGACACAAATGACCAGACCGGTAAATGTAGAAGAAGAAAAAAAGTCACCAGATAATCGTCAATTTCATATATGTGTGACTGGCTGGACCTGGCTGAGGGGCATGCTTCATTACATGCCACCCAAGTCCGACCCTTCCCCAGACCCTCCCCACTGCAAAATGTTCCAAATGGCTAAAATGTCCCAAGTTCCCGCTGAGTCCCCCTAGCCCTGCCTCCATGGATCTTCTCCAGTCAATGGTCTCTCCCTTCATTCAGCCAGTATTCTGTCTCCCCGTGAGCTGCATTCTGCCAGCTCATCACCATTTTCCTAGTCACACTTTTAGATCTTAGTCCACCTGTGACAAGGCCCCTGCCATTACCTTACACTTGGGGCCCCCAGACTAGAAGAGCTAAGAGCTCAGCACTTGGCTGAAGGGTTGAAGCCTTAAGTTCTGGTTAAAAAAGACAGACACTACTTACTACCTCACAGTTTAACCATGCTCTGATCTGGGCCTCAGTTTCCACCTCCAGATTCTCTGGGCTTCAGGCGCATAGAAGGCCTTTCCAACTCAGCAAATTCTTTAACATATGCTGGGGGTACCGGAGGGTGTGTGGTCCCTGATGAGAAGTGTCAGGCGACTTACCTGGGAACGGAGGCAACTCTCAGACTGGCTCAGGCTTCGGCTCTGCTCTAGACTCCCTTTGCTTTTATTCCAGCAGACGACTGAGGTTTAGTGGCCTAGGAGACGGGGCTGTGGAGCAGGCAGTGGGAATGGAGCCCAGGAATGGAGGCTGAGATTGGGTGAAGGCCACCCAGCTGTTAATTATTGCATGTGAGCAGCACCGGTCAGGCCTCTGTAGGGATGGGAGGTCTCAGCACTGGCTGCCTCTCAGGGTCTATGGACAAGGGCTTCAATCCACAGCATTGCAAACAAACAAAAGCCTATGAAAAGCCAAACACTCAGCTGTAGCTGGAGAGCTTCTCTCCAGGTCTGCCAACCCACTCCCCCCACCCCCGCAGTCCTGCAGCACACTTATAAAATAATCACTCAGATGCTTATATCACTTATAAACTGTTCTGTATTTGGCTCTGTGTTTCTTATTTAATAAGACCTTTTAGAATTTCATCTACACTCAGCCCTAAAGACAAAAACAAAACCTTTGCGGCTTGAGCTGCTAAGAGCCAGGATCCTTTCAGATAGTCACATCCACTTCCACCATCCTTGTCCTCTTATACAGATGAGCAGAATGAGACCCAGAGGACCACAGCAGAGCCAATGGCAAGACCATCACAAGAGCACAGGCTTCCAACTTCCAGGCCTGCTGTGAAGAATAAGAAGGTCCCGAGTCCCCAACTTCTATGAGCTACCAGTTCCCCCCACCTCGACAGCCCAATCATTACCCACTTCCGGTTATAAAATCACTTATGGTCTAAATCTTCTGATGGAGCCTCGGGGGTTTGAAAGCCCAGGCTCCCTTCTCTTCTCCACTCACTCACCTCCCACTCCTGCTTTAGGTCTCTATGGTCCTTTAAGGATCCGAGCTAATTTTAACACCTCCCACATACCACTGCAGCCAAAACAGAATCCCCCACTCAGGAGTCCAGGGTGATGCTGCTGTTGGTAAAGGGAGTAGATTTGAGCAGGAGAAAATGTAGAGCTGTTGATCAGGTACCTGTGTGTATGAAGGTTCCAAGTGGCACATAAATGTGGGAGCTGCCAGCCCATGTGTCACAACAGAAATCTGCGTAAGGTAATACCTTGGTGAATGCAGGGAGGAAGAAAAAAGGAAGGAGAAAGAGGACGGGCGAAGAGGAGCGAGAGGAGGCAATTTGCCCTCTGGAGAAAAATCAGCCAAAGAAGAAGGCCCTACAAAGAGACCAGCTCCCAGGAGGGCCCCTAATTCTGACTGGCGGCATTCTCTGGGGCCTCAGAAGTGTACCTGAATCCTGTGACACCCCAGGAGTGCTTGTCCCCTGAAGATCATAACAGGTTGGGGACCCCTAGAGTCTGAGACCTCCTTTCTTGTTTGCGCGTCCAGATGGGCCTACTGATTAGGGAAGGGTGGGCCAGGGATCTGTCAATGCCTGAAGCTGGAGGTCCTGGGTGGTAGAACCTGCCTCTGACTTGGGGGCTGATTATTAACTGGCCTTTATGGCTCCTCTATTGCAAAGAGTGAAGTTTGTCCCCTGGGCAATGCTCCTGAGCTCCACAGCTTCTGAATAAGTAACCTTTCCAGTGAGGATCTGAGTTGAAGATTGAGCTCAGAGCCTAGGTGAACCCCTTACCCTTTGATATGCCTCAGAGTTCTGCCTGAATTGGAAAAAAAAAAAAAGTAGCTGGGTGGTGGTGGCGGCGGCGGCGGCGGCGGCGGCGGCGGCGGCGCACGCCTTTAATCCTGTTACTTGGGAGGCAGAGGCAGGCAGATCTCTCAGTTCAAAGCCAGCCTGGTCCAGGACAGCCAAGGCTACACAGAGAAACCCTGTGTCAAACAAACAAACGAATAAACAGAAAAACAAAAGAAATAAAAAGAAGGACATGACGGCTCCTAGGGATGGTGGAGGAGAAGGGTTATTGTAGAGAGGAGGGAGAGCATAGCCAGAGTATCTGGAGGGTCCAGAGTGGACATGACCCCGAACGGGGCCATGTGAGGAGAAGGGGGAGGGGAAAGCCAGATGAGGAGACCCAAAGGGCAAAAGACCAGTGTAGGCAAAATCACTGGATTACATAGTGAAGAGCAGCTGAGGGAAGGGCAGCCCAGGCCCTGAGCAGGAGAAGTTTAAGGTAGGGGGCCAGGTGTGCCAGCCAGGAGGACCCTGTAACAGGTAGGGACTGAGGGATGCTAGGAGAACCTGGTGGCCAGCTTCAACTTTGATATGCTAATAGGCATCTCCATTAGCCATTTGTCTGGGTCTGAGACCTGATCCTGCCCTGAACGTTGAGGTGCTGTACCCATCTGGAGCCTGAGTGCTAGGATTAGGGAAGGACAGAATCGGGAGTCTCCTTGGACCCAGTCTGTTGTTGATTGTTTTACTCTTTGGCTCTTTTGGTCTTTGGGAGGGCCCGCCACCCAGCTCCCAAATAAATACAGAGACTTATTATTACTTATAAATGCCCAGCCTTAGCTTGGCTTGTTTCTTGCCAGCTTCTCTTAAATTATCCTGTCTACCTTTTGCCTCTGGGCTTTTACCTTTCTCTATTTCTGTATATCCTTTCTTTTCTTGTCATTCCATGTCTGGCTGGGTGGCTGGCCCCTGGAGTCCTCCTCCTCTCCTTTTCTCACTCTTTCTTACTTTCCTTCCAGATTTCTTTTATTTATCTCTGCCTGTCAGCCCTGCCTATCCTTTCCTGCCAAGTTATTGGCTGTTCAGCTCTTTATTAGACCAATCAGGTATTTTAGAAAGGCAAAGTATCACAGCTTCACAGAGTTAAACAAATGCAACATAAAATAATGCAACATCTTTGCATCATTAAACAAATGTTCCACAGCATAAACAAATGTAGCACATCTTAAAATAACATTCTATAACACCAGTCCAGGGTGTATCTCCCTGAGCTAGCAGCTTTTTTTTTTTTTTTTTTTTTTTATGCCAAATGCCGTTTATTGAAGGAGGGAGGAGGTCTTAAATACAGGCTTACAGCACAATGAGAGAACCCCAGAGGGCAGAAGTTCACTACCAATGTTTTTTTTTTTTTTTTTTTTTTTTTACAATCTTGCATCTGAGCTAGCAGCTTATTAGCAGCAAGACTGACCATCAGCATCCCTTCTGGCCCAGGCTGCAAGTGCCTTGTGACCAGGTAGTATAACAGGAAGGTTATTGACACCCCCACCACACCACTACCCCAGCAGAGGGACTAAGGGCCATGGAGGAAGAGAAGGCCTCCAGATTGCAGGGGGAAAGGATCCTGAGCTTTTCTGAGCACCGGCCCACACACATGCCTTTCACACCGCCCATCCTCAGAGCTGTGGACACACTGGATTCTGTCTGCAAGTCTGATGTCCTTCATTTGCAAGAGACAACTCTGCAGGCATCCTGGAGCGGCATCCTCAGATTACAGACTCCTTGCTGTTTCTTTAGGCCCTCTCCTGCCTGCATTTCTCAGAACTTCCAGCTCAGCCGGCTGGGAATTCTGCTTGTACTTCCTTACAAGCAGAACCTTGCTGTTCAAAGCCTTGTTGACTCTTGGCCCTACAAGACTTTTGCAAGGGACTCCCTCCAGTCATTTCCGGCCAAGCTCCGTCAAGCTACCACAACACTATCATTTGTGTTCTATGACGAACGCCTAGATTCCTTAACTTCCCAGCTCCTCCCATTCAAAACCCAGGCCCTGGGCATCTGTGAGAAAATGGCACTGTCTCCTGCCCTGCTTCAGATATGCACATTTTGCTAGGGGGAAAGCATGGGTGCAGAATGATATGTCTCCTCAGGGACTAGAGTGGGTGGCTTTCTTAGACTGATGTTTTAGTGGGCAGCTGTAGGTTGAGGTCTGTCTGAGTTACTTTCCTATTGCTGTGATAAAACACCATGACCAAGGCAACTTATAGAAGGAAGAGTTTATTTGGGGCTGACAGTTCCAGAGAGAGAAAAATTCATTACCATCACGCTGTGGAAGTGTGGCAGCAGGCAGGCATGGTCACTAAAGCCACAAGCTGAGGCCTGAGAGCTCACATCTCAAACTGCAAACAGGAAGCAGAGAGAGAACTTTATGTTTTATGTGCATTTTTTTAAAAGATTTATTTATTATGTATACAATGTTCTGTCTGCATGTATCCTTGCAGACCAGAAGAGGGCACCAGATCTCATTACAGATGGTTGTGAGCCACCATGTGGGTGCTGGGAATTGAACTCAGGACCTCTGGAAGAGCAGCCTGTGCTCTTAACCTCTGAGCATCTCTCCAGCCCGCATTTTTGTTTTTGTCATGGGTGTCCAGTCCCCTGAAACTGGAGTTACAGACAGGTGTGAAATGCCATGTAGGTTCTGGGAATTGAACTTGGGTCCTCTGGAAGAGCAGTCAGTACTCTTAACCCCTGAGCCATCTCCAGCCTAGAGAAAGAACTCTAAATGATGTAAGTAATTGAAAACTCTTAAAGCCCTCCTCCAGTGGCATACTTCCCCTAACAAAGCTGTACCTCCTAAACCTCCCTAAACAGCCACCAACTGGGGATCAAGTTCAAAATGCCCAGACTATGGGAGACATCTCATGCAAACCACCACAAGGTCTAAGTGGCCACAAGGGTCCAGCGTGCAGAGATGAATGAAGAACATCTAGGCACACAGAGAGGCTGGAAAGATTACCCAGAGTCGGGTGTATGAGTGGAACCTATTTATGGGGGTAGAAAAGAGAATGATTTGACATAAGGCCTAAACAGAGGTAGGGTATTTCCACACCACTGAAAAAGTTTGTGTTTTACAAGGTACCACAGGAATGTATTAAGAGTCAATACGAGCTGGGCAGTGGTGGTACATGCCTTTAACCCTAGACCTTGGGAGGTAGAGGCAGGAGGATCTCTGTGAGTTTGAGGCCGGCCTGGTCTACAGAGTGAATTCCAGAACAGGCCGGGGCAGTGGTGGCGCACGCCTTTAATCCCAGCACTCGGGAGGCAGAGCCAGGTGGATCATTGAGAGTTCAAGGCCAGCCTGGGCTACCAAGTGAGTTCCAGGAAAGGTGCAAAGCTACACAGAGAAACCATGTCTCGAAAAAACAAAAACAAAAAAAAAAAACAAAAAAAAAACAAAAAACAAAAAACAAAGTGAATTCCAGAACAGGCTCCAAAGCTACACAAAGAAACCCTGCCTAAAAAAAAAAAAGAGTCAACAAGAAAAGCTGGATATAAAGTGAAAAAAAAATAAAAATAAAAAGGAAGGACATGACTGCTCCTAAGTATGGTGGAGGAGAAAGTTTATTGTAGGTAAAAGGGAAAGCATAGCCAGAGGCAGGAATATCTGGGAGAGTGCAGAGTAGACATGACCCTGAGCAAGTGATGGGGGTGAGGGGGTAGGGGGTGGAGGGGTGGAGCTAGGGAGTAGGAGAGAGCAGACCGAAAGGCCAGGAGGGTAAAGAGTAGATTTAAAAAAAAAAAAAAGACCAAGAAATCAAAATGACTGGATTATATAGGGAAGAGCCTCTGGGGGAAGGGCAGCCCAGCCCCTAGGCTGGAGAGTTCAAGGGTACACGTCATACCTTGTAACTGGTAGGTACTGAAGGGATGCTGGGAGAACCTGGCAGCCAGGTCTGCTTTGATATGTTAGATAGGTACCTCAGGCATTTTTCCAAGGATTTGAGACTTAACACCTGTAAATCCTTGTGGAGGACCAGCCCCCACCTTTTATAGGGTTCCTGTGGGAAGGGGAGTAAGAAATATTAGGTAGGATAGGCCTAGCCAATGAGAGGAAAGACAGAAACACAGGATAACTTTGGCAGGACCAGGATCAATATCCACTGGCCCAGAACTACTCAAAAAGGCTTTTTATAATAATGCCGAGGGGCAAAGCAAAAGATCTCCCCCTTGCTAGATAGAACCAAGTGTAAACCCATCCAAACATCTGGTACCCAGGCCTGTAGTCCAATAATCTTCTTATGCAACTGGTAAAGCAAGCTCAGATCTCACTAGGAAACCTCTGTGGGCTCCCACAGGTCCCTCTTCTTAATATTTTAAAAAGTTCCCCATTAAGAGCTTGCAAATAGCTGTAACAACCACAGCAATCCCTATATTTGCCGCACCTCCCAGTGAAGGCATAGAGGATGATAAAGATGGAATGTCCTTTTTGAATGGGTCTAAGATGTCTATAGAAGTCTTAGCTGGACCAAGCCCTTTTTTAATCAATAAACTCCTGATGTACTGCATCAAATAAATCAAACTCCAGATGCAACTGCATCAAACTGAAATACTCCCTTAGTTTCACCAAACATAAACAGGTTAACATAATTCTAACATAAATATTACTACACATAATTACAATTCTCTCAAACTTACATCCAAAAACAAACTCTTTTTGTTGTTGTTGTTGTTGTTGTTTTGTTTTGTTTTTTTGAGACAGGGTTTCTCTGTGTAGCTTTGGAGCTATCCTGGAACTCCCTCTGTAGCCTAGGCTGGCCTTGAACTCACAGAGATCTGCCTGCCTCTGCCTCCTGAGTGCTGAGATTAAAGGCATGTGCCACCACCTGGTGTAAAAATATACTTTAAAGCAATCTCTTAATAGAACCATTTGCATTTCTTGCTAACAAAACATTGGATAAACTTTTTTTTTTTTTTTTCCGAGACAGGGTTTCCCTGTGTAGCTTTGCGCCTTTCCTGGAACTCACTTGGTAGCCCAGGCTGGCCTCGAACTCACAGAGATCCACCTGGCTCTGCCTCCCAAGTGCTGGGATTAAAGGCGTGTGCCACCACTGCCCGGCCTGGATAAACTTCTGATGCATCCACATCAAACTTAAATACTCCCTTAGCTTCACCAAACCATGGTGCATCAATATCAACAGGCTAACATAATAACTCTAACATAAATGTTACTATACACAATTGCAATTCCTACAAACCTACATCCAAAAGCAATACTCTCAATATAACCATTAACACTTTAAAAACTTTAACAAACATCCAAAAGCAATTTCTTAATAGAACTATACAAAACATAGGGTACATTAACACAGTATCAGTCTGCTCAAGGGACAAGAAAAAATTTTTTAATTAAATTAAATAGAATGAGGAATATTAACTCTCCCTTTTCCTTATAATTTCTTAAGCTGCATCTTGAGCTTAGGTAGAAGAACCCCAAACTTCTCCATTTTAACAGTTCCATTTTTAACACAAACAGTTCCATTTCTAATACAAAACAGTGAATCATCACAGTTAATAGAGTCTATATGTGTAGGTAAAGTCAAAACTGTCCCATTGCAATGAAATGTCCATCCTATTTCTTAAGTTCAAAAAGAGTTCTGGTACCAGTCCTAAAGTTCTAGAAAGCCTTCTGATACCAATTTTAAAGTTCCAAATATGAAGAAACCCATAACCAAAAACTTTTTGCAGTTAACAACTTTAGTTTAAAGAAGTGTTACTGAAGCTTCACTCTCAGCAGCATTTTATGGCAGTCTTTCCCTAGGAACCTTGCCTCATAATGAAATAACTGCCATAGTAACTGAGCTGCTATGAAACTGAGCTGCTGTGAGCTCTTTGGAAAAGCTCTCTGAGCAGCCAGCAAACAGAAACTGAGTGACTTTAGTTGCTGGCTCTGTTCAGGCTTTTACAATCCCAGTCCTGAAGCCAGAAAGCATCTCCCACCACAAAGGCTCAAGAGGCTGTCTCTGCTACAAGCTGCTGTTCTCAGTACCCAGGATCCAGGAGGAAACCCAGCCACTCTGAGCTATGGCTTCCTCAGGTCCCATTACCTGCTTCACCAGCGGCCCTGTGCTCAGCACCCCAGGTCCCAAAAACCTCTGTGTGCTGCCCTGCTCGCATGGCTGAATGCCACCTCAGGCTCCCCGGTGTTTCAGGACAGCACTCAGACTCAGAGTGCCTGTTCCCTGCCCTCCTGTTGGGCACCCCGGGGCATCTTTCTATGGAGGCTTTGTCTCTCACACAGCTGCTACAGCACCCTGCACTCTTGCTCTCCAGCTGCTGGCTCTGCTCTTGGCCTCTCCCACAGTGCCCCTACCAAGGTGCCTGCTCAGCTCTTTGCCTCTCCTGCGATGTCTCTGCTGGGCTCTGGTCTCCAGGGTCTCTGGCTCCTGGGGTCTGATGTCTCTACTGCACTCCAAGCCGCTGCCTGCCATTTGCCTCACTCACACACAGCATGGTGTCTCCATACCTCACCAAGGCTTCCTCTTGGCATAAAGCTTCCAGTACTTTGCTGCTTACACTGGCTGTTGGTGGTCAGCCCCCTGAGCTGCGCTGATGCCCCATGGGTTTCAGCTGCCAATGCCTAGCTGCTGTGCTTGCACTGGCTCTGGAGCTTCTGAAGCTGCTCAGACTGCCACGCTCACAGTCTGCCATGGACACTGCTTTCTGTATCCCAGGTTCTGCTTGTTCTCGAGGTATGACTTACTCATACTACCATTTTTAATGCTAATTTAGTAGAGACTGAGAGAAAGAGAAAGAGAGAAACTTAGAGAGAGATACTTGTTACAGCCTAATTTTAACTACTTTCTTATTTAGCTTAACTTGAACTACTCTACTTTATATTTAAAATTTTACTCCCAAAGAATAGAATACTCTCGTCTTAACCTTAATTCATTAATTCATTACTAGGCATGTCCAACTGCTTCCTGCAGGGTACTTTCCTACTCTCACTAAATTTCCTCCACACCCAGGTCCCTAGTTCTGGTGCCAACTGTGGGGAATGAGCCCCCACTTTTTCTAGGGTTCCTATGAGGAGGAGAGAGGAATAAGGAACTTGTAGATAGAATGATAGACTTAACCAAGAAGAAGAAAGACAGAAACACAGGGTAGCTTCGGGAGTACCTGGGTCAATATCCACTGGACCAGAACTTTATTCAAAGGGGCTTTTTCTAACAATGCCAAGGGGCAAGGCAAAAGACCTCCCCCTTGCTAGATAGAACCAAGTGTAGATCCTTCCAAACATCTGGTACCCAGGCCCATGGTCCAATAATCCTCTTATGCAGCCCTGCCAGCAAAGCAAGTGCTAGGTAACCTCTGTGGGCTCCCACAAATCCTAGCACTTGGGAGGCAAAGGCAATGGGATTCTCTGCAAGTTCAAGATCAGCCAGGGCTACTCGGCAAGAGCTGTCTGGGGCAGGGGGAAGAAAGTCAATAAAGAGCCAGGCTTGGTAGCTATGCCTATAATTCCAATTTCTCAATGGGCTGGAGGATTTTAAGTTCAAAGCCTGCCTAGGCTATAGAAAGAGATCAATGTTAGAAATGAAGTCCGGAAGAGGATTTTTGATTAAGGCATATACATACAGTTTTGATAGTTATAGCTTTAGGAGGGTTATCAGTCTAGCCCCTATCAGCAAAAGATCTGCTTTTCCATAGGCCTGTCAATACAACACACTACAAGAGAAAAACCTTGATTTTCTATTAATCTGACAGGAAGGAAAGGACATCTCAGTACCCCATCCCCCTCTTCTTGAAAAGGTCTCATATATCCCAGCCTTTTACCACCATGTTCAGTATATGGGATGCTGGAAAACAAATCCAGGACACTCATGCATGCTAGATGAACACTCATCACCTGAGCCACATCCCCAGCTCTCAATGTATTTTTCTTTTTATCCCCAAAGCTGAGTTTGAACACAGGGCCTTGTGCCTGCTAGGCAGATGATCTACCCCTGAGCCTGGGGGCAGTGTGCCATGAGCTAAGCAACTCTGTGGTATAAATTTTGCTTATGCAGACAGAAAAGGTTGCAGATATGCAGTAAAGCAGGTTCAGACAGAAAACAAACAAAAATAACTTTAGACAAGTTACAATGTGTTTAAAAATGTGTGTAGGCTTAAGAAAGAAAAAATGGATATGGACAGTCATAGAAAAAAAGTAAATCATTTATAAATAATAAAAAAGATCAGCCATATAGAGATGAGCAATATGCAGGGAGTCTGGATTCTGTATGGTGTTGTATTGGCTTTAAATGTTTTGATTCCTAATGAACAGCTACTGAGAGACACTGGATTATGGAAACTGTTAAATTAAACTAACCTATATACTTTTAAAATTTCTTAACTTCAAAATGGAAGTCTGTCAGAGTTTGCCGACAGTCTATTGGGTATCTGGGTGGAGGCATGCAGATTGTAGAGACAATGAAGAAAACAGAAAAGAGTCATGAGGACTGCCAGTCAATGCTGAACAGCCCCAAGTTTATTTCACAGCCAGCTTATATACAGTCTTGAAGGACAGCGGTAGAACAATGCACAGCACAGGCATTCAACTACTATCTATCCTGCTTTGCATCAAGGAGCAGACAGTTTCATTTTCTATCTTGATGTAGCTCTGGGTGGTGTCAGCCACCTGCATCTAGCTAGATAGTATGTTCCTTCCTGTGGGCTAATCAGGACTTTCTCACAGCCCTTCAAGGAGACTCTGTGGGTTAATCAGGACTTTCTCACAGCCATGGAGCAAGCAAGCTTGAACTCTATTGACTCCGAATAGACTTCAGATTAAAACTGGGAAACTGAGTCAATTGTGGGCTCCCACAGAAGTAAAAACTTACATTACAGAAAATGAAAGGCAGTGGATTCATTCAAAGTTGATAGAGATCTGAATTGTTCGGGGAAGACCCCCTGAAAATCTTGGCTACAGACATAAAGAAATAAACATTAAAAAAAAAACCTATAAGACAAGCGATATATATTTTACTCGCTCAAACATAAAACAGCTGGGCGGTGGTGGTACATGCCTTTAATCCCAGCACTCAGGAGGCAGAGGCAGGTGGATCTTTGTGAGTTCAAGGCTAGCCTGGTCTACAAAGCGAGTTCCAGGAAAGGCAAAAAGCTAAACAAAGAAACCCTGTCTTGAAAAACAAAATAAATAAATAAATAAATAAATAAATAAATAAATAAATAAAAACAAAAATTACCTTTAACTGACTTATGCACACTTCATATACCATACTTGTGTTAATGTAAATATATGTTACCTTTGAAAGTTTGTGTTTTCAGAGCAAGGAGACCAGACACCAATGAAAATTGGTGGCCCAGGTGGTCCAGACTCTCAGAATGTCTCTGTTGCTATTTCTTCAATGTTCTGCAACCAGAATAGCTTCCAGACTGCTGGCTGAGATGGTCCAGCCTCACAGACTTCTCTAGCCAGAACTTTAGATAAACCTTACATTATCTCATCACACTGAGAATGAACAACAGCTAGCTCCCCCAGGACTTGACCATTATCTTAATTTTTTCAGCATCTCTTAAAGATGCCAGCACTCCCAGACAACAGGAAACAGTCTAGAGAACACAATGCTCACATTCCTAAGAGACGGGGTGGGTAGTTTTTGGTTATTTGATGGGTTATAGATGTTTGTGACCGTTTAGGGGGGTTGGTTACAAATTGTTATTAGTCATGGTCAGAAAAAAAAACAGGACAAAGGAGATTAGATTCAGGGACTCTTTCTGAAGAGATGAGATAAAAAGGTTCATTATTGAGTGTACTTTTGAACAACTACTAGTCTCACATATTTTAAATTAGTATGGATTTTTGTATATTGATACAAATTTAAGGTTACTTTTTTTTTTTTTTTTTTTTTTTTTTTTTTTTTTTCAATAATTGAGTAAAACTGAAATTTATTATATGCCACAGTCGTCCTACGGACCTCCATGCTATATATATATATATATATAGCCTCTATGGTTCTATGGGTTGTGGTCTGATTGTTCATTTTATATCTAGAATCCACCAATGAGTGAGTACATACCATAACTGTCTTTCTGGGTTTGGGTTACCTCACTCAGGATGATATTTTCTAGTTCCATCCATTTGCCTGCAAATTTCATGCTTTCATTGTTTTTCTCTGCTGAGTAGTACTCCATTGTGTATATGTACCACATTTTTTTCATCCTCAGTCTTTTCAACCTCAAAAAAATGGCAAAACACCTATCTTCCAGTTGTTTGGGCCAAAATTTATGGTTCCTTCCTTCCATGAATGCGCTACAATTTATATCCTATCTGTCAGCAAACCTTGATTTCGTAACTTCTATTTTTGTTTTGTTTTAGAGAAGGTCTCTCTATGTAATCCTGGCTGTCTTGGAACTCATTATGTAGACCAGGCTGGTCTCAAACTCATAGAGATCTGCCTGCCTCTGCCTGCCAAATGCTGAGATTAAATGTGTGTGCCACCATGCCCAGCTGATTTCTCTACTTCTGACTTATTCAAAATTCATCCATTTCTGTGGTGGTATTGTGTTCCCCAAAATATTGTGTACCTTAATAAACTTATCTGGGGTCAGAGAACAGAAAAGCCACTAGTTAGGCAGTGATAGCACACGCCTTTAATCCTGGCATTCCAGAGATAGAAATCCCTCTGGATCTCTGTGAGTTCAAGGCCACATTGGAAACAGCCAAGCATGGTGACACACGCCTTTAATCCCAGAAAGCCAGCCTTTAATCCCAGAGAGTGGTGGTAGAAAGCAGAAAGGTATATAAGGCGTGAGGACCAGAAACTAGAAGCATTTGGCTGGTTAAGCATTTTGGCTGGTTAAGCATTCAGGCTATGGAGCAACACAGTTCAGCTGGGATTCATTCTGGATGAGGACTCAGAATCTTCCAGTCTGAGGAAACAGGACCAGCTGAGGAACTGGTGAGGTGAGATAGCTATGGCTTGTTCTGTCTCTCTGACCTTCCAGTATTCACTCCAATAACTGGCCTCGGGTTTGATTTTATTAATAAGAACTTTTAAGATTCATGCTACACATTTCTTTTCCTATATTTCTGGATTTTTAAAAATTTTATTTTATCTTATGAGTTTTGCCCTAACAATTTTTTTTTCTGGAGCTGAGGACCAAACCAGGCAAGCACTCTGCCACTGAACTAACCCTGCCCCCCACAATATTTTATATTTTATTCTTAGTATTTACTGCAATCTTACAACTTTAATTTATGTGTCCTTTATTAATTTCCCACTAGAATGGAAGCTACAAGAAAGGGAGGATGGTCTATTTTGTTCACTGTTGTATATTCACTACTCAAAATAGCAATACACATTTATTTGGTTTTCTGGGTTTATTTGTTTGATTTTTGGAGACAGGGTCACTCTTTGTAGCCTTGGCTGGCCTGTAACTCACAAAGATCCTCCTACCTCTGCCTCCCAAAAGGTGGGATTAAAGGCATCAGTAAATATTTAAGGCATGAAAAAAAGGATGACATTTCCAAAGGGTGTATTTTACACTTTAATGAAAATCTGTTTGTTTTTGAGACACTTTTTTGTTGGTGTTTGTTTTTCAAGATAGAGTTTCAGTGTGTAGCCCTGATTGTCCTGGAACTTACGCTGTAGACTAGGCTGGCCTTGAACTAACGGAGAGTCACCGGCTACACTGGATGTGGTGGCACATGTGTTTAATCCCAGCACCTGGGAGGCCGAGAGGCCCATCTCCGTGAGTTCAAAGCCAGCCTGTCTAAAAATCGAGTTGCAAGGCAGCTAGGGCTGTTACACGGAGAAACCCTGTCTTGAAAAAGAAAACAACAACAAAAAATGCACTGGTTTCTCTTCCAGAGGACCCGTTCAATTCCCCAGCACTTCCATGCCGGCTCACAACCATCTTTAACTGCAGTTGGATTCTGGGGATCCAAAAATCTGTTCTGGGCTCTACAGGCACCAGGCACCAACATGGTGCAAATACATATATATATGCAGGCCAAGCACTCATACACATAAAATTTTAAATTAAATAACTTAAAAAGAGGCCGGCATGGTGGTGCATACCTTTAATACCAGCACGGGGCAAGGCAGGAAGATGAAGTCTCGGTGACTTCGAGGCCAGCCTGGTTTACATAGTGAGTTTCAGGCCCGTCAGGAACATACAGTGAGACCTTGTCTCAAAAAAGAAGAGGAAATATTATGAACATGATGCAGTTCCGTGACAGTAGGTTTGTCTACCATGTTTAAGGTATCCTCACAAAAAGAAAAGAATGTGTTCAAACGGGAAACTGAGTCTGAGAGAACAGAAGGATGGAAACAGATGCTCCTGAAACGCAGCGACACACAGGTCTTAAGCTGCGACCATTGCAGGCATTCGTTCCCAAGAGATTAGCATGCAAACACCACCTGACCACGGGGGGCGGGGCCAGGCGGACGCCGGGGCGGGGCCAGGCAGAAAAACCCCTTGGCCGGAAATTCAAGGCGGGGCCAATAGGTAGGCCCCGCAAGTAAGTGCCCGCCCCCAACTAGTACGTGACTAAGGTACGTCAGCATCACTTCCGGTTTGGTAGGCTAGAGCGGGAAACAAAAGGAGACGGAGAACGCATGCGTTGAGTGGGTCCCGGATTCTGGTGGGTTCTTCCGCTCAGTCCTGGGGAAGCGCTTCCGGGTCGCTGCCGGCTGCCGGCTCTTGGCGCGGTAAGTGCGGAAACGAAGCTGTTGCTGTCTCCTTGCTCGTTCTTTCCTCCTGCTTCCAGAGAAACCCAGTTCCTTTGACTCGCCTCCCCAGCAACTCAGCTGTTCGGCTCCTTTACGCTTAACGACACCCTGCTCATTGGCCGCTTCCTTGAGTCTAAGCCCCACCCATCACCCAAGTTCCGTCATTCATTGGTTTCACTTCCTGTCACCCAGCATTTCTTTCAGTTAATTGGCTTCAGCCAGGCCGCGCGCATTTTTGCGATTAGCTTCCCTATAAGGACAAATTCCTGTCGGAGACCCGCCCCTGCCTCCTTCCTGTTGGTCGAGCTCACAGTCATTATCATAATGAGCGGAGTATGGGCGGCGGTGGGTAGGGTTTTAGGATACAGGTTCTGTCAGTACTTTTGGCATGAGGGTGGGCGCTGTTCGCCTGTCACACGGGCCTGGGGAGCTTTGGTCTAGGGAATGGCAGCGGCTAGTTCTGCGTGGATCCCATTAGAACAAAAGCTAGAGTAGAGGCGAGTGTGGTGGCTGGCGTACGCCTTTAATCCCAGCATTCGGGGGCTGAGGCATGCGGATCTCTGTGAGTTTGGGACTAGCCTGGTCTATAGAGTGAGTTCCACACCAGCCAGGGCTACGTAGTGAGACCCTATCTCATTTAAAAAAAGAAAAGAAAAGGAAAAAAAAAAAGAGAGAGAGACACTATTTCTGTTTTTTCCTGCGCTCTTGCTACGTTACTGGGCCAGGATCCCTTCCTTGTGTGTGTTCTAAGTAAGCCCCACCCGGTGTGCGACCCAAAGTCAAGCTTACCTGTCACTGGGTCTTATGAGCTGATGGATTTTAATTCAGCTTCTTGATGATCTTCCTGGTCATCAGCTTTAATCCACAAAGTTGATTTTGTTTGTTCTCTTTGTTTGTTTAATCCACAAAGTTGATGTCAGTTCATCACTCATTCCTCTATTTGTCTGTATTTATCCATGCTTCCTAGTAATATTTTATCCTTGGTTGTGTGTAGTGATCGGTGAAAGAGGTGGTTCACACTAACATTTTTGCACTGGTTGGATGTGATATGAATCAAGAGTAAAAAATGAGTTTTATGATGTGTGTGTGTGTGTGTGTGTGTGTGTGTGTGTGTGTGTATGTTTAAAGAGAATTTTTCCTAGATCCCTGCTATTGCTAATTTTGTACATAATCACAATGCCACATTCCATCTCTGGCTCCCAGTCTCTTCTCTCCTTGAGCAGCATACAACTTTATCCATTATTTTATTTTGTTTTCAGAATAACTTTGAGGATGATATGATTGTTATTATCCCCATTTTTACAGATGAGGAAACTGAGGCCCAGAGAGGTTAAGTGTATTGGCCAAAGTCAAACAGCTAGTAAGTGATGGAGCCAGGACTCAAACTCAGGTCTGTCTGATTTCGAGAGGGAAGGGAAGCTTCTCTGCTACCTCCCACTCCACCCCACCCCTAAATCAAATTACAACTGCATTGAAACAAAACAAAACATATTCACTTGACCCTTTCCCTCAGCTTAGGAGCCATGTCCACTTTGTTCCCTTCCCTGTTCCCTCGTGTGACTGAGACATTGTGGTTTAATCTGGATCGACCCTGTGTGGAGGAGACAGAGCTGCAGCAGCAGGAGCAGCAGCATCAGGCTTGGGTGAGTGAGGACCAAGCTCAGCATGAAGATGACCATGGGTCATGACCTTGCCTTATTCTGGAGACCTGCTTAGTACTTTTCTCTGGGTTGGGAATAGTCAAGCTGGGTACTTGGAGGCTAAAGCTCTCATTTTGTAGTACTCTAACTGGCTGAGGGGCCACAGGACTTCAGGGCTAGGTAAGATGTCAAGCTTCTGACAGCCTAAGTTCTTTTCTATAAATCACAGGACTTAATCATTTTAAATTAATTACTTAAAAAGGACCTACAATATTCTAGGCCAAGTGTCTCACTTCACCCTCACCAGAATTACATGAGAAAACTGAGACCAAAAGACTTTACATATGTCCATCAATTTTATCAGGAGCAGATGACAGGAGAAAGGGGGATTGAATCTTCCTGAGAACTGGGGGTGGGGGAATCTTTGTTTCAACATTTGGGGGTCTTCTAAGGGGTATAGTAAGCTAATCCCATGCCCTTGACCTGCTGTGCTTGGGCCTTGGCCCTGCTTTTCCCCCAAACGCCTTTGCCCACAGCTCCAAAGCATCGCAGAGAAAGACAACAACCTGGTACCTATTGGCAAGCCAGCCTCAGAGGTGAGTGGCTGGCTGGGGGGGAGTGCGGGGGGGCGGGGATGGGGTGGGGGGGCTGTGGTTTGTGAAGCCCTGCTTCTGTCTCAGAACAATTGTGGTTCTCAACCTGGGTAGACAGCTAAAGTGGGAACTTGAGGTGCAGGCATTGGGCCTAGCACTAAGGTCCCTCAGGTCATGCTGCAGCCTGCCATACCAAGGTGGGCAGGGTTAGGAAGGAGGAGGCTCCAAGGAGGCCAGCTCTTGACCTGGTCCAGGTAGCCCTGAGACCTACAGACTCTCTCTTGCCCTACCAGCACTATGATGATGAGGAAGAAGAGGATGATGAAGATGATGAGGACAGTGAAGAGGATTCAGAAGATGATGAGGACATGCAGGACATGGATGAGATGAATGACTATAATGAGTCACCTGATGATGGAGAGGTCAATGAGGTAGGCGGGGTGTAGGGAGTGCCTTTGTTCCTAGGCTCCTGCCCCTGATCTAATTGATGGCCAAGGGATGCAGAAACCCTGGCTCTACCCAGGGGCAGGATCTGGGCTGAGGCTGGCTGAGGCCCCTCCCCACCCACACCCAGCCTCCTCTTCAGGTGGACATGGAAGGCAACGAACAGGATCAGGACCAGTGGATGATCTAGGTAGACAAGCCAAGGTGGCCTCAGGGTGATTCCGGGCCACCCCAACCTATCTTGCATCCACAGCTTCAGCCCCTCAGCCTGCAGAACCAACTTGTGGCTGTAGTGTCTAAAGCTTTCCCTTAGGCACTTTCTCAGCTGCTGCCAGGACAAGGTTTCCTTGGGCCCTCCCAGGCCATCAGTCTTCCCTTGAATCCCTAGAGCCTGAGCCCATCCCACCTTCCTGGCTGGTACCTCATTCCTTGGTTGCCAGGTGTGGTCCCTTTCTAACCCTCTTTAATAAAGACACAGGACTGATTCTTTCCCCCAATGTCTATTCCCTGTTTGTTGGTGGGACCCAGAGAAGTCCAGTATCTTTTCTTGGACATTGGGAAGGGGTCATTTAAGGGATCTCAAGCAAACCTAATGGACCAAGTGGGCCAGGATTGGAGCCCAGCCTTCTCTGATTGATAATTCCTGTGGCCTAGCTTGCACCCAGATGCTCTCTACAGGGCCTCATTGTCTACAGCTGCCTCTGATCCCATCCAGAAGCTGTCTGAGACTCACAGCTGGGATTCTCTGGGCACTGCCAGCCAGCTGTCTTCTTTTTGTTGTCATTTATTTATTTTCTGCTTAGAGATTTTTGTCTGTATGTATGTATGTATATCACATGTGTGCCTGTGTCATGTGAGTGTTGGGAATTGAACCTAAGTTCTCTAGTTAGAGAGCAACAGCCAATTCTCTTAACTGTTGAGCCATCTTTCCAGCCCCTTAGTGTTAAGAGAATAGACTGAATCTCAGAAGAGGGAAGGACTCACCTGGAGGGAGCAATCAATAACAGAACTAGGTTGAAGGCTCAGCCTCTTGCTTCCAGTCTCTGGTTTTCTAGGAGAGGACCTTGTGAGACCAAGGAGACTGAGACTTTGATGCTTTGGATCGGTATGGAGGCTGGGGTTGAGCAAAGTTGAGAAGCCTCCCCAGCCTGAACCTAGCATATGCTGGACACTAAACCAAAAGGGAAAGGGGATATTCTGAGGTCCTTGCTTGAATGGGGTTGGGATTGTATCAGTCAATATCCCAGGTCCTGGATCTCAGCCAGGTCCAGCATAGGTGAGTTGGGCTATGCCATCCTTGATGGCAGGGAAGTCTGGGAGGCTGGTGTGGTGGAGGCGACAGCGATAGCGGCCGCAGCTCTTGGTGTACTGTAGGAAGCGGGGTGCACCAGGAAAAAGCACATGGTCAGCCAATACTGTGGCACCATTTGGAAGCAGAGCATGGGCCTCCAGTAGCTGCAGATCCCTTAAGTAATATCGAGGTCGGTGTGCCAGGAGCACCAGATCTGCCCGATTCAGCTGGTGCTGAGCTCTTAGACGTGGGATCACTTCCTCTGAGCTTCCTGCAATGAGTTCCACCTGTGGGGAAAGCCATAGGAGGTGAGAATACGGAGGAATGGTTTCCCACTCCAGACCCCTCGGGATCTGGCTGATGTCATGCCAGGTACTGGTGTAGGCCCTCAGGAGTGTCTCACATTTCCTCTGGCCTCAGAAATCCAGAAGTCAGTATCACTATTGTAATTTCCATTATGTGTCCACGAAGAAGCTGAGAATCAGAGGATATGTGCTTTACCTGAGGCCACACAACTAACTGAACAATAAGCTTTGGACTCAGATTTGCTTGGCTATGGGGAGCCTCCTCTTAGAGCTGCTGCTTTTGTAGTCCAGTAGGAACTAAGAGCAAATGACTCTGGATTGAGGGGGTAGGAGCTACATGCCCTCCAGTATGCCAGCTGCCTGGTGGAATTCCTTGAATGGGAGGCCCTCACAAAAGAGGCCTGGCTAGAGCAATTCCTGGGGTAGTTGAGGAGAGACCAGCTTTGGGGAGATGGGAGCCTGACCATTTGCTCATCGAAGCCAGCCAGCCGGATGAGTTTTTCAGCCACTGCTGCTGTACGAGGGTCGCGCTCCACAGTGAGAAGGCGACTCCCAGGGGGCAAAGCGCGTGCAATGAGCAGTGTAGAATATCCGCAGTAGGTGCCCAGCTCCAGCACACAAGCAGGGGCCTTCTCTTCTACCAGCCGCATCAGAATCTGACCTGTGGGGCAAGATGGCTGCTGTAGAAAACATCCAAAATGGGTGTGCCCAGAATCCAACATGCTGCTGTGCTTTCTTCATGTTGTATTTAGAGATGAGGCTGACAGGCTGACTGCCCTTTCCCACTCCTGTCCCCATCCTCCTGGCCAACTTGAATCCAGGCATTCTAGACTCAGTTTAAATGTTCCTTCCTCCAGGAGGGCCCAAGCAAAAACAACCACCCCACCTTCCAGGTTCCTGAGACATTGTCAGTTTCATACTCAAATCCCTGCACTCCCCCTATTGCTCGTTGACTTTTTGATTTTGGAATTGGATACACCTCTTAATACTTAAGTACTGTGCTGTCTAAGCAGACAGCTATCCTCAATTAGACGTGGACGTCTCTGGTAGGGAAGAAAGTCTAGAACAGATCATTACAAAGCTCGGAGTTATGATTATTTCCCTGTGTTATGCTCTTTGAGGCCAGCATTTGTGGCTGGTTCACCCTCTGTGACTTCTACCTCCTCCCTCAGCACCTGGTACAAAAGAGTGGCAATAAATGTCTGCTGGATAATTGAACTTGGTCCAGGCTCCTCATTTCCAAATGAAAAAAAAGTCATAAACACAATCTTGAAGCTTCCTATTTACCCAGTAAAGCAGTGGGTAATGCCAGATCTTTCTTCACCATCTTGGGATTATTTCTGAAACAGAAGGCTAAGGAAGGGGTCACTGACCTTTAACAGGGCCCATGTGGCTCAGGTACTCGCAGCAGCTGCTCCAGTGGTCTAGAGTGGTGAGGATGTGACCAGGGTCTCCAGGCAGGGCATGGGTGAGCACGTAGCTGAAGGCCCGCTCCTCAATTCGAAGTCCTGACAGGCAGTCCCTGAAGCTTCTTAGCAGGACTGTACGCACCAGCAGTCGGAAATGATGCCGGTATCTCACCAGCAGCGTCACCACAAGTGGCAGGAATGCCAGTGCAATGGCAGGGGACATTGTCCCTACCTGGGTCCTAGGACAGAGGGAGGCTGGGAGGGAAACCTACATGTACCATTTGCCTGTCATTTGTGCAGCCTTTATCAGTTGCAACTCTTATCCAAACTGGCTGAGAGAGGCTGACTTTTGCCAGAGACACAGCAGAACTGGAATCTAAGTCTTTCCATGCCTGTGTTTAGCACCCTACCTCAACTATATCTCTTTTAGTCATGACTGGGGATCCATTTCTACATTGTTCCCTATCTCCATCCACTTTTTGACTTCCCTAACATCACTCTTCTTCAGGACCTTTTCATCAGTTTCTTGGGGTATCTTCCTGCCACCATACTCTGATCCATTCATTATAGTGTAGCCAAAGAGAAAAGCTTGCCGGGCACACACCTTTAATCCCAGTACTCGGGAGGCAGAGCCATATGGATCTCTGTGAGTTTGAGGCTAGCTTGGTCTACAAAGAGAGATCCAGGACAGGAACCAAAACCACATGGAGAAACCCTGTCTTGAAAAACCAAACACACACACACACACACACACACACACACACACACACACACACACACACAGAGACACCACACATTAAAAACAAAAATTAAAAACCAGAAAAAAAGCTTTGTGTTCAAATCACTTCACTCTCCCACTATGCTCTGCTTCAGTAAATGGTATCAAAACACTGCCTACAGCTGGAGAGATGGCTCAGTGGTTAAAAGGATTTGCTGCTCTTGCAGAGGACGTTGGTTCAGTCCCAGCACTCACATGGTGGCTCACCAACGTTTATAACCCCAGTTCCAGGAGATCCAACCCCTCTTCTGACCTTCAAGGGCTCACACAGTGATGAACATGAGTATAAGCAAAACACAAAATCTTAACAGCAAAACCAAAACAAATTGGAGAGATGGCTCAATGGTTAAGAGCACTGAATGCTCTTCAAAGTTTCTCAGCACCCACATCTGGTTGCTCTCAACTGTCTGTAACTTCAATCTCAGGGGATCTGAAGCCCTTTTTTGGTCTCTGCAGGCACCGCATTGCACATGGTACACAGAAGTCATTCAGGCAAAGCATGCGTACATATAAAATAGAAATAAAATCTTAAAAAAAAAATCCATGGTATTTTGGTGTACACTTGTAATCCCATCATGCAGAAGGCCAAGGTAGAAGGATCTCAAGTTTGAAGCCAACTTGGGCTACATTTGAGACCCGTCCCAAAAGTAATTTCACCCTCTCTACCATGTTAGGCTGGACTGTCTTTTCCATTCAAGAGCTCTTTCTGTCTGCTTTGCTTTTGAGGTGTTCATCCTCCTTGGTTCTATATATTTTCTCCCACTGCTCCCCTGCCCAGATCTGACCTTGGCGAGCTGTTTTTGCAAAACCCTTGGTTGGAAGGGGAGTGTATGCTAAAATTTAGAGTATATGAATGAATGTGAAGAAGTTTGTGATATGAGCATGAATTGGTGTGCTTGGAAACCCACAAGGCCCTGCTTACCTGGGCTGAAGGCTCCTAGGAAAGACCAGAGTACCGGAATTGGAAGTCCTTGAGAGGAATAACCCTGAAGGAGGCTAGACCTGATTTCAATTATTGATGCTGAGGCTGTTGTTACCTGAGACCTGCAGTTCAGGTTACCAGGCCCAGGGACAAATTTCAGCTGCCTTCCCCCCACCCCCACACCTGCCAGGAACCCTAGAGAAACAGCAAAACTCTAGGGTCTTGATTTGAAGAATGAATAAAAGCTGCTAGGTCTGGTGACTTCTCCAATCCCTTGGGATCAGGACATGGGGCATGATATAAGCCGAAATAATTGAGACTTATATACTCAGTTCAAAATCCAAGTTTTCTGTGTTAGGGCATAGGTCACAGAGAAGAGTTAGACTCTGTCCCTGTCTTTCAGTAGCTCACATTTAGTAGCAGAGATGAAATCAGAAACAATAAAATACACTGTGATCACCAGACTAGGGAATTCTACAATTATGAGGGAGTGGCACACCACACCGTAGGCAGTAAATATTTGTGGCTTTGTTTTGTTTTTTATTATTTATGTATACAGTGTTCTGCCTGCACACCAGAAGAGGGCACCAGATCTCATTATAGATGGCTGTGAGCCACCATGTAGTTGCTGGGAATTGAACTCAGGACCTCTGGAAGAGCAGCCAGTGCTCCTAACCTCTGAGCCATCTCTGCAGCCTTTGGGGTTTGTTTTAAATTTATATATATGCATGTTTGGTCTGCATGTGTGTCTGTGCACCCTGTACGTGTATGAGGCCAGAAGAGGGTGTCGTTTATCCTGGGACTAGAGTTATAGATGACTGTGAGCCACTATGTGGTGCTGGGAATTGAACTTGGGTCCCCTGGAGGAGCCAGTGCTCCTAGTCATTGAGTTGTCTCTAGCCCTAACATTTGCCATTTGAGTAACTGATGCCATCAGATTAAGTAAAGAGACGGAGGTGCTCAGAATAGGATCAGAAAAGGCAAACAGGAAGATTTGTATTTGGGTTTTGAAGATTGTAACCCCTGATTTGGAGGGAGGAGTGTGTGCCATCTGCCTGCACAGGCAGAATTCACCTTAATCAAGAAACTGCCAAATAAGGGACTAGAAAGATGGCTCAGTGGCTAGAAGCCACCTGCCATAAAGCCTGACAATCTGAATCTGACTTCAATCCCTAAGAACGATATGGTGGAAAGAAAACCAACTCCCACAAGTTGTTCTGTGATCTCCATATGTGCACCATGACACATGTGTTCACACTCACATATGTACTCAAAATAAATAAATATACAGTTTTGCCGGGCATAGTGACATATGCCCTTAATCCTAGTACTCGGAAGGCAGTGGCAACTGGCTCTCTAAATTCGAGGCCAGCCTGGTCTACACAGCGAATTTTAGGTCAGCTAGGGTTCCATAGTGAGGCCTTGGTCTCTCTCTCACACGCACACGCGCGCGCGCGCACACACACACACACACACACACACACACACAGACACACACAGAAACTCTCAAATAGCTCCCGAGTGAAGCACATCCAGTTCAACTCCACCACGCTACTCGCCCCTCTCGTGGCACTGAAGAGTTAATCTTGACAGATCTCGGCCCACAAAGGTGGCCTTGACACCATGTGATCAGACACTCAACTCGCACTCCGGCCAGGGGACGAAAGGACTCAGAGCTGGAGACTGGGACAACAAAATCACGTGACGCTCCTCTCGAATCACGTGCCCCGCGTCCTGTCACGTAGGACGCGCTTTTCCATTGGTTGGCGATGGTCACGCGGAGGGGCGGGGCCGGAAGGCGAGATTTGGCTGTGGTGCCCGAGAGACTTTGGGACAGGCTAGGCGGGGGAGGGGAGCGGGAGGCAGCCCCGGGTCATGTGACCGGAAAGGCTCCTGACGGACGCCGTCCCTCCTCGGCGCCGCCTGAGCGCCCGGCCCGACCCCGCCATGGGGTGCTGCTATAGCAGCGAAAACGAGGACTCGGACCAGGTGCGGCCGCGGCTGGCGGGGTTTGGGACTGTGGGCTACGACCGCGGGACGTGGGGCCCAGGAAAAAGCCCGCAGCGGCCGGGAGCTGGACTGCAGGCTCCCGGAGTACGGAGGCCTGGAGGGGACAGATTACAGAGGACGCCAAGCCGGGCTCCTACCCTCTCAAAGATCTAGTTTTGCTCCAGCCTAGGGTTACGCCGGCGGCCGCCTGCCTCGGCCCCTCCCCCTCCACTTTCCAGTACCCTTGTACTTTCACAGCTTGAATCCTCAGACTGGGTTTCTGGGAAGCATTTGCTTTCTCGGATTCCCGTGCCTTCACTGTTGCTTGTATAAGGACTTTACGAACCCATTCTAGAGATAGGAAATTTGAGGCTTAGTCTCCTGAAATAAATCAGAAAATTGTGTATGTTCTGTTACTGATGTTAAAGAGGTAGTGTCACTGCTGGCCTAGTGTCGGAAGGCCTCTGGAAGTTGGTGGCATTTGAGTTGGCCAGTGAAGAATTTAATCGAGTGAAGACATCGGGACTTGAGGGAAGCAATAGAGTTTAGCTTTGATCCATATGGAGGAAAGAAGGGAGAGTGAGCACATTTGATTGAGATGGGCTTGCTCTTCCCTGCCTGTGCCTGAAGGTTCCTCTAGCTAGAGAGTGCCTCCTGAAAAATGACTGTAGGGTTATTCCTTCGAGAAAACAGGAGCTCGGAGAGATTTCGTGTTTTGTATTTTAAATTTTCCATCTTTCCCTTGGTGCACTCTCGTTTCTCTCCACACCACAACCTGTCTTTTTGCCTGACCACTTTTGAGGAGGGGAGACTCGCAAGGCTGGGTCTCAGGCCACTGGCCATACCTTTTATAGTTGCCTCAAAGCCTGAGTTCTGCTTTCTTTTTTTTTTTTTTTTTTGGTTTTTTCGAGACAGGGTTTCTCTGTGTAGCTTTGCGCCTTTCCTGGATCTCGCTTTGGAGACCAGGCTGGCCTCGAACTCACAGAAATCCGCCTGGCTCTGCCTCCCGAGTGCTGGGATTAAAGGCGTGCGCCACCACCGCCCGGCGAGTTCTGCTTTCTTTACACAGTAAGCACCAAGCCATAAAGAACAGTTTCACTCAATCTAGTGGAGGACACAGTCAGAGAAAGAAGTGGTATCACTGTACTTCAAAAGTTTTTTTTCCCCAGTGAAGGTGCTTTGGGTTAAGAACTGCAGTTTAGGAAAATGTGATTTGTGTGGCAGCGTGAGTGGTTCCTGATCAGGTTATTTGACATGAGTTTGACATGCCCTGTGGCAAGAATCTGTCACTTCATCCTGACCTGCTAAAGGAGAGAACAGCAAAAACAGGAACCCACCACAAAACATCAAAAAAAAGGAGAGGGCAGTATTCCTGCCTAGTGGGAAAATGTCTCTTAAAGCATGTGGTCTGTTATGGGGAAAGGATGCCAAACTTCTAGGAGGGAGAGCTGGACTTGCTTCTTTCCCAAAATTCTACCTTCCCCTTGAGTCTCATTTCTGCTGAGACAAGGTCTCATGTAGCCCAGACTGGCAGACCTGCTATGTAGTTGAGAATGACCTTGAACTTGTGATTCTCCTGCTTCTGCCTGAGTGCTGGCATCACAGGCATGTACCATGCATGTCCAGTTTATGCAGTAGTGGAGATCGAACCCAGGGCTTTCTGCTTGCTCAGCATGTGCTGTACGGATAAGGTCCTATCCCCAGGCCTCTTCAGCAGGCCCTTCCATCTTCACTGCGGTCTGGCCCTTGAGTATAGGAAGAAAGCCAGCCCTGTCGGCTTACACTTAGAATCCCAGTACTTTGGGGGCTGAAAAGGAGAACTGCTTCAAGTTTGGTCAGTCTGGTTACATAGTGAGTTCTAGGCCAGTTTTGAGGTACACAATGTCTGTCTCAAAGAAAAAGAGAAATGTACAAACTTTATGGGCTTCAGAAGGCTTTTACATTGACCAGTCATATGAGTTAACATCTGTTTAAAGCTGAGGGAAAAGTTCAGAGGATCTAAGATTTAGCTAACCTTAGAAGTACTCTAGCCAAGGTGTTTGTAAGCACAAATCATGTGCTTTATGTGCTGGGAGAAGCTCTGAGGTATTCCGTTGTGGGCAGACACCATGGGTCTATGCTACAGCCTGTAACTTACCCCATGTACCACTCATTCTTTGGGTGTCAGGTGATGTCATTAACTTTGGCGGGGGTGGGGTGGGGTGGGGTGGGTATCTTTATGTAGCCTTGACTGGCCTGGAACTTGCTATGTAGACCAGGCTGTTTTTAACTCGGAGATCTTCCTGCCTTGCCAGAGTGCTGGGATTAAAGGTGTGTATCACTACTCTTAGCTCAGTTTGTCTGTTCTTTGGAGTTGCTGGGCCTCTTCAGGAAATTAGAAACACAACCTTGTTCTTGAACCCCTGATGGGGGAATGGGGGTGAATATTTGTCAGCAATGGGGCTGGGAAAAGCAGGCATAGAAAATATTTTGAGTCTCATTATGAGCCAGCTTTCCTTAGAGATCCTTTCATCTTTGGCAAACACTTTATCTTTCTAGCCTGTTAATACTGAGGAAGGAGAAAGATTGTCTGGGAACCTAGAGGTAATGGGGCAGAAGGCCATAGATGCTTCCTTTTGCCAGGGTGAACTGGGTCAAATGGCCTGAGGAGGAAGAGCAAGGTGGAACGGTTGAGCCTGTCTGGGGTGGGGCAGGCAAGACCAGGAGGAAGTAGCTCTCTGGAGGGAGAGTTTGGGCAATGAAGTTGGCTGCTGCAGCAGGGAAACTGGTAGGAACTCTCCAGGCTGGGAGGAGAGTGCTGAGGCTGGCAGCTGAGCACTAAGGTTGATGGGTCAGCATTGGCTAGCACTCCCCTCCTCCTTCACACTATATTCCTTCACAAGTGGCCTGCCCTAGCCTTCTGTGGACTGAATAGACAGACATCCAGCAGGTCTGCTTATCCAGATCGCACCTGACACAAAGCCAGCAGAGATCTGCAGTTGATGGACTCAAGGCAGTGCTGAGCCTAAAAGGCAGTAGATTAGAACCAGGGCCTGAACCAGGACAAGGAAAATACAGTTCCACAAGATGGAGACTTGGTTTAGTTCTAGATCAGTTCTGGTGGTTGTGGTGTCTATACAGGCTAATAGTAGCAGGGCTGCTAAAGACTGAGGAGGCTGTGTTGGGCAAAGAGTGTAGTTTGGAAGGGAGAAACAGCTCTGCTGTTTCTCTGAGTTCAACATATACTAGGTATCAGGCCACAGGAAGGTGAATGCCTGCGAGGTGAAAAGAACACCCAGAACATACCTGTAATCACAGCACTGGGGGAGGTAGAGGCTGGACACTGGCAAGTTCCAGGCCAGTTTGGTTATATAGTACTAGGGCAGCCTGGGGAACATAGAAAGACTGTTGTGTGCATGTGTGAGTAATGTTTCTTGTGGAGGCTTTACAAAGAGCCTGAAGAGAAAGAAGAAAAGAGAGGTTATTGGTGTTGTGTCTAAGTTGTGGGCTTGGAGTTTTTCTGCACTAAGGTAATGTGAGGAATGGCAAGATACAATGGGCCTGCTTTCTCTTGGGGTCTAGGGCCTCACGATGTTGGGGGCCAGCATCTTTGCTGGGTAGTACTTTATCCAGGGAACCAGGAAGGCTCTTCTTGGGTTCTGACTTGTATTATTTCCTCCTCTGTACCTTTATTTTGGTACTTTCCCACTTCCTCTGACTTGGTTTCCAATAGCCTTTGTCCAGTAGGTATTTGACCAGTTCACCGAGGCTCCAGGACTGTTGCTCAATGCCTGCTTTGTTCCTCTCTGAATTTTTCAGGTTCTCTAGGTTCCTCCTAGACCACTGACTTTGGATCAGTCAGAGAATGAATGTTTTTTGACTTTGGATCCATCTGGATACTTTAGTTGTCTTTATAAAAATAGTTTTAGTGTTTAAAGGTCAGAGCTGGTCTGAGGAGAGGACCTGGGAGAAGAAATGAAGGTCCTAGGGCTGACTTTTCTCCACTGGCCTCTCCTAGGATCGGGAGGAGCGGAAGCTATTGCTGGACCCCAGTAGCACCCCCACCAAAGCCCTCAATGGGGCCGAGCCCAACTACCACAGCCTGCCTTCAGCTCGCACAGATGAGCAGGCCCTGCTCTCTTCCATCCTTGCCAAGACAGCTAGGTGAGTGTCATAGGACCAGGCTGGGGCAGAGGCAGCCAAGCTTCTGGGATAGGACGAGGTCACTGGGGAGAGATGCCTCTGGGTTCTGCCCTGTTACACTGGGCAGGTGGGAGTACTGGTGTTAGATAGCATTGGACTTGGCCACTGGCACTGATTCTTGTCTGTGCCTCTCCGAAGCACCTGTCATGTCTTCTCTTTCTTCTCTTCAAAGCAACATCATTGATGTGTCTGCTGCAGACTCCCAGGGCATGGAGCAGCATGAGTACATGGACCGGGCAAGGCAGTACAGGTGAGCACAGGGACAGCCTCCTAGTCATTTCTTTCTAGCTTTGGAGTCTGGTCCCCTGTCCAGGCTCTTCATTTGGGTGCAGCCCAGAAAACTGACTACAGATCCCTTAGGTGCCTCAGGCATTCAAGTCAGCCCTGTTTGCCCAATACATTTGATCAAGGGTGATCAGGCCAAAGGAGTACAGTCACGTGAGTTGGTGATGACCCTGTCACCAAGGTCCCCTGGCCTGAGGGAGTGAAGCTTGCCTGGGCAGGGCAGGACAGGGCAGGGCAAGCTTTGGCCTAATTGTCCTTCCATGACCCCTCCCTCTCGGCCAGTACTCGCTTGGCTGTGCTTAGCAGCAGTCTGACTCATTGGAAGAAGCTGCCGCCGCTGCCATCTCTCACCAGCCAGCCCCACCAAGTGCTGGCCAGCGAGCCCATCCCCTTCTCTGACTTGCAGCAGGTGAGCACCCCGGGCCTGTCCCCTGCCCCCTTCCCACGCTGCTTCACGGGAGGGAGGGAGCCTGGCATTTGGTGCGCCCAGCGTATTCCCACCTTGCTCTCTTAGTTTTCATAGCCGTCTTAGTTCTTCCCCATAGCCTTTATTCTCCCAGCATCTGCCCTGCTCCCCACCCTTCTCCCCCACCTCACTTCCTTCCAAAGATAAAACCCAGGACTTTGTGCATGCTAGGCAAGTGTTCTACCAGTAAGCTACAACCTGACCCTTGTTTTTCCAGAGGACTCACTGTTACAGCCCAGGCTGGCATTGAACTTGTGACCCTCCTGATTTAGCCTCCTGAGTAGTGGGATTACAGGAAAGCACCACCACACCTAGTTCTTTCTGGTTTTCAGTCCTTTCTCAGGCCATTTCTTTATTGCTATCCCATCTCCCACTTTGCCAGCTCTCCCTCTCATGTCTGTTCTTTTCCTCCCTGGCTCCTGTCTCAGGTCTCCAGGATAGCTGCTTATGCCTACAGTGCACTTTCTCAGATCCGTGTGGACGCGAAAGAAGAGCTGGTTGTACAGTTTGGGATCCCATGAAGAGAGGGGTCCTGGGACAGCTCTTCCCTCCTCTCCATCCCGTCTCCACCCCACCTCTTCTGGCCCCCAGCCTCACTGTGGCTTTCTACAGTACTTAACCTGCTACTAATCACGGAGAAGAATATGGAGGAAAAGAATAAGGCTAGAAGCCTGAGCAAGTGAGGACTAAGCAAGGGAGGGAGAACCGATCGCCACTGGCCTTCAAGTCCTGGCTGGGGTGAGGTTGGGGCCAAGAGGACAGGGCCTGGCAGATCTTCACAGTCATTGGGAAGATGGAGATACCACTGTAGGGGTGAACACCGGGAGACCTAGGGGATCCCCTTCCCACCCTTTCTCTTGGCCTCCAATTCACTCCTGTCCCCTTCCCTGACTTGGTGCTCAGAGGCACCTCACTAGGGATTACGACCAGGGTCTAGATGAGCTTGAATCTGAATTGAGTTTGTATTTCTAGCACCCTGGGTTTTTACATGTTTGGTCTTTTTGTTTTTGTTTGTCACCCCTCGATAAAGGAAGTATATTCATTTGTGTTGCTGGTTCAACCTGCTCTGTCCTGCCCACCACTCCACTATTTATTTTGGCTATTCAAGTTTGTGAGCAGTGAGATGCAGAGGAATGTCTTCAGCAGCATTAAGGAGGAATCCAGGAGACAAAAGTTCAAGGTTGCCAGGTCTTAGCTGATATAGTGTTGGGTAACCTTAGGTAGGATGAGACCATTCATTTCCCCCTCTCTACTGATGGTAACACTGTCACAACTGTACAGACTTGAACTGGAGGCAGTTGTGACTGTTGGAGACTTGCCTCAGGCTCAATAGGCTTACACATAGCCCCTAGGGGTGGGAGGGAGGAGGTCATACTCCGATGGTTATTCTTTACAGGAAATGATTTTTTTTTTTTTTTGAGACAGGGTCTCACTATGTAGTTTTGGCTGACCTAGAACTCACCATGTAGACCAGGCTGGCCCTGAACTCACAGAGATCTGACTGCCTCTGCTTCTAGTGCTGGGATTAAAGGTATGTGCCACCACCACCCACTAGGAAATGAAATCTTAACCAGAATCACAACCTGAGAGTAAAATTACTCTGCTCTAATAGAAATAGATCACAGCTATTTTCTGGCCCTACTCTAGAGGCTGATGGCAGCTCTGCACACCTTGGCGCTTTATGAAGACTTTGGGTGAGGCACGGTGGCTTACTCCTGTTAATACCAGCACTCAGGAGACCACGGCAAGAGGATTGTTACAAGTTCAAGGCTAGCATGGGCTAGAGTTAGAATCTCTTTTAAATTTTTTTTTTACAAATTGCTCATCTACTCTCTTCCCATATCGGAAGGCTAAAGAGTACAAGGGGCCAATGAGGATAGTTTCCTGCATGGCAACACCAGGTTCCTGGGTCCGGAGCCAGTAGGCCTGTGCCTCCACTGTGAAGTTTTACTGGTAGCTGCTGGGCATGGAAGGCATCCTTACAAGGTGCAGGGGACTTGAATTTGCTGAACAGCTTAAATCATTTATTGTCAAACCAAGCTGATCATCCTCAGGGCATTAGGTGTGCTGGGGTCCTGTGAATTTCAGAGTACATCCTGCTTGATCCGGACCTTCTTGGGCTTGATGTTCATGCGTTTCCAGACTTCGGCTGTGGTGCGGTCTGCCTTGGTGATTCCACTGAAGTCGAACGTGGTGATGCGGGGCAGGTTGCATAGCACATACTGCCTGTGGGGAAGACTTGGCTGGGGGTGAGCCCCACACTAGAACTCCCTCCCCTCCACCAGTGGCTGCTGTCTCTTCTGACAGCTGGGAATGGAGGGGAGCTTGGCTGTGATTTGGGAAGACGGGGTTCATTCTGAGAGCAAGGGGAATGCTTAGAGGTCTGCCCCTTCCTCCTGTGTCCACGTGTGGGAGAAGAGTGGTCTTAAGTTTGTCTCCCTCCCCTTGTTCCTTAGGGAGGCGCATCTGGACCCCAGCTCCAAGAACTTACCTATACCCCTTTTCTTCCTCAATGGGGTTCCCATGGAGGGTCAGGCTCCGGAGACGAGGGAGGACAGATAGCTTGTTCACCTCCCCTAGGCGGTGGATGCTGTTGCCATGAAGGTAGAGGACACTTAGGTTGAAGAATGTTGTTAGGACCTGTCAGGGCAGAAATCAAAAGTCACGCTGGACAAAGACTCTGGATCTCGGGTTGGGGATTTGGCTCAGTGGTAGAGTGCTTGCCTAGCAAGTGCAAGGCCCTGGGTTCGACCCTCAGCTCAAAAAAAAAAAAAAAAAAAAAGAAAAAAGAAAAAAAAAGACTCTGGATCTGTGCTCAGATAGACTATCTGGAGTCTGGAGACAAGTCAGGAGAACAACTTGGCCCCTCTCAGCACCCCTCATGGCATTCTAGATGACTCTAGTATTTGTTACTCTAGTTTTTTGTTACTTAAAAAATAATTATTCTTTTATGTGTATGGGTATTTTGCCTACATGTATGGATGTATACCACATGCATGCCTAGTGCTTGCGGAGGCCATTGGATTCCCTGAACCCTGATTTACAGGCAGTTGTGAGCCACCGTGTGGGTGCTAAGAATTGAACCCAGGTCCTTGGAAGGGCAACAAATGCTCTTAACTGCTGAGTCATCTTTCTAGGCCTTATTTTATGTGCATAAGTGTTTGTCTGCATGTACGTCTGTGCCCCATACAAGAGCCTGGTGAAACTGGAGTTATATGGATGGTTGTCAACCACCATGTATGTGCTAGGAACTGAACTTGGGTCCTCTTGCAAGAGCAACAAATGCTCTTAACAGGAGGACAAAACCTAAAATAGAGCTGGCATCCATCTAGATATCTATTTGACCGGTCAGGTGACAGCTTTCCTTCTCCTTAAAACTTAAGACTTATTTGCCCCTTAAGGCCTCTCCAACTGTGATGACTCATTGTTCCAAGCCTACAGGGGAGTATCAATGCTCAGCATATAAGCTTTGAAGATCCTAGTTGAGTTCTTATTGCATATTGCAGAGGAACAGTCTCCAAGTCATGCTCCAGATCTTTCCTTTTTCTAAATTCTTTCTTCCTTGTTTGCTTCCTTTTCTATCTTCTTTCCTTCTCTTCCTTATCCTTTCTCATGTAGTCCAGGCAGGCCTCAAGCTCACTATGAGCTGAGGATGACCTTGAACTCATCTTCCTACCTCTACCTTCCAAGTGCTAGAATTACAAACAAGCACCAGCATACTTGGCCAAACTATGTTTTTAAAACTTAGATTTCACAGAAAACAACTGATGTCCTTTTCCACTGCTTCCTCTTCAGTGGAGCTCAGCCTAAAGCACAGTTGAGTCCTAGTGACGACTGCTATAGGCTTGCTCCAGCCACTGATAGGCAAGGTGGTTCTCACACATTTTCACTGAATCCTTATAAAACCATTATGAATATGGCATCTTATCCCCATTTATAGGAAGGCTGAAGTTTTAAGAAACTATGTAGTGGGGCTGGAGAGATGGCTCAGAGGTTAAGAGCACAGGCTGCTCTTGGCTGCTTTTCCAGAGGTCATGAGTTCAATTCCCAGCAACCACATGGTGGCTCACAACCATCTGTAGTGAGACCTGGTGCATTCTTCTGGCCTGCAGGGATACGTGCAGACAGAACACGGTATACATAATAAATAAATAAATTAGTAAATAAATCTTAAAAAAAAAAAAAAAGAAAAAGAAAAGAAACTATGTAGCTTGTGAGACTCTCAGAGGCAGGTGGATCTCCCTAAGTAAAGGTCAGTGAGTTACAGGCCAACTAGGGATACATAGTGAGACTGTCTCAAAAAACAAAACGAAGAAGTTATGTACAGTCACATAATAAGGGGGAAACTAAAGATTTGTGCCTACAACTATGTATCTCTGCAACAATGTCCTTTGAACTGTACCACATTGCCTCTGCTTCCTTGATAAGGACACAGTGGCTTCAAGCTAGCCCTTGACTAGATGTCCAGGGCTAGGAACTCACAGGGTCAATGGAAGTCAGGTCATTGAAGGAGAGGTCGATCCAGGCCAGGTTCTCTGGGTGCTGCAGAAGCTGTGTAACCACCTGGCTGAAGTCTTTCAGGTCGTTGAGGACATTGTTGTTGAGCCACAGGGACTGGGTCAGTGATTTTCCTGACT
The DNA here is from genome assembly GCF_049852395.1 of Peromyscus maniculatus bairdii. Taxonomy (NCBI): domain Eukaryota; kingdom Metazoa; phylum Chordata; class Mammalia; order Rodentia; family Cricetidae; genus Peromyscus; species Peromyscus maniculatus. Next base: position 113,016,346 of record NC_134852.1, read on the forward strand.
TTGAGTGCTTCACTGGTCGTAGACCTGTCCTTGGCTCCTCGCTTACCAGATCTATGACAACAAAATACGACTTGAGTTTGTTTGTTTGTTTATTTAGATTTTTAACTTTTATTTGTATGAATGGTTTACCTGTATGTATGTACACCATGTGCATGCCTGGTGTCTGCAGAAGTCAGAAGAGTGTGTGAGATCCCCTAGAACTGGAGTTAGGGGTGGTTGTGAGCCACCATGTGAGCATTAGGAATTGAACTTGGTGCCTATGTAGGAACACCAACTGCTCTTAACCTCCAAGCCATCACTAGCCCAAGGCTTGGGCTCATCATTGTTGCTTTTCTGCCTCTAGGGAGTGAGAAGGAAGAGCTGGAAAGATGAATATTCAAGAGCTACTTGGAGGCTTTGGCAGGGCCCCAGCACTAGAGTCTAGTGAGACCCTGTCTCAAGCTCCAAAGATCAGAGTAAGTTTGGAGTAAGGGCTAAAGAATTTTAGGTCAGATGGCCTTTTCGTGTCTATTGCATTATTGGATTCCATGTATATCACCCATTAGTGGAGCAGACTTTTTCCCATTTCACAGATAAGGGAAGTAAGAACCAGAGTTGTTGGGTAGACCAAGATGATATCACAAAGTGCAGAATCCTCTTCTAGTATAATACAATAGCTTACAGAATTCACTTCAGTGGAGCACATCCAGTGTCCTTCCTTTCCTCCATTAATTACAAGCTTTATCAGATAGATACACAGTAGTAAACAAGGAGAGAGAATGTGCCAGGCTCTGGATGAGTAGTAGGGTGGGGATGAAGCGTGTATCTCTCAGAGGAATTTCTGTGGGCAGGATGGAAACAAACTGGCAGTGAGTTTTGTGTGACAGTCCACAGTCATCACAGCAAGGGAAGGTCTCGGTGCCCTGAGAGCGCAGGCAAGGCGGAATGTGAACTGAACTTGGTAGATTAGGAGACGTTAACCCGGCAAAGGAGGGAGAAGGGATGAGCACATGAGCAAAGGTACAAGAAGAGAGCAGGATGGAGACATGTGTCCACCAGTACCACACACAGGGCACAAGTAGAAAAAAAGCAGACAGGAGCCAGTCTTTAGTCCTAAATTCGAGGCTAAGATCTTGGGCTTTGTCCTGTAGGTAATGACAAGTCACAGAGTGTTTAAAACAGAGGTAATTCAGCTAGGCGGTGGTGGCACACACCTTTAATCCGAGCATTTGGGAGATGGATCTCAAGAGTTCAAGACCAGCCTGGTTTATAAAGTGAGTTCCATAAAAGCAAGGGCTATATAGAGAAACCCTGTCTCAAAAAAACAAGGAAGAACAAAAAAAAAAAAAAAAAAAAAAAATCACCAGAGGGCTGAAGAAATGGCCCGTTGGTTAAGAGCACTGGCTGCTTCTCCACAGGACCTGGGTTCAATGCCCAGTATCCACATGGTAGCTCACAACTCCTGTGACTCCAGTTTCAGGGGATCTGACACCCTTGCACAGATATAAATGCAGACAAAACATCAATGCACATAAAAAGAAAGAAAAGAAAACTCACCAGATAATTCTGCTTTTCACTTGAAAGGTTACTTTGAAGCTTCAATATAGAAGATAGATTTAGAAGGTAGGTAGAATTCAAAGATCAGTTTGTCTACTTTAGCATGAGACAAGATGGACATAGCAATTATGATTTGGCTGACTAAATGTAAGGGTAGAAGGCTATATAAAGATGGTGCCCAGCTTTTTGTTTAGGTTCTGTTAGCTGATGAAGAATTTCAGGAGAAAGTGGATTGAAGAGGTAATGAGTTTAGGTTCGGATTTAGTGTGTTAGAGGTTCCTGTTGTATGAAAAGGCAAGAGAAGCCAACGAGGCAGGTAGGCATTAGAATAAAGGTCTAAAACCGAGGAGACAGCTTTACAAACTTTTAGTACAGAGTATATAAATTAGAGAAACAGGCAAATCCTGAGAGGAAGAGAAAGACATAAAAAGTTAGTAAATAATCTGAAGAACAGGGAGATACAGGAGAGAACAGTTTATTTATTTTTAATTAAATTTTTATGTATTGGGTATTTTGCCTGCATGTATGTGTGCCATGCCTAGTAAGGTCAGAAGAGGTCATCAGATCCCCAAGAACTAGAATTCCAGATGGTTGTGAGTCTTGTGGGTGCTGGGAATCAAACCCAGGTTCTTTGGGAGGGCAGCCAGTGCTCTTACCTGCTAAGCCATCCCTCAAGCCCCTGAGTTTAAAGGTGTTTGGAGAGTCTACAGTATATGGAGGAGTAAGTTCCAGGAAAGACAAGGATTCAACACTAACCCTGGTGCTCAGAAGTAGCTGGTAACCATCAGGCTAACCTGCTTGTACTTCCTATTCATTTTCACTCCTGGCTTCTGTCCTCAAGCCTTTTACATGGTTACCAGCTACTTCCCCCCACCCCCCACCCCCAGACAAACCTGTCTCTGTGTAGTTTTGGAGCCTGTCCTGAATCTTGCTCTGTAGACTAGGCTGGCCTCAAACTAACAGAGATCTGCCTGGCTCTGCCTCCTGAGTGCTGGGATTAAAGGCGTGTGCTACCGCCACGTAAAGGCTTGAGGACAGAAACCAAATTGGAGTGAAAATGAATAGAAGTGCAAGCAGGTAGCCTGAATACCCACATTGGAAAAGGAGGGTGCAGAGAAAACACACACACACATTCCTCCCTTGCTTCTTTTTCAAATGAGATTCATAATGAAGGTGGGTGGACTCTGCCCAAGATGGCATCAGTGGGAGACCCAGAGCCAGACTGCAGTTTAGTTAAAGTGGTTTCCATTTCCCTACTGTCTCCAAGCCTTTAGCAAGTCCTAAGTGGCCTATAGGGAGAAAGCACTTAGTGCACTCTGCACACAGCAGCTGATCACTTCCTCTCAGTTGCAGGTCAGACAGCATCCTCCAGGTGGCTCTCTGTGTTAGTCTTGAAATGAACAGGACCCAAGATTGAGCCCTGGCGGGCAGAGGGGGTATAAGGATAATGGAGCAGAGTACTTCTGTCCATGAGTAAACTCCAAATCACGTCTCCCTCTCACACCTTCCAAAAACTTTAAAAGTTGATTTAGATGAATAATAATGTCAGAATAACTACACATGAACTAGCACCTATTCTGATAATGCAGAAGCTTTAATGTCACATAAAAGGCTGGTCCCACGCTGTGAAGGAGCCTCTGGATGGAGTTGCCTTAATATGAGGAAGCCTGAGCTCTTGTTACCTAGGGTAAAAGGGGGCATCTAAAATTGTTATAGGTACCCATCCTTTCAGGCTATATTAAGGTAGCATGTTACTTGAGCATGTGTTAAAAGGTTCCTAGTTCAGAGTAGGTCTGGAAACTAGACCATAAATACCAGCACTAACAGAATTAAAATTGGGAGGCACCAACTGCAGGGAATCCTTGATCCTCTACCTAAATTCTAGTGTGTTACCATGCAATGTTTTCTCACATGCCTGGAAGTCAGGAGTCAGTTTGATAGAAGAACTTTTAGCGTCATCGTCTGTTAGTGTCCACAGTGGAAGGAACTGGCAGTTTCACACAGAGGACGCCCTTAGTGCTGTGTTTGTGAGCATACGTAGCAAGCTGCTGGTTGTGCATGGGATGAGCCTAGGTCTGGTGACACTCCTGAAGCTGCTGCCTGATCAGGGAGTCCAAACTAGATGTAAAGTCACTGGTGTCTCAGATTCTGTGATAAATGTTGATTAATTCAGCAAATACTGTCCCAAGAAGCCCTCAACTCTATCCTTCTTTAACTTCTAAATTTTGAAGCTCTAGGGAACAGAAAGGGCTCTGTGTTTATTTAATATGTCTTTCCCTCTGCCACCCCTTAACAGATTTAGCAAGGAGTTCAATTGCCTGGTATATATATGTCTGCATATATATGTAAATAACTGCTTAAAAAATAATAGGAGTTCGGCTAGGTGGTGGTGGCTTACCCGTTTAATCCCAGCACTTGGGAGGCAGAGGCAGGTGGATCTCTGTGAGATCAAGGCCAGCCTGGTCTACAGAGTGAGTTCCGGGACAACCATAGCTGTTACACAGAGAAACTTTGTCTCAAAAAAACCAATAATAATAATAATAATAATAATAATAATAATAATAATAATAATAATAGATGCTCAGTAAATTCTGAACAGCTGGATGGAGTGTGTAGCATCTGCAAATTCTATTTTGTGCTGTACAGGTACCTTGGGTAGAACTGACTAGTGTATTTCCTTATTCTGAGGAGTCCACAAGGAGCAGCATCAGATCTTCGTACTGAATGCTGGAAATTTCTATGCTACAGTAGGAGCCATTACATTCCACTCCCCAATCACTTTGGCTTTCATACACAAAGCTATTATTGCAACTAAAACCCTTTTGAAATATGTATTACATCAGTCAGAAAAAGCACAAGGTCATGGTAGACGAGCATGTGCTGGGGAGAGACAGACATGAGTTACTAGTGTGTTGGACACTAACTGAAGTAGTGCCCTGAACCAAAACCCAGGCTAGTAACACTCTTGAGCTAATGGGTGGCTACCTGACAGAAAACCAAAGCCAGATAATATATCTGAGATTGTGAGTTTGTACACGTGTTCTGTGAGGACAGTAGCCAAAGGCAGAGGTGGCAGAACTGCCTACTTGAGCATGTAGTACTGTGAAAGTTTCATCATGCACCGTGAAAGGGGTTAGCTGCCTATTTAGGAAGACACTGAATAGTAAAACAGACTGGATGCGGGCAGAGCTGGAACTACAGTGAATGTTAGTGATGATGGCATAAATCTGGCATGTATGGAATGAATGGAAGAAGTCTGTCAAGAATGCTAACTGGGAATATGTCAGTTTGTTGCAAAAAAGACCTCATGTTTTACCAATGAGCAGAACAGGCCTATGTTCCTAGACAAAAAAGACAAGGTTTTACCACCATGGTAGAACCTGGCAGCAGCCTATTTCTCTTAGTATTCTTCAGGAATTTCCTGCTATAGCCTGGCTGCTCTTGAAGACAGGTCAGCTACCACAAGAGACGACTGGTTCCTTTCCAATTTGCTGCTTTTAGAAACTAGGGGCTGGTGAGTGGTTAAGAGCACATGTTGCTGATGGGCAGTGGTGGCACACACCTTTAATCCCAGCACTCTGAGAGGCAGAGCCAGGCCAATTTCTGTGAGTTCAAGGCCAGCCTGGTCTACAGAGCGAGATCCAAGACAGGCACCAAAATTACACAGAGAAACCCTGTCTCGAAACAAAACAAAACAAAAGCAAAAGAGCACTTGTTGCTTTTGCAGAACACCAGGGTTTGATTTGCAGTATCCACATGATGGCTCACAACAGTCCCTAACTCCAGTTCTAGGGAATCTGAAGCCTTCCTTGGGCACCAGGCATGCATGTGGGCTCATACATACATTTAGGAAAAGCATTCATATACATAAATAAAAATAAAATCTCAAGGGAGCTGGAAGAGATAGTGCAGCAGTTAAGAGCACTGGCAGCTCTTCCAGAGGACCCAGTCGAATTCCCAGCACCTTCATGGAGGCTCACTGCCATCTCTAACTCAGGTTCAGGGGGACTGATGCCCACTTTTGACCTCTGCCTGCACCAGGCATCAAGGGGTGCAGACATACATGCAGGCAAAACACCCATATACATGAAGTTAAAATACGTATTTCTTAATCTCAAGGCTGAGGATAAAGCTCAGATATAGAGCATTTGCCCTACATGTAAGGTCCTTACATTCACTCCTTAGTCCTGTAAAATAACAAAAAATCCTCACTTCACCCTCTCCCTTCAGAGACAACAAGAAGTTGGGGAAAAATCTGTTTAGGCGTTTTAAACCGAAAACTGGGATTCTTCCTAGGTACTTCCTAGTTGATAGCATGGTATGTTGATGCTATGCCCTGTGGACTGACCTTGGATCACGTGGATGCTTTTGAAGGAGTAGTCAAGAGGAGGCTCCTGCACCGAAGTGTTCATATAGTCCCGTTTGCTCATAGTTCAGGCCATCATTCATCAGGTGGAAGCATGGGCCCTGGGAGTCTGGGTTCAGCCTGGAGGACAGAGAAGAACGTTCCGTATATGGAATGTCTACCTTCAGGATTCCCCACAGCCCTGCACACTGCTTTCTACTCTACAACTCTAGGCCTACCTAGCTGCATTTCCATTTTAAGGTACTGGTCCTTTCATGTGTAGTATATTTTTTCTCAGAGCAACTTCATGACACTTAGAACTTATCTGATAGTTATAGCACCCATTCCTTATGGGGATTTTTGTTTTGTTTTATTGACATAGGGTCTGATGTAGCCCAGGCTAGCCTCAAACTAATGATCCACCTTCCGCAGCCTCCTGAGTGCTGGGATTATAGGTATGCACCATCACATGACTATAGCACCTATTTCTATTTTCCAGATGAAGAAACTGAGACCCAAAGGGTAAAGGACTTGCCCAGAGTTAAGCCGAGTCAGTTGTGGACAGCAGTCATAGTCTCTGGAATCCTACTGAGAGCCCTCTTGCTACTGCACAGTAGTCACCATGGAGACTGTCTTGCTGCCTAGTCTCTGTTGACATCAGCTGCACTATTCTATTACTTAACAAACCCTTGAAGGCATGCACTGAATCTGGTTGGTGTCTGAGTCCTTCCCTTTCTAACACAACTAGAGATTTGCTACCTTCCTTCTCTGTGCAGCTTGTCCATTAGCCCTTTACATCTGAGAACCCTACTTCCAGTCACATCTTGGATGTAACAACACATATAAACAGAAAACCAGAGTCTACCCTCACTCACCTGTCACTGAAGCCTGAAACTCCACCATTAGGGATTCATTCCATTGGGTTCAGGGATTGTTCCCTGTTAAAATGGAAACACCCCCAGAGAGAGGTGAACACAAAGTTATCAGTCATTTGAAATGAGTGACGTGTCTTATCCAATCCTTTCCAATATGTTAGGTAAAGTAACCTGAGAACAGGTTTTTCCTGGAGACTAGGAAGAGCTGTTGAATGCTACTCACCTGGAATGAAGATAGCCGAGAAACACTGTAGCAAAGGTTGTTTGTTATGTGTGTATGAATTGCATAAACAAAAAGCAAGTAGACAAGACAAGTCTCTAGGCTAGACTTCTTTTCACTCCAGCCCCTGCTGTCACTTCCTCTGCCTGCCTTCCTCGCTTTCCCAAAGGATGAGGTTTATAGCAATAACATAAGCTCACAAAGCAGGATGCCTTGTAGAGCAGTGCTAGCAGTCCAGCAGAGAGGATGCAAGTCACAAATGCAAGCCTGGTTTTTTAGATACATAATTTCAAGATGTTAGAACTATATGGACTAATGAGAAGGCTCAGCAGGTAAAGGCACTTGCTGCACAAGGCTGGCAACCTGAACATATAATAGGAGAGAATCAACACCATAAAATTGTCTTCTGACTTCCATATACTTGTCCACACAGATAAATAAGTAAATAAATAGATAATTTTAGGAGCTATAATTTCAGCAACATGAAATGGGTGAGGTTAATCCTAATATTTAACTTAGCATATCCAAAATATTTAACATGCAATCAATATTAGGAATTACTGAGCTATTTTAGAGCCCATCCCAAGATGAACTAGCTACCTGTTGAGTCAGGTGCTTAATTGTCACATAAGAATAGTGGTCACCAAACTGGACAATACTGATACAGAAAAAAAAAAAAAGACAACAGCTGGGTGTGGTGGCACCCACTTTTAGTCACAGCATTTGGAAGATAAGCTGATCTCTAAGTTTGAGGCCAGCCTGGTCTACAGAGCAATTTCCAGGCCAGCCAGGACTACAGAGAGAAACCCTGTTTCTAAAAGCAGAACGAACAAACAAACAAAAACTAACTAGGTTAAAAGATGAAATGTATCAGAGACCTCAGGACTTAGTTATTACATTCCTGGCAGCCAAAGGACAAAGGAAAGTGGGAATATGTAGTACTCATCATAGGAATCAAAGAAGAAATTAGCCTGTGTGCAGAGACGATGAAATTAGCAAGCACTGTTCAAATTAAATTTTGTTAGAGGCCAAAGCCCAGAGACATATCTGTAGTCTTAGCACTTAGGACACTAAGGCAGGAAGATTGTGAGTTTGAGGTCAGCTTGAGCAACTCTCAAAAACAACCAGACAAAACAAAGCAACAACAAAAAATAAAGGACATAGTTAAGAATGCAACGATAAAGCTGGGAATGCTGGAGGCTGGTGAACACTGGAGGCTGAGGTAGGAGAGTCATAAAGTCAAGGTCTGCTGTGTTATATATAATGAAATCCTGCCTTAACAACAGTAAAACCTACGAAGGACCTGATTTCAGCTGAGGCTTAATAAATGCAGTGCAAGTAAAGTCCTTTTTTGGTAATTTATGATTTGGAGGAATAAAAAGAGAGCATCTTAAGCTGGGCATAGTGATGGATGCCTTTGGTCCCAGCACTTGGGAGGCAGAGGCATGGGGATCTATGTGAATTAGAGGCTAGCATGGTCTACAAAGAGTTCCAAGACAGCCAGGGCTATATAAAGAAATGCTGTCTCAAAAAGCCAAGAAAAAAAAGAAAAGGAGTATCTTGCCCTAAAAATTAGCAGTCTTCTGGGTGAAGTGCCACACACCTGTAACTCAGCATTTAGGAAGTAGAGGCAAGGTTATCAGGAGTCAAGGTCATGCCCAGCAATGTAGTAAATTTGAGAGCAGACTGGGCTACATGAGACTTTTCATCAGCAATGAAAGTAGTAGTCATAACTGACCTTTTGGGACATGTCAGCCTGAGTCACCCAGCATCTGAATTCTGTCAAGTGTTTGACTGTGCTCATGGACATGGATTATTCATTAGGAAGACCTGAATCTTTTAGATACCAAGTCCACAGGAAGGATGTGATGAAGATGCAGAAAGTTGAAGGCTGAGACTAGTGGCCTGGAGTGGCTTCCAAAAAGCCATTAAAGCTCAATGACGGTATGGAAGACCTGGAGTGGGTTACCAACTACACAGGAGAAAAGAATCTAAGTCAGGGTAATGGCATGCTTTTTTAATCCCAGCACTTTTTTTTTTTTTTAAATACCACCACTCTTTTAATCTGTATGAGTTCGAGGCTACCCTAGTGTACATAGTCATCTCCAGGATTACATAGAAAGACCCAATCTCAAAAAGCAAAACAAAACAACTGAAAGGAGGAGATGCTGATCTCTATTTGGGAATCGCCATCTTCATTACTGGAGACAGACCATCCTGGGAAGAGGAAGCCAAGGAGTAGTGGGAGAAGAAACTGACAGAAGTCATGACTAAGAAGGAAGAGCTTAGTTTTGCACTAGTTGGTATCCTTCCCACTTGGGAGGGAGGCTAAGACAGGATCTCAAGTTCAAGGCCAGCCTGGGCTACATAGTAAGATCCTTTCTTGAAAACCAAAGTGACTATGGTGGGTTACATTTATAATCCTAATACTTGGGAGATAGAAGCATAAAGATCAGGAGTTTTAAAAGTCACTGTTAACTACAGAGCAAGTTTGAAGCTACCATTGGCCTACACAAAACTATCTCAAAGAAATAAAAAGGAGATCAGGAGCTAATAATGACAGAGATGAAGACCCCCCTGGGCAGCAGCAAATCAAGCTGGTAGGAACAACATGGTAGAGGTCCTCACTGTTCTGACTGGCAGGTGTTTTCTCAGCCATGCTAGATTAACTTAAGCAGTTTCCTTCTGACTTAGGAAAATCTATAGGCATTCAACAACTCATTATTCTTTTCTTTTTCCTATGGTGTTAGAGATAGAATGTACATCCATTGCACACATTGGGCGAGCTCAGTTACTGAGCCATGTCTGCAACCCTCAGTCTTCTTTTGTAGAACTAAAGGAACCTAGCTTAGGCAGAAGCCCAACCTACTTTAGTACCTAGTTTTTAAATTATTTAATTAAAAAATGTATGTGTATGGCTGTTGTGCCTCCCTGCATGTTTGTGCACCAGTTATGTGTCTGGTGCCTATGGAGGCTAGAGGTCAGATCCCCTGGGATTGGAGTTATAGGCTTTTGTCAGCCATCATATAAGTGCTGGGAATTGAACCTGGGTCCTTTGGAAGAGCAGCCAGTGCTTTTGACTGCTGAGACATTTTCCCCAGTCTCTCTTTTTTTCCATTTTGATTTTTAAGACAGGGTTTCTCTATAAATACCCCAGCTGTCCTGGAACTCGCTCTGTAGACCAGGCTGGCCTTGATCTCACAGAGATCCACCTGCCTCTGCTTCCTGAGTGCTGATATTAAAGGCATGCACCACCACCACCCACCATGAATAAGTATTTTAAAATACCAAAGAAAAATTTTTTACTGTTTTTTGGTGGCTAGAACTTCAGAGCAGAAATGATTTTATGTAGCAGCAGCTTCTAATAAAGTTTTTGAAGGAAGACTAAAGTGGAGCTCTAAGATGATGGATGCCTCTGCATGTTGGTAGCTAGTCCTGTGTTTTATTCACCATCATATAAAGAACCGGGCTCATAAGAGGCACTTGCAGAATGAGAAACTGCCAATATACTGATTTCTGTTTAGGCAGAGTTGACACTGACCTATTCTGACAATCCAGCTGTTTCATTCCACACCTCATTCCCAGTAAGATATCAATTCAATTCTCCAAGTATTTGTTGAGTGCCTGCTGTCCTGTGTCTGACCAAAAGGAATGAAGCCAAGGGACAAATAATAGAGCCCTGTCAGGAGCACAGAGAGACCTTGCTGGGTTTCTATTAATGTGGCAGAGCAATCTGTAGCCAGTTCCAAGTCACAGTTGCCTATTCAGTGAGTACTCTGTTTCACCCGTCAGCCCTGGTGTGCCTGTACCACAACCTCCACCTCCTCATTGCCTTCCTTTGCTTCTGCCTCCCTAGTATTGGGAGTAGAGGCTTGAACCACCATGCCCTGCTGGCTTTTTGTTTGTTTTGTTTTAAAGACAGGTTCTCCCTAGTGCTGTGATTATAGGTGTTCTTTGTGTGTTTATAAATGTTACACCATAAATGCTCCTGGTGTCTGGTGCCTTTGGAGGTCAGGAGACTGCCAGATGCCCTGGAACTGGAGTTAAAGATGGATGTGAGCTACCACACAGGTGCCGAGAACTAAACCTGGGTTCTGTGCAAGAGGAGACAGTGCTCAGTGCTTGAACTGCTGAGCCATTTCTCCAGCCCCATGTACCGTCTTATATACAGTTTTAAAAAAATCATATAAGCCAGGCAGTGGTGGCACACTCAGGAGGCAGAAGCAGGTATGAATCTGTGTAAGTTTGAGTCCAGCCTGGTCTAAAAAGCAAGTTCTAGGACAGCCAGGGCTGTTACACAGAGAAACCCTGTCATGGAAAAAAATGTATATACATGTATAAATATACATATATACATGTGTATGTATATAATTATATATGTACATATATACATTCACACACACAGGTTCTCATATAGCCCACGTTGGCCTGGAACCCACTATGTAACCAGGGATGACTTGAAGTACTGATTCCTTCTGCCTCTGCTTCCCAAATGCTAAGATTACAGGCATGTATCACCATACTTGGCTTTGTAAAAATCTTCCTTTTCCAGAGAAAATATCATTTAAATTTATTTTTTCAATTTAGATATTAAAGCTGGTAAGAATCAATGATTCCTATTCATGGTCTGCCTGATATCTATCCCCTTTGCACTATAATTTTATAGTTCCACTCCATTCTGATGCTGAGCTCAGCTTTTGAGCCAGCCTGTGAGATGCTGATAAAATAAAGAAAACAGAAGATGTAAGGTTTTGTTTTGGGCACTGGGCACGAACTCAAGAGTCTTTTATATGCTAGGCAATTGCTCTAGCACTGAGCTACATTTCCAGCCTCGAAAATAGAAACTTTATAGGAAGACTTGCTCTCCTGCTCTCTGCCAATGCCATGAGGACTGGCTGGAGTGCTAGAGGGATGTGAGACATATCAGGTACTAGAGGTGAAAATGAGCCAATGACCTCAGCTGAGGCCAGATTAGATCAGTCTACAGTCAGCTAACACCCAATGTCAAGATTGGGAGGGTCACCTAACCCACAGATGACTGCAGGCAGATAGATGTATGAACTCAGCCACGGTAAGAACCATCCAGGTAACTCAGAGTCATCAAAGTAAGAATTAATGCTTATTGTTTTAAGCCACTTGGTTTTGGATGGTTTGATACACAGCAATAGCTAACCGACCATTCTCCAGCTGCACTTTGGATAAAACTTTATCATCATCTGTTTTCTTACTTATGATATGAAGACACACCCTCCCTGAAGAGCTAGTGTATGGCCTACAGCAGACGCTCAATAAATGGAAGTAGCTGTACTGTCAGTACTTCAGTCTGTGTGTGTTCCTGGGGTCTTGTGCATGCCAGGGTAAATACTCTAGGAACTCAGTTATACTTTCAGCCCTTCATACTACCTTCTTTATTATTTGCTTAGTTTCTGTTTTCTCCCTGTAAACTTGAGGACAGGGACAAGAAGTTAGACTTCTGCTTCAATAAATACTCCACACCGGACTTGACAAAGACTTCTTACTGGTTTGATGGATACATGGAGTAATTAAAGGAGTCAATGATGAGTTAGATGTGTCACAAAGCAGGCCTGACTTCCAGATGCTTTGCCTTCCTTACTCTGTCACTCTTTGGAGAGAAGACTCTCCATAAGGTACTCATCTCACCACGCTGACTCACTGACCTGACCACCGAGAAGCTTAGGGTACACTTGTTTTGAATTGAATTTTCTTTTCAAAACTTAAACAAACAAACAAAAAACAACTGTAGATGTTGCCAGGCAGTGGTGGTGCACACCTTTAATTCCATTCCTTGAGAGGCAGAGGCAGGCAGATTTCTGTGAGTTTAAAGCCAGCCTGGTCTACAGAGCAAGTTCCAGAACTGTCAGGGGTACACAGAGAAACCCTGTTTCAACGCCACCCACCCAGAAAAGTCAAACAACATGGAGCCATATGAGCAGACTCAGGAAGAAAGTTTTAATTTCCATGAAGAGTTTGGGACCTCCTAGAATGCATGTAAAGGACACTAGATCTTTATAAATAAACCCTGTGTATTCCTTTGTAAGGCAGTATTTTTTTTTTCTTTTCAAATTTTTGTATATTCTCTTAAGTGCCCCCCCCCCCTTTTTTTCCCCCAAGACAGCATTTCTCTGTGTAGCCCTGGCTGTCCTGGAACTCTCTCTGTAGAGCAGGCTGTCCTTGAACTCAGAGATGCACCTGCCTCTGCCTCTGAGTGCTGAGACTGAAGATGAGCACCACCACTGCCTGGCTATACATGGTCTTTTTAACTTTATCTAACCAATTCCAGGTTGACAAAAATTTCCAGTTTGGAGAATTACTAAGAATTTGAATCTGTTTTATTGCTAGCCAGTTTCTGCCCTTTCTCAAGCATGTTGTGACATTATGTTGGAGGCTTGGAGCAATAATCAGATGAGGAAAGCTGATAGGAGATTGACAGCCTAGCTTAAAGAGGATTTCTGTTTGAGCTGCAGGTGGAGGAAAAAAAAAATCAAAGGATGCCATGGAAAATTGGCTACATAGTCAATATGTTCTGGAGGAAGGGAAGCCCAGGGACAATTAACTTGACTCCTGCCTGCCAACTCCCAGCTTATCTTCACCATATTCTGGAATCCGGTCAAATACAACAACTCCTAGTAAGGTCCCTGCACTCTCATGGGCCTCTGATGGAAAGTGTCCCTTTCCAGAGTGATCTGCTTGGAATATAGTTTCTTTCAACATTCCCCTGGTTATTCTTGCTTCAGGAGCCAACTCCAGTTTGAATTTTTCTGAGAAATTTTTCCTTATCCCCAAATCTGGATGTGGAATCTCCCTACTTGGCTCTCACCATACCCTATACTTACTGCCACGTAGCACTCAGAACACTAATTATCTGCTCACTGTCTATCTGACCAGAAACTCCAGCAGGGCAGGGAACATGTTTTTCTCATACTTGTATGTCATCGTACACTCACTACCTGACTGCTACAGCTAAGTAAATGATAGAGGACAGTAGGCACTAGAACTGAGGGATTGAGAGACCGCTGAAGGGTAAGTACGGCAAAAAGAACAGAACAACAGAGGAAAAGAGGAGCATCCCAGGGCGTGGGATATAGCTGAGACACAAGGCGTACTTAACATGCATGAGGCGCTGGGTTTACTTTCACAACCCACTTCCCTCGAGGAAAAAGACAAGCATTCTCACTGTGGGCAAAGGCCGAGGCTCCACGGCGGCATGTTCTAGTGTGAACTCAGAAATTTGGAATACCTTAAAGTGACCCAAACTAGAATGGAAAAAGGTGTGTATGGTTAGAGTACAGGCTGGAGAGGTGGGCAGAAGCCACCCTGAGATGCTCCTTTTTCTAAAAACAGCAGGAAGCCACAGGATGTATAATAATTTGGGGGTAAGGAGAGTGAACAGTATCAAATTTTTACTTAATATTTTTGAAGTATGCAAAGTAGAAGGGAATGCAGCATGGTAGCTAGGACTGAGTAAAAATTATTTACACTTAGGAGGCAGAGGCAGGATGATCACAAATTTGAGGACAGCCTGGGCGACAAAGGAAGGCCAAGTCTTTAAAAGAAAAACAACAACAGCAACACAAACAATAGTGGGGCTGGCGAGAGAGCTCATCAGAGACCACATGCTGCTCTTGAAGAGAGCCAAAGTTTGGTTCCCAGCACCCACACTGGTAGCTCATAACCACCGTAGCTCCAGGTCCAGGGGACCAGATGCTCTATTCTGGCTTCTGAGGGCTCTTGCTCACATGTATCATACACACATTTTATTATTTTTATGTGTGTCATAAAATAGTAGTAAAGTTATTATGTGACACACATAAAATAGTAAAAATGAGTATTTTAGTCAGGTGGTTGTGGCCCACACCTTTAATCCCAGCACTTGAGAGGCAGAGGCAGGTGGATCTTTGTGAGCTCGAGGGCAGCCTGGTCTACAAAGTAAGTTCCATGATAGCCAAGGCTACACAGAGAAAAGCTTTCTCAGAAAAACAAAAACCACCACCACCAATTTAAAAAAGACATTTAGCTAGGGATGGTGGTGCACACCTTTAATCCCAGCACTTTAATCCCAGCACTTAGGGAGGGAGAGGCAGGTGGAGCTCTGTGAGTTTGTCTCAAAAAAAAAAAAAAAAAAAAAAAAAAAAAGACATTTAGGGGCCTAAGGGTGAGGCAATGCAGGAAAGTAGATTTGATCAAAACCATTATATGCTTATATGCATGTATAAAATTCTCGAACAAGAAGAGACTTCTAGGTATTAAGTGGACTATATTAGAAATGTAAGAGTTACTAAGAGTAACACTTGGGTGTTTGTATACATTGTAGGATTACTGTATGAATCCCAGGTTTGGAAGAGAGGGTTGGAGTGCATAGAGAAACAGTGAAGTTGACATGCCTCACATACATCCTGAAGGAGATGTTAGGGACACAACTGGTTATACAGATCTGGAACTTAAAAGATGAAGGCTTGGCTGGAGATATGCAGGTGGTAAATAAAGGTGTGGGTGTTGATGAGCACTAAGAAGAGGTTATAGTGAGTGGAGAAACAGACTAACCCCAGAGAAACTTTAAAATAATAAGAGACCAATCAGGGCCAGTGAATCACGGCAGTTTCAGACCTCAGGTATCCTGGCAGCTGTTTCTTGCTTAGTTTAAATGCATTTGATTCCCATTGTTTCAGTCTCTAGTTTCCTTTCTTCATTAATCATTTCAAGGAGGGATTTGAAACTCATTCAGGTTGAAGTGTAAATAACTCAAGATGGTCATACAGGTTCTTTTTCCCTCAGGCAGTTTAACATAATCTTTGAGACAAGTACAAGCTGCTATAAATGCAGCCAAGTCAAGCTAAAGAAAGATAGTTTGACCTTAAGGAACTGGAATCTACTTCTAGTTTTGTCATTGGTGTGGTGTGTGATCTTGGGCAAGTCACTTATCTCTGGGTTTCAGTTTTTCAATCTGTGGAATGGGAATAAATATCCTTGACTCATGGGGTCTGTTTTAATAGAAAAAGAGTGTGTAAAAGAACTTGAGAAGTTACTAAATCTGTCATGAGGAATGTAGAAGAAATGAAGATCTAAATTGTAGCTTTCAGAAGCCCACCAGGCAGGGATGTAGGAGGAAAAGGCTAATTTACAGACAAACTCATACGCGTGTGGATGGGAGGAACCCGCTGATTCCTTGAAAAAGGTCTTGCTTGGATGAGTAAGGAAAAGGGGACTTTTAAGCCCCATGACCTTTTCTTCATTTCCAGAATTAAGGGCTGTGAATTACTCTGATGTGTCATGTTAAACAAGTTCTGGTTCCCTAGAGGAAAACCAACACCATGCCCGAGGGCGTTTCTCATTTCCCTGTGTCTGGGACTTGAGGCACCCATATTGGGGAAGCGCCATGCTTGGGCTGAGGTGCCAAAAGATGTATGGGTATGATACCATAGTCCCCCAGCTCATCTCGAGTGTTGTGTTCACCGTGACCAGGGATGAGTGTTTGGGGAGAATCTCAGGTCCCCAATTGGGGAAGTTCTTACTCTTTTTATGGGGTTCTTCCCTTTTCAGAGAGCGCTAGTGTCCTAGAAAGATATTCCTGTTTTCCCGCCCAACTCACCCGCAGTCTCTTACCCTCCGGCCTCAGCGTCCCACTACCTGAGGGTTACTCCGCGCAACTCCATGGCAACTACCTTCGTCATCACGCCCCAGACAGCGCCGTGAGCGTGCTCGTGGCGCCTTCTGGGACGTGTAGTTCAGTCGGGGCAGGCGCCGAAGCCTCGGGGTTTGCTGGGATTTGTTGTTCTTGTTACCTTCAAGGCAAGACCGGGATCCGGAAGTAGTATTACCCCTTTTTCCTTTAGAGTGGCCCTCGCACTTCCTTTTCCCGGGTCCTCCAAGGTGCCCGGCTAACAACAGCCGGCCGGGGCCAATGAGAGGGCGGCGGGAGGGGGCGGGACCATAGTTTAAACTAATTGTGTCTTCACCGTGCGGGACATATCTCGAGGCCAAGTGCGGTCCGGCGTGCGCGTGGCGGAGCAGTGCGCGGCCAGGTAACCGGCGCGGGTCCTTGGCTGGCGTGCGGCCTGGGTGCCCTCGTGATGGCCAGGCCTAGAGGGGGTGCTGACCACTCCGGTGCGAGAGGAAGGCCTCCTTCGTAACTGAGGGTGAAAAGAGACCCTACGTGGGGCGGGGGGGGCAGGTTTGTGGGAGCCAGGAATGTTCGAGGGGGTGGGTCTGATTGGGGCCTTGTCAGTGAAATTATGGCTGAGGACCGCGGTAACCGGGGTTGTGGAATACCCAAAGGATTGTACCTGAGGGTCCGGTGACGCCAGTTGCTCGCTTATTATTAATGATAGCAGCAGTGGCATCTCTTAGCTTCCACTATGTTTCTGATATTGTGTTGCACGGTATAGAGGATCTGATTTTTAATTTTCCTAATAGCCTTGTTCATGTTTTACAGGTGGGTTTATAATGTTTTACCTTGGCAAGGGTTGCACAGCTGGTACGAGTTTCGCTATATTTGGGACTTTTGAGGGCTGAGCATATGATGGGAAGGGACTCTGTTGGGATGCCCTTTGTATATGAACAATGAACTTACCCCCCTGACTTACCTGCTTCTTGGTTTGGTGTGAGGGGTAAATCAGATACATTGTTTCTGCAAGCACCTTCTTTGAGAATACAAATTTAAGATCTTTTTGTTGTTTTGTTTTTCAAGACAGGGTTTCTCTGTTTATCCCTGGCTGACCTGGAACGTGCTCTCTAGACCAGGCTGGCCTAGAGATCCGCTTGCCTCTGCCTCCTGAGTGCTGGGATTAAAGGCGTGCGTAGCTCAAATTTAAGATTTTAAGTGATGTGACTGTTGGAAGGTTGTAGGTGAAAGAAAGCCCATTTGGGTTGCTACTGCGTCCTCTGGGTAACTCTCTTTTGTTTATCTCTGTGCTCGCACTTGTCATCTGTATTATTAGAATCCCTTTCTATATTTGTCTGTCCTTTTAGATAGTGACTTATTTGTTACTACATCCTGATGGCTTCTCAAGATATGAGCATGTCATGGCCATTACTGTGTGCCTTGGAATGTTGTATTTTCTTGGGTTGAAAGGAGAGAGAAGCCTAGTTTACCTAACTTTTTGTTCTTTTGTTTGTTTGTTTTGTTTTGGTGCATGGTAGGCAAGCACTCTATTACTGAACTATATCCTTAGCCCATTTTTTTGGTGGCGTTTGTTTTAATTAATTAATTTATTTTATTTGCATTGATACTTTGTCAGATCTTGGAGTTACAGACAGTTGTGAGCTGCCACGTGGGTGCTGGGAATTGAACCCTTGTCCTCTGGAAGAACAGTCAGTGTTCTTAACTGCTGAGCCATCTCTCCAGTCCGGTAGTAGTATTTGTTTTAATTTCAGAGTAAAGTTATCCTTTTTTGGTGGGGAATGAGGATGAGACTACCTCCTGAAAACATAATTTACTTACTTGTTTTAATCCATACTTCTCTCTGTCTGGTTTTTGTGGTTTAGTCTTTTGTTTCCAAAGTTCTGGGTTTGTCAAGTATTCCTCTGTTAGGGTGAGAAGCCTTCCTGGTGTAAGGAAGGGTATATCTTAACTGCTGTGACGGTGTGTTCAGATCGAGTGAAGCTTTCAGTCCCACGTTGTGTTTTTGTGTGGTGTTTTCTCCTTTAGGGGAAGAAGCACAAAGGATTCTTTTGTTGACCCAAGTTCCAGCAAATGATAATTAATTATAATGCTTGAATCTTAGTCTAAAGCCAGTCCTACTTGCTCAGATTTTACCTGATAGCTCATTAAGAAACGTTTCTCTTTTACTTATGAAATATAGAAGTGGGACAAATATCTTGAACTAAGAGTTCTAGAATTGTTAGGATGCAGACATAGCCTTACCCTTGGATGCCTAAACAGCTGAGAGCAAGGGCTGTTTTGATATCTGTGTCTAATTGATAAGAACAGATGGTCAGCCAGGCGGTGGTGGCGCACACCTTTAATCCCAGCACTCGGGAGGCAGAGGCAGGCGGATCTCTGAGTTTGAGGCCTGCCTGGGCTACAGAGTGAGTTCCAGGAGAGGTGCCAAAACTACACAGAGAAACCCTGTCTTGAAAGAACACATGGTCAGAAGGTACTGAGGTTGTTGACCTATTATACACTAAGTGTTCAGATTCAAAGTGAGCATTTGCAAGAGTGAAACTTACCAAAGGTGAAAATCCATCTCAGTGTTGAACTCCCTCCTGCCCTCTTATTTTTCTTTTTGCAGTGTTAGGGAACAAGCGCAGGGCCTTGTACATTCCAGGTCCTTCTACCACTGAACCACATCTCTAGCCCAAGCAATTCTAGTAATATATTTTTTTGTAACAAATTTTTTTATTATTATTAAGAAATTTTCATTCATTTTACATACCAATCACAGATCCCCCCCCTCTTCCCTCTACCCACCACTCAACCTTTCCTCCCCAGTCCACCCCCCATTCCCATCTCCTCCAAATCAAGGTCTCCCATGGAGAGTCAGCAGAGCCTGGTACATTCAGGCAGGTCTAAGCCCCTCCCACCTGCACCAAAGCTATGCAAGGTGTCACACCTTAGGGCACTGGGCTTATGCACCAGGGACAGATCCCCCTGCCTGCTCCCCTCCCCCAAAACAGTTCAAGCTAAACAACTGTATTCAGAGGGCCTAGTCCAGTCCCAAGGGGCTCCAGAGCTATTGGTCTACAGTTCATGGGTTTCCACTAGTGTGGCTGGTCATTTCTGCACATTTTCCCATCATGTTCTCCATGTCCCTTGCTTATAGAATCCCTCCTCTCTCCAATTGATGGGATTCCTGGAGCTCGGCAATCCTAGTAATACTGTTTTTATGCTGTTAGTATTTATTTCATTGTCCACATATGCTTACTGCTTGTCTCTTCATTTTTTGGCACTTCGTTCTTTCCTTTTTTTGTGGAATTCGATGTGTTACTTCTTTAGAAATTTCCTGCATTGAGAGGTAAGGCTGGGTGTCTCTTAATGGTGAACATTGTTTTATTAAAAAATGTCTTTATTTCATCTTCAGTTTAGCTGGACACTAGGCTTCCAGCTGTTTCAACACATTTGAAAATGTGACTTAATTGAATTTCTGTCCTTTTGTTTTCTCCTTTTTTTCTTTGAGACAAGGTCTCACTGGGGAGCTTGGGCTGGCTTGCAGTTTGTGTGTAGGGCTGGCCTTGCAATCACAGAGATCCACCTTCATGCCTCTGCCTCCTGAGTGCTGGAATTAAAGGCATGCTCAGCTTTGGCTCTTTCCTGAACTATGCTCATGATTTACTGTTTCATCATAGGTAACCTGTCTTCCTCTTTAAGATCTTCTTGGTTGTCATTTATGTTCTCTATTTTATTACATGGTGTGATTTAAGTTTTTGTTTAAAATCTCACACACACACACACACACACACACACACACACACACACACACACACGGCTGGGCGGTAGTAGCGCACATCTTTAATCCCAGCACTTGGGAGGCAGAGGCAGGTGGATCTCTGTGAATTCTAGGCCAGCCTGGGCTACAGAGTGAGTTCCAGGGAAGGTGCAAAGCTGCACAGAGAAATCCTGTCTCGAAAAACCAAAAAAAAAAAAAAAAAAAATCATATATTAGCTCTTTCCGCACTCTCTCCTTCTGTATTCTCCCCCCTTCCCTCCCTCCCTCTCTTCCAATAAAGCTCTAGAAAGGTTAAAAAAAAATTACACACACACACAGAGACACGTGTGCCATGGCAAATGTGTGGAGGTCAGCAGACAACTTTGAGAGAACTTGGCTTTGGTTCCCAAAGGGGGACTTGGATGGTCAAGGGGACAAGCAGTCAGTAGTGGGGGTAGAGCATTGGCAATTGGGGTATCAGCAGCAAGAGAGAGTGACACTAATGGAGGACACTGAGGAGAGGCACATGAAAGCAGTGGGAGGCATTAATGGGCGTATCAGTGAAGAGCAGGAGAAAGTTTCTTGGATGACTTTGACCCAAGTGGCTATGAGAGTGAGTGTGTGTGGGGGAGAGGAGATGGCTTAGGTTTAGTTAAGTCTTATTTTTTGTTTGGTTTTTTTTTTTTCGAGACAGGGTTTCTCTGTGTAGCTTTGCGCCTTTCCTGGAGCTCACTTGGTAGCCCAGGCTGGCCTCGAACTCACAGAGATCCGCCTGGCTCTGCCTCCCGAGTGCTGGGATTAAAGGCGTGCGCCACCACCGCCCGGCTGTTTGTTTGGTTTTTGAGACAGGGTTTCTCTGTGTAGCTTTGGCCTGGAACCCAGAGATCTGCCTGCCTCTGCCTCTTGAGTGTGTGCCACCACCACCCGACTAGTTGTCTTGTAATTGTGAGTGTAGGATTTGTTTAGAGTGTTTGCTGTCTAAGGACGTCTAGACAGTTAATGAAGTCAGTCAGGGGGGTCAGTTGGCGGTGGCTGTTTGGCAGTAATTGGGACAGAAGAAGAGTAGGAGTGTGAGAAGAGAGATGAGACGTGTGGGGACAAGTGATCTTGAGGTGATTGGAACCAGAGGGCGAGGATGAAGATTGATAATGGAGGGGTCAGTCTGACAGAAAGGTGCTGCCATCCACCTAAAAAGTGTAGGCAGAAGTAGCTAGAGGACGCTCTTGTGTATGAGAGGGATGGGGGAGGAGGTAGGAGGTTTTTGAGAGTTTTGGACAGGAGTGCAGAGGATCTAGGGGATGTTTTTGGGGTAAAGGAATAAGAATGGAGGAGTTGAGGGGAGGACAGGTAGAAATGTGAGTGGTCTCCCCCCCACCCCCCACAGGGTTTCTTAGTGTATCTGTGTAGCCAGGCTGTCCTGGAATTCACTCTGTAGACCAGACTGGCCTCGAACTCATAGAGATCCACCTGCCTCTGCTTCGGGAGTGCTAGGATTAAAGTCGTGCATCACCACTGACCAGCTACGAATGATGAATTTTTGATAAAAGAAGTTTGGAGGGATAGAATTTGAGGCAGTGGAAGAGATTTAGGAGTTGAGGGAGATAGTGGTGTGAATAGATTGAGATTGTGAGGGGCAAAATGGATTGTGAGAGGGAATCCTAGAGTTTGTTAGATTTACAGATGAGCAGAGAAGCAGGGTCAAGAGCACATGCACAGGGAGGCTACCAGGGAGGGTGATGTCTAGAGTTCTGGAGAGGTAAGAGACAGGCAGAGTGTGGGTGGAATTTTCTTCGGGTCACCAATCAGCTCCCAAATAAAGACATGGAGACTTATTAATTATGAATGGTTGGCCTTAGCTTTGGATTGTCCCACTATCTCTCTTCTCACTTAATTTAACCTGTTTTTATTCATATGTTTTGTCTTAGGGCTTTTTAATCTTTCTTTCATTCTGTATGGCCTACTTTCCTGCTTCCTCTATGTCTGGCTGGCCGGTGTCTCCTGGTGTCTTTTTCTTTTTTCTCCCAAGCCTAAGTTCCTCTTTCTACTTATTCTTCCTGTCCGGAAGTCCCGCCTATACCTCCTCCCTCATTATTGGTCATTTAGCTTTTTTTTTTTTTTTTTTATTAGATCAATCAGGTGCCTTAGGCAGGCAGGGTAAAACAGCAACACATCTGTAGTTGATTTTATTGGTTTTACTCTTTGGGGGCCCGCCACCAAGCTCCCAAATAAATATATGGTGACTTAGTCTTATGAATGTCCAGCCTTAATTTGGCTTGTTTCTCGCCAGCTTTTCTAACTTAAATTGTCCTGTTTCTCTTTAACTATGTTTTGCCTGTGTGCTTTTACCTTTCTTTATATATCGTTCTTTCCATCTTACTCCATGGCTGGCTGAGTGGCTGGCCCTGGCATCCTCCTCCCTTCTCCTTTTTTTTTCTCCTCTTCTCTCAAGCCTAGATTTCTCCTCCTATTTATTCTCTCTGCCTGGTAGCCCCGCCTACTTCTCTTTCCTGCCAAACTATTGGCGGTGTAGCTCCTGCTTCCTCTTTTTTTTTTTTTGTTTTTCGAGACAGGGTTTCTCTGTGTAGCTTTGCGCCTTTCCTGGAACTCACTCTGTAGTCCAGGCAGGCCTCGAACTCACAAAGATCCGCCTGCCTCTGCCTCCCGAGTGCTGGGATTAAAAGCATGCGCCACCACCACCTGGCCGGTTTAGCTCTTTATTAGACTAATAGGTGTTTTAGGCAGACAAAGTAACACAGCTTTGCAGAGTTAAACATATGCAGCATAAAAGAATGCAACATATCTTTGCATCATTAAACAAATATTTCACAGCATAAATGAATATAACATATCTGAAACTAATATTCCACAACACACATCTTTACATAGTTAAACAAATATTCTGCAGCATAAAAAATGCAATACATCTTTGCATAGTTAAATATTTCACAACAGAAGAGGGAGTCAGATCCTCTAGAACTTGTTAGAGACAATTGTGAGCCACAATGTAGGTGCTGGGAATCAAGCCTGGGTTTTCTGAAAGGGCAGTACTTTTAACTGCTGAGCCATCTCTCCAGCCCTCTGTCATACATTTCTGACACTACAGATTGTTAAGTTGTGAGTTCATTAACGCAACTCTCAGTTCCTTTGTTTCCAGCTCTGGGGTTTCCTTTTCTTTCTTGGCTTGCTTGCTTTCTTGCTTTTGCAGTAGAACATAGGGTCTTCCACATGCTAGGCAAGTTCTCTGCAATGAACTGCAGTCCCTCTCTTCTCCTCCCCACTCCCTCTTTTGAGACAAGATCTTTCTAGCTCTGTTTGTCTTGGAGCTCACTCTGTAGACATGGCTAGCCTTGAACTCACAGAAATCTGCCTGCCTCTGTCTCTCTAGTGCTAGGACTAAAGGTGTATGCCACCACACCTGGTTCCTTTTTTTTCTTTTGAACTCAGTTTATCTATGTGTCAGTTTGGGTCCAGTCAGCAAAACAAAAACCACGTGCCAGTTATTTTAAGAGTGAATTCAATAAAGGAAATAGTTTTGAGTCTTTGTTGGAGGGCTTAACAAGCCAAAAGAATCTTTTTATTTTTATTATTATTATTTTTTTCTATTATCAGCTTGATGCAGTACAAATTCTTATCCTAATAGTGAAATGTTTCACTCAAGCTTGCCCAGTGATTGAGTAAACCCAAAACTTAAAAGCCACAGTCATCCTAGGGTCCCCCCTGCTATGTAGCCTCCCTGGTTTTGTGGGTTGCAGTCTGGTTGTTCTTTGCTTTATATCTAGTATCCGCTTATGAGTGAGTACGTAACATGATTGTCCTGGATTTGCATTACCTCACTCAGGATGATATTTTCTAGTTCCATGCATTTGCCTGCAAATTTCATGCTGTCATTGTTTTTTACTACTGAGTAGTACTCCATTGTGTATATGTGCCATATTTTCTTTATCCATTCTTCACTTGAGGGACATCTAGGTTGTTTTCAGGTTCTTGCTATTATGAATAATGCTGATATGAACATAGTTGAGCATGTGTCCTTGTGATAAGATTGAGCATTCCTTGAGTATATGCCCAAGAGTGGTGTAACTGGGTCTTGAGGAAGACTTATTCCCAATTTTCTGAGAAACCGCCATACTGATTTCCATAGTGGTTGTACAAGTTTGCACTGCCACCAACAGTGGAGGAGTGTTCCCCTTGCTCCACATCCTCTCCAACATAAGCTGTCTTCAGTGTTTTTGATCTTAGCCATTCTGACAAGTGTGTCTTAGAGTCGTTTTGATTTGCATTTCCCTGATGACTAAGGATGTTGAGCATTTCCTTAATTGTCTTTCAGCCATTTGAGATTCTTCTTTTGAGAATTCTCTGTTTAGCTCTTCAGCCCATTTTTTAATTGGATTGTTCAGTATTTTGATGTGTAGTTTCTTGAGTTCTTTATATACTTTGGAGATCAGTCCTCTGTCAGCTGTGGGGTTGGTGAAGGTCTTTTCCCATTCTGTAGGCTGTCTTTTGTCTTATTGACTGTGCCTTTTGCCCTACAAAAGCTTCTCATTTTCAAGAGGTCCCATTTATTAATTGTTGCTCTCAGTGTCTGTGCTGTTGGTGTTATATTTAGAAAGTGGTCTCCTGTGCCCAATTCTTTCAAGAGTACTTGCTACTTTCTGTTCTATTAAGTTCAGTGTAACTGGATTTATGTTGAGGTCGTGGATCCAGTTGGACTTGAGTTTTGTGCATGGTGATAGATATGGATCCAATTGTAATCTTTTACATGTTGACATCCAGTTACACCAGCACCATTTGTTGAAAATACTTTCTTTTCTCCATTGTATAGTTTTGGCTTCTTTGTCAAAAATCAGGTGTTCATATGTGTGTGGTTTAATGTCAGGGTCTTCAGTTCAATTCCGTTGATCTGTATGTCGGTTTTTATGCCAGTACCAAGCTGGTTTTATTGTTGTAGCTCTATAGTAGAGCTTGAGGTCAGGGATGGTGATGCCTCCAGAGGTTGCTTTATTATACAGGATTCTTTTAGCTATCCTGGGTATTTTGTTTTTCCCATATGAAGTTGAGTAGTGTTCTTTCCAAGTCTGTGAAGAATTGTGTTGGGATTTTGATGGGGATTGTATTGAATCTGTAGATTGCTTTTGGTAAGATTGCCATTTTTACTATGTTAAAGCCAAAAGAATCTTAAAGAAAGTAGTCTTGGTATATTAACTGTATGAAGTGGCTTCCTTATCCAGAATTGAGAACAAACAGAGGAAGGTTATCAGACTCAAGAAATCTAGGGGGATATGGGACAGCTGTACCCAGATTCTCTGGGGAGTGTATGTTGCCTGGTTGCCATTGTTTTCTTGGGCACTCCCAGGAGGTCCCTGGAGAAATGAGGCTTAGCGTGCCTGCTCAGCTGACACAGAGGCCACTGGGGTGCACTGCAAGGTTGCTTTCTCTTCATTCCTCCTCCTAGAGCCTCAGGACTGTGAGCCAAAATCTAGGTTACAAAGAGGGTGGTCTGTGTGAAGAGGGAGAGGCCTGAGCCCAAAGTGAGTCCCTTAGAGCCAGTAGAGAATTCACCTAGCAAGTTCATTTGTTTTATTTTATTATTTTTTTTCTTCTTTGATTTTTTGAGATGGTTTCTCTGTGTAGTTTTGGTGCCTGTCCTGGAGCTTGCTCTGTAACCCAGGCTGTCCTCAAACTCTCAGCGATTCACCTGGCTCTGCCTTCCGAGTTCTGGGGTTAAAGGCATGTACCAACTACCGCTGGGCTGCTCATTTCTTTCTGATTTCAGAAATGCAGAGAAACTGTTTAGATTTGGTCCACATAGCCTACTCAGGACTCTCCCCCAGAATAGAGAAAAGATTTACATCTCATGGAGTAGTTGTTGGCTTTTTTATTGGTGTTTTGCCTGCATGAGGGTGTTGGGTTACCTGGAACTGGAGTTACAGACAGTTGTGAGCTGCCATGTGGGTACTGGGAATTGAATACAGGTCCTTTGGAAGAGCAGCCAGTGCTTTTAACCACTGAGCCATCTCTCCGGCCCCCAAGTCTTTTCAAAATAAATTAAAAAAAAAAAATATGGGCATTTTGCCTGTACTACTGTGTATATTGCCCTTGGCTGGAGGAGGTCATGAAAATTTCTGCAGAATTGGAGTTATGGGTGGTTGTGAGCCACCATGTAGGTATTGGAAACTGCTTGGCCTCTGGAAGAGCAGCCAGTACTCTAAACTGCTTAGCCATCTCTCCAGTCCCTCATTCTGACTTTTATTTGTTTTAATGATTTATTCATTTATTGTGTGTATGGTATTATTACATGTACAATAATATGCATAAATATCCCTGCAGGCCAGAAGAGGGCACCAGATCTCATTACAGATGGTTGTGAGCCACCATGTGGGTGCTGGGAACTGAACTTGACCTGTTGAAGAGCAGCCAGTGCTCTTAACCTCTGAGCCATCTCTCCAGCCCTCTCATTCTGACTCTTTAGTAAAATGCCAAGCATGGTGGTTTGAGAAGCAGGCTCCCTTGTACACAGTGCTATAAATCTTACCCTGATTAATGGAGGTTTTCAGGGACTATTTCTTTACCCTTCCCTCTGATAAACTGGGGGAGTAGCTATTTGGAAAGGGAAATAGCTTGGCTGCCATTGGTTGGGAGGAGAGACCTATAGGTTGGCTGTTAAGTAGTCAGTCACTAATAGGGACCACTTGGCAGAAGTGGAGTGACGTAATGGTTGTCGCAGGGATGGGGCGTCAGGACACAGTGTGCTCCTGGACTGAGGCTCCTCTTGGCGGCTGTGTCGTGTTGCCTTTTCTTCCTGTCCCATTTAAGGGCCAGTTTCTTTGAAGGCAGTGCAGGAAATGCCAGTGACTCAGCCTTGCAGATTTCTTCTGCTTGTTGCAGCTGCGGACTGGTTTGTCTGGTAAGGAGTAAGATTGCATATCTTCCAGCACACTTACTTACCTGACCACTTGAATGCCTTCTTGGGTCTTGCCAGAGATATTTTTCAGGCTGTTAAGATTTTGGTACTTTGTGGTAAGGTGGATACAGTATGACCTTAACACGTCTTTTGCACCTATGTGTGTAATCCCAGCACTTGGGTGGCTAAGGCAGGAGGATTGTGAGTTGGAGGCCAGCCTGGATTATATAGCAACTTCCAGGCTACAGGCTGTATGGTGAGACGCCATCTTAAAAACAAAACATAAGATTCAATTTAGAGTCTGGTGTGGTGGTGCATGCCTTTAATCCCAACATTTAGAGGCAGAAGCAGGTGCACCTCTTGAGTTTGAGGCCATCCTGGTCTAACTATATAGCAATACAAAACCCTATCTAAAAAAAAAATTAAACTTGTAGGAACTATATCTGGTGTTTTGTTAAGGAAGCTGAATCTAAAACATAGATAAACAAAGTACAATTTTTGCATGGCAGTGTATAATTTAGACTTGATTGTGTTGTCCATTTTGTAAACTTTCTAGGAATTGTGAGATCCTTTCAGTAGCCCTTGGAATAACTAGGAAAAACTTTGATAGGAAGATGGGGTTTAAAAGAGGGTCAGAATTAGAGGCATGTGGATTATGGTTACTTAAATAAGCTGTGATTTGGGCTTCCCACCACACTATTTAGGTTTTATATCATGAAGTATAAATGATGGTTCTGTGGTGTTCGTACTTTTCTACCCTGAAGCCTAATGGTATATAGAAGATTTGCTTAGGCTTCATGCTTCAT
The DNA here is from genome assembly GCF_049852395.1 of Peromyscus maniculatus bairdii. Lineage (NCBI taxonomy): Eukaryota > Metazoa > Chordata > Mammalia > Rodentia > Cricetidae > Peromyscus > Peromyscus maniculatus. The sequence goes on from NC_134852.1 coordinate 113,044,411, forward strand.
ACAGGTCCAGAAACTTGCCAGCATTGTGCCAGCTCTTTGACCTTGGGGAAATTTCCTCACTTGCAAGACAGAATGACTATAAAAAATTATTTAAAAAGTTATTGTGATGTTCACAGTAAGATATTGTATAAGTAATTGAATGACTTTTGGAGGGCCAGTGCTCCCTCATTTTGCCATATGGCTCACTGGAACATTCATTCCTGTGACTTGTCTTATGCCTGAAGGTTTCTTTGCGCCTCTTGGACAGCTGAAGTCAGGAGAATGAGACAGGGCTAGGGTTATGCACAGAGAAGTGGAAAGAGTGGCTGGATGAATTCCAGTCTACTTTAGAATAGTGGGGAAAAAGGGTGAATAAGTAGCTAAAGGCCATACAGTGGACTTGGAAACTTCAGCCAAAGAATTTAGATCTGATGCCTGAGAAAAAAATATTGCAAGGTTTTTGAGCCAGAGAGAAATGTTTAAAAAGGAAAGTGGTGTAGAGACTCCTGAGAGACTTTTCCTGGTTTAGACACCATAACCCTCACAAAGTAGGGCCTCCTAAATGCTGACCCAGTGGGGGTGTGGTTTGGCATTCTTGCTACGGAGGCCTGTGTTTCTGCCCAGTGACTCTTCCTGCTCTTGTCATTGACTCATCCCATTGGCCTGGCCTCATTGCTTGCCTTCTGGTTGCCCTGTGATCCAGAGCTCCAGGGCTGCCTAGGATGATGGGAGCTTGAGTTGCCTAGCAGTGGATGGGATATGGGAATGAATAGCATTCTCATCCCTTTGCCCTGGCCTTGAGTAGAGGCAAGTTCAAGTTCAGATTGCTGCAGATTACTGTCCAACCTTACAGGGGTTGTCTACCAGGAGGTAAGTCAAGATGGTTCCTGCCCTTTCTCTGCCTTTATATGGATTGGCTTTTTTTTGTGCAAGTTTTCTGCTACTTTTCCCTGATCTAGGCTCTACAAGATGTCAGTCATGAAACAAACAGGTCATTGTAGGAGGTGGGAAGAATGTCTTTAAGTTTTCACTGGCCCCTGCTGTGTGGTAGTTTACCTAGAAGTCTTGTGAGCCCAGACACTAAACATAGGCTCATGCCTGTTGGAAATCACTGTAGAAAGGTTCTGGTCTCAAACACATTGCTTTTCAGCCTCTGGATTTTAGAGCCATTCTATGTGTGTTTTAGTGTCCTGTTAGCTCCCATCCCTTTGGGCACAGAAGGAAAAGACAGTGAGAAGGGGAAGCTGTGTAGATAAGCATGTGCTTATGTTTTATGTAGGCAGTCAATATGTTTGAGTTTCCATACTCTTGCTAATTAGTAGTGTGACTAGGGACCAGTTGCCTGACTCAGTGGACTAGAGTTTCCTCATATTTAAAAATGGACAGCTTTGGTTGTGTAGTCTTGGAGAGTTTTTCCAGAGTCAAAATTAATGTAAGTTTTTTATTTTTTTTTCATGTGGGGGAAAAAATGTGTATTTGTTGGCAACATCCAGAGCCTCGTAATCAGGAGGCAGCTGAACATATGCCTTTTTTTTTTCTGCCAGGCCTTATCAGGATATTGGCTTTGGCCATATCAGTGGCGTAGGTTTTTTTCACAGCTTGTTTGATCTAGTGCTTGTTAGCCTTGACATCCACAATAACACAGATGTGTTGTTGTCTTCTGTCTTCATGGCTGACTCAGGGCTTGGGGGAACTTGATGATGGCATAGTGGTCAGGCTTGTTTCTCTTGGGTGTGCTCTTGGGAGGGGATTGGGCTGCCTCTGGAGCTGCAGGGTCTCGGACCACCAGAAGGTGGGTGACGAGGATCTTTTTTATGACTGTAGATACCTTTCAGCGCTGCTTTCTTAGCTAACTCCCCTCCTCCCCCCAAATACAGGGTTTCTCTGTGTAGTCCTGGTGGTCCTGGAATTCTCTCTGTAGACCAGGCTGGCCTCAAAACGCAGAAATCCGCCTCCTCTGCCTCCTGAGTGCTGGGATTAAAGGCCTGCATCACCATCACCCAGTGGCCTTCTTGGTTTTTAAGACCTCCCTTTTGGTAGCAGTTTTGGGAGGGTCAGAACCTTACTGCTTTGCTTTTGGCGCTATCTTGGCAAAAGTTAAGTTTTTGTTTTGTCTTTTTTTAAATAATGATGACAGATATATCTATTTTGTCCCCTCCATTTGTAAGTTTATCTCCCTCAAAATAATGGTGTTCTCAGCCTTTACATTTATCCCAGTATGCAGTTGTTCAAAAAGAAGTATCTTTCTTCCTTTCTTGCCTTCTTTTTAACAGCAGTGCTCACAGTTGAACCCACAGCATGCTCTGGAGGCCTCTACCACTGGACTACACCTTCCAGCCCTTAGCTGGTCTCTGAGCATCCTCAGAGGAGGCAGGTTTCACTTTCAGTGGGTAAACTCAGTTTCTTGAAACCATCAGAAAATGTTTTGTGTCTAAGAATCAAACAAAACAATATCCTTTATTTATTTATTTTTGTAAAAAAAAAAAAAGAGGTGTGACAGACTATAAAACACCTGATTTTTTCTTTCTGCTTATGGAATAGTGTGTGAAGACAGTTCCTCCAAAAAACTGTTTTGTAAATGTTTAAAGCAGTGATTAAAAAAACTTTTGATTATAGTTTTCATGTGGTTTAATAAGATGGGGAAACACTTGACTAGAGTTGCTTTCTGTATACTCACTATGTATATTCTTGCCTCAAGATCAAAGTGACTAGATAGTGAAGAAAATTATCCCTGAAATGACAAATATTCTAAGGGTCGAAAGAAGGGTGAACTGTGTACTTCTAGGAAGCTGTGGCTGCCAAACTAAGGTAGGTCCATCTCCAGAAGAACCATTCACCAAGAGGCCTGAAGCATTTCCAGTCTGAGGGCTGATGCTCACTAGCAGGCTGAAGACAGCCTGCTCCTCAGGAGTGTGGCTGAAGCAGAGGGTTGGGAACACCAGAGTATTGTGGGAGAATCACACTGAGTTTTGTCTCTTAGAGGACTGGGAGACTTTCTTCTCTGTTGTTAATTCTGACCCCCTTCTTGAAAGGAGTTCTTTGATTGGTGCAGTAGGATTCATTAAAGAAAAGGCTCCATGTAACCACAATTAGAAGGTAAATGCCCGAGAGCAGGGTTAGTTGCTGAAGAAACCATTGTGGCCCAATCATTTGTTTTTCTGTCTTTTTTGACCTGCAAATAACCCTAAGAGATAAGGCTGCTTAGCTCACCAAACCCTTACTTGGCTGGAAGATTGCACTCCAAGTCTTCCTGTTGGTCCTCCTTCCCTCGGTGCCCTTGTCTTTGAATCATGACTGTGTAAACACAGCTTGCCAGTCTCCCTGAAGTTGTAGGCCTTTGGCATTAAACATTTTTTTTTCTTGCAATTAGAGAAACTGTCCTATTTGTCTCCACTGGCTGCCTAATGAAGCAGTTTCCTAAATTAGGGCCAGTTATCTGTCAGGAAGCATTGTTGAATAGCTATGTGTACAGGTATTGTGGGAAATGAAACTAGTTTTTTATTGTTGTTGTTTTGTTTTTTGTCTGTTTGGATCTTAATTTGGATGAAACAGATACATAGTCAGTATTTCTGTAGGGATGGTGAAATCGAATATGTAGAGGAACAAGCAATAAGGGGCCATATGGGAGAAAGAACCAACTTCCTTATTGTGGGAGGGGCTAGGAGAGCTGAAGAAGGAAGGCATTTAGTCGAATTATAAAGGATGAACAGGAGTTCAATAGGTATAGAGGACAGGATATTTCAGATTCACACCACAGGCAATGTTATAGAACCTAGATAGTGTCTGCATGTTGGGGTATATATACTTGAATTAGATAGTGTTTCCAGAGAATGAGCTGGAGAGATGAGATTGGAAAGGAAAATGAAAAGCTGGACCTTAGAGAACTTAGAATGAAAAATATTTTTTTTTCTAGATTTATTTTTTGTGTATGAGTGTTCAGTCTGCATGTATGTATATGTCAACAAAGATCAGAAGAGAGTGTTGGAATTGGAGTTACAGATGATTGTGAGCTACTATATGGGTATTGGGAATCAAACTCAGATCTTCTGCAAAAACAAGTGCTCTAAATCACTGAGTCATCTCTTCAGCCCCAAATATGCTAAGGAATTTTGATCTTATACTGTATAATTAGGTGTTGAAGTGTGTGTGTGTGTGTGTGTGTGTGTGTGTGTGTGAGAGAGAGAGAGAGAGAGAGAGAGAGAGAGAGAGAGAGAGAGAGAGAGAGAGAGAGAGAGATGGATGACCCAATACACATAGGTCTTCATCTATTCTTGTTTTTTGTTTTTGTTTTTTACTTTTTTTCCAAGACAGGGTTTCTCTGTTTGGTCCTTGCTGTCCTGGAACTTACTTTGAACTCAGAGATCTGCCTGGCTCTGCCTCCGGAGTGCTGGGATTAAAAGTGTGCACCACCACTGCCGCCGCCCGGCTGTTTTTGTTTTTCAAGACAGGGTTTCTCTGTGTAACTCTGGTTGTCCTGGAACTCCCTCTGTAGACCAGGCTGGCTTTGAACTCACAGAGATCTGCCTGCCTTTGCCTGCAGTGCTGGGATTAAAGGCGTGTGTCACCACTGCCTGCTTGGTCTTGATCTATTTTTAAGTGTAAGGTTTAAGGTGTTAGGTAGAGAAGATGTGGATGAATGGTGGGATTAAAGGTAGGTACCACCATGCATGGCATCATGAAAAAATTTAGTGTCTTACCCCAGTGGTGTAAGAGGTAGTCTTTGGCTTTATTTGTGTGTTTTGAGGTCTTTCTTTCACTATTGTATGGCAGATCGACACTATGTATAAATTCATGTGAAAATGAGCCATATTATAGCATAGCTGGATTGTAGGCAATTTGGCCTTTAGATGTTAAATGTGGGTTATTGTTATTTGTGCTCAGGAAGTAAAAATACTTTAGCCTTTCCAGGCCATATGGTTACAGCTGCTAACTGCCATTAGAGAATAAATTACAGCCAAAAGTAGCACATAAATGAGTAGGTATGGCTCTGTTTAGTCTCAGAGAAATAGTAGTTTGCATGTAGAAAGAAGTATCTCATACCAGGATTATCAATGCAGCATGCTTTTTGCAGTGACCAACCTGAATGTTCAGGCATAGCAAAATGGGAGAAGAAAATTATAGAGCATTCTAAGTATAAGACTTTTCTCAAGGCTTTAAAAATATTTAAAAATATCGGGAATCCTTTATATACCAATATGGAGATAGATAGAGACATGTTGGGAGAGTGTATTAGGAATTGCCATGATAGACAAGTACTCTAGAGCTGAGCTACTTCCTCAGCAGCCTCCCCTTCTTTTTGTAATTGTTATTTCTATTTTGAGATAGGTTCTTACTAAGTTGTTTAGGACAGCATTTTTTTTTTTTTTGCAATCCTCCTGCTTCAGCCTCTTAAGTAGCTCAGATTACAAACTGTACCACTACATCCAGCACAAATAATTTTTTTTTATGTGCATGCATGAAGGTGTCTTCCTTTATTGCTTCTTGCTGTTTTTGTGGTTTTTTTTTTTTTTTTTTTTTTTGGTTTTTCGAGACAGGGTTTCTCTGTGTAGCTTTGCGCCTTTCCTGGAGCTCACTTGGTAGCCCAGGCTGGCCTCGAACTCACAGAGATCCGCCTGGCTCTGCCTCCCGAGTGCTGGGATTAAAGGCGTGCGCCACCAACGCCCGACTGTTTTTGTTTTGAGACAAGGGTTTTCACTAATTTGGTAAGACTAGCTGGTCAAGGAACTCTAGGAATCCTGTCTTTATGTTTCCAGCACTAGGATTATAGGTCCACACCATCATATTCATCTGTTTATATGGGTGCTTGGGATCCATGCAGGTCCTCATGCTGAACCGTTTCCCAGGGCCTCCCAGATGATTGTGTGGTCCAGTATGTTTGCGGTGTTGGTGTATATCCCAGAGGCTGGTGTCTGGTGTTTTCATCCATCACACTCTGGCTTACTTTTTGAAAATTTATTTTTAATTGTGTGTGTGTGGGGGGGTATGTTCTCATGAGTGCTGGTTACTATTTTGCATTTTATTGTCATATATTATTTTGTAGTAGTAATATATTTTTTCTCTTTTTCAGTTGTTCAAGTAACTAATCTTGTGGGCCTGTCTGCACTTGCCAGGGTCAGAAGTGTAACAAAGTAAGATTAAGTCCCCAAGCCAGATCTGCCCACAGAAATTGAGTTAGAAGCAGCTGCTGAGAATTAGGATAGGGACCACATGTTGATGTGGAGAGTGGGGTGGCATATGCAGGTGCCTGGGAGAGGAGGCCAAAACTGGTCAGTTCCAGGTTACTAACAGCAATAACTCATGTTTCATATCTTTATTTGTTTTTGAGATAGGTTCTATAACCCAAGCTAATCTAGTCTAGACTTCAAGTATGTAGTCTCTAGGCTGGCCTAGAACTCAAAGCAATACTTCTTCATCAGTCTCTGAGGAATTATGGGTGTGAGTTACCACACTCAGCTACATGGCAGAGTTTAACATCCTCACAAATTACTTTTTCTTTCCATTATTACACTGGACTTTGGATAGTTCTGTGAGAAAGGGAGGCAGAATGTTTATAGGAAATTAAAACCCTGGAATTAGTTAGATTTGGTGTCATATTCTTGAAATTTTAGTAGTCAGGAGAGTAAGGCAGGAAGATCATGGGTTTGGGGCTGGCCAGAGCTACATTAAAAAAAAAAAGGACTGACAAGATGGCTCACTGGTTAAGGCACTTTTTGGTAAGCCTGACCATTAGTTTGATGATTAGGATCCATATTGTAGATGGAGAGAACTAATTCCTGAAAGTTGTCCTTGGACCATATGTGAATGCCATGGTACACACATTCATGTAGTAAATAAATTAAAAAAGAGGAGCCAGATGTGGTACATGCCTTAGTCACAGCACTTGGGAAGTAGAGGCAAGATGAGATGGAGTTCAAAGACAGTCTCCAGGTATACAGTGAGTTTGAGGCCAGCCTGAGCTACATGAGACTTGTCTCAACAAAGCCAGGTATGACTGTACAAGCATGTTACTTGTACCACCTTGGAAGCTAAAGCAGGAAGATCAAAGCTTAAGTCAGTTTGTTTACATAGGGAGATCCTGGCTCAGCAGCCCTGACTGCCCCAGAGAAATCCAGGAAACAAGACAAAGTTCATAAAAGTAGTTTTGTCTATGAGAAGTATATACAAGCCAGGCAGTAGTGTTACACGCCTTTAATCTCAGCACTCAGGAGGCAGAGGCAGGTGCTTCTCTGAGTTTGAGGCCAGCCTGGGCTACAGAGTGGGTTCCAGGACAGCTAGCACTACACAGAGAAACCCTGTCTCAAAATACAAAAAAATAAAAAAAGAATATATAAGAATTTAAAAAAAAAAAGATTTATTTATTTATGCATATGGATGTTTTGTCTGCATATATATGTCTGCACACCAGAAGGCATTGGATCTCATCAGATGACAATTAAAGATAGTTGTAAGCCGCCTTGCGGGTGCTGGAAAGTGAACCCAGGTCCTCTGGAAGAGCAGCAGCGCTCTTAACTGCTGAGGCATCTCTGCAGCCCCAGGAATTTTCATTGCAGTTTTGTTTGAAATGGTAACAGATGCCTGTAGTCCCAGTTACTCAGGAGACTAAGGCCACCCCGGGGAACAGATTGAGTTCCTGACTCAAAAGGAACATAGCCATGTGCAGCGCAAATTCTAATTGGTCTTAATAATAAAAATCCAGAGTCAGATATTAGGGGCTGAAAGCTGAAAGATCCGAGGAGCAGAGCAGCCAGCCATTAGAGTACTTTCCAGATGCTCAGACCTAATGTGGGGGCAGTCTTGTCCCTACGAATCCTCAGACTGAATGGCAAGAGATCCTGTCTCCACCTCCCTAGTGCTGAGATTAAAGGTGTGTACCACCACCACCGCCTGGCTCTGTTTCTCTGTAGACTGGTTCAATCTTGAGGCTGTTCTACTTCTCTGATCTTTCAGCTTTCACCCCATAATATCTGACTGTGGGTTTTTATTATTAAGAACAATTAGAACTCGCATTACATCTGGCGCCCAACATAGTGCATGAATTCACAGAAAAAGCCACTTGCCTGTGGCTTTGCAGCCACCGGCACAGACTGGAGCTGCATGTGGCCAGAGTCACTACCCAGCCGGCTAAGGTTTTCCTTTCTTTTCCTTGAGCCTCTTAGTGAGTTGGGATTTTTTTTTTTCTGCAGGGATTTTTTTGTTGCAGCCTATCTGCAGCAAACTTCATAGGCCTTGAACTCCTGATCTTCCTGCTTCCTCCTCCCAAGGCTGGGGGATGCCACCACCGCCTGGCCTCTATGGTTAACTAGTGGCTGGCTTTGCCCTCTGATCTCCAGGCAAGATTTATTTATTTGTCAGAACACAAACAAAATATCATAAAACAGCCATGTCCATCAGTGAGAAAATAAGAAAATGCATCATGATAATTTCCTTTATGTACAGTTTTAAAAACATATAAGTTAGAATTTTATTTATTGATATTTGAGTATATAGATGATAAATTATTCTGTGGCTGAAGAGATAGTTAAGATGTTAAGAGCTCTTGCTGCTCTTACGTAGGATCTGGGTGTGGTTCCCAGCTCCTACACGGTGGTTTACAACTGCCTGCAACTCCAGTGCCAGGGGATTTGGTGCCCGTTTCTGATCTCCTGCTTGCAGTGGTACACATGCATACATTAGACATACACATAAATGTTAATAAATAAAACACCTTATTTCATATGTGTGGCAAGTGCTCTACTGCTTAGCTACCTCCCTAATGCTTGGTGAATTATTAAATGAGATAAGTAGATTGCAAAGTATCAAAGTGTAAAGTGTAAACCTAGTATTCTAAATATAGAAAACAACAGGAATATATATCTAATACATTTATACTTATGTGTTTAGAGGACATAGAAAAGTGTTACATTTCTTATCTTGGGGAGAACTTGGTAAGGAATGCAAGATTAATTTTGTAATTTTGTCTTATCTATTTTTTATGTATTTTTTTTTTTTTTTTTTTTTGAGGTAAAATCTTACTATGTTGCTCAGGCTGGGATGGAACTTACTATATAGCCCAGGCTGATATCAAATGACAGATCCTTCTTCTACCTTCCAAGTTTTGTGATTACAGGCACGTGACCTTGAATTTAGATTTTTATCTTTTTGTTTTGTTTTGTTTTTCCAGACAGGGTTTCTCAGTGTAGTTTTGGTGCCTGTCCTGGATCTCACTTTGTAGACCAGGCTGGCCTCGAACTCACAGAGAACTACCTGGCTCTGCCTTCCGAGTGCTGGGATTAAAGGTGTGCACCACCCCTGCCCAGCTATATTTTTATCTTATTTTGTTTTACCTAATTGGTTTTGGAGAATAAGGAAATTAAACTTGTATAAGCAAGAAATCAAGTTTCTTGAACATCTTTTTATCTTAATTGATTTTTTAAATAAATAACTTTAGAGTTATGAAAGTAAAAATAGACTTAATATGCAGGACATGTTTTGAGTTTTCAGGACCCATTTGTGTTGTAGACAGAATCATTAGAAAGGAACCAGCATTTTGGTTTTCAGCTTTCCAATATGTGAACTTTCATTTAGTAAAGATATTTAACAACTATTAAACATGACCTTTTAACTTCAACTAAGAAACAAGAATTTGAGTGGGACATAGTGATACATGCCTGTAATTCTAGCATTTGTGAGAAAAGGGCAAGAGGATCAGGAGTTCAAGGCCAGCCTCTGCTACAAGGCAAGGTAAAGATGAACTTGGGTTACATGAGATCCTGTCTTATAAAACCAAACAAAACTGCTAAAGAGTTTATACAAACAGAGAATACCTTCACAAGTCTGTGTTTCCAGAATGCTTCTTGAGATCAAAGCAGTGTATTTCATTAGTTTTAAAACACTTTAAAATAAACATTTTAACACTAAAATTGGGATGCATTTTATCATTGTTCTGGTACTTGCTATATAGACCAGACTGGTCTCAAACACAGAGAGATCCACCTGTGTTCACTCTCCAAATGCTGTAATTAACGGCTCACACGTTGCCTTTTATCACTGTGTGTGTGTGTGTGTGTGTGTGTGTGTGTGTGTGTGTGTGTGTGTGCGCGCGCGCTGTGAAACGTGAAGATAAAAGACAGCTTTAGGAGTTGTTTTTTTTCCTTCGTTCTGGGGATCTAACTCATGTTGTCAGGCTTAGTGGCAAGTGCCTTTACTCACTGAGCCATCTTGCCAGACCTAACTGGTGAATCTTTAAGCGGCGTTGGCCATTAAAAAAACAACAACAAAAAACTTTGGTTTTTTTCAAGACAGAGTTTCTCTGTATAGCCCTTGCTGTCTGGAATTTGCTTTGTAGACCCTGCTGGCCCGGAACTCACATCTGCCTGCCTCTGCCTCCAAGTGCTGAATTAAAGGTGTACACTACCAATGCCTAACAATATTGGCCATTTTATTACCTCAGAAATTGAGTCAGACTTGGTGACTTATTCCTATAATCTCAGTGCTCAGGAGGCCGAGACAGGATTACAGTAAGTTTCAGGCCAACCAGGCTGCATAGTGTGTTTCAGACTAGACTTGAGGATGTTTTAACAAAACAACAAAATTGAAATAGCTTAGTATTAATGATTCAGACTACTTCTACTTTTCAGTGTCATTTTTTTTTTTTCCTATTTAGCGAAACTTGCCTCAGCTTCCCTTGTCCTAATATCATTGGCTTCACTGATGTTGCCAAGATGTTCTGAATGGGAAGAAGTGGGTTCATATTTTGATGTTCATTCTCACCTAACTGGAAAATGTCATACATGTAGCTGCTGTTTGAAAGATCAGGTATACATACCTGATGAGACATACAACTTTAGTGCACCTGAGCTTTAATTACTATCTTAACTTTGTCTGGCACTTACCTTCTCTGAACAACTTTCTCTTTGGTAAACTGGAAATAATACCTCCTCACAGGACTGTTGTGATGAACACTTGAATACTTTGTAAATGGGAAACATGTGATTGGCTGTGTGAGAGAGGCTTTGGAAGATGAATAAATTTCAATTGTAAATTAACATACTAGCCTTTTACTTTTAAATAAGTGAGCATGATCATCCTATCTTAGACCTTGTAACACAAATTTCTAAATGGTTTTACAATAAAAGTCCCGGAGCCAGATATTGGGGTAAATGCTGAGAGATCAGAGAGACAAAGGAACAAACCACTGCCACATCTCACCTTGCCATCTCCACGAATCCTCTGACTGAATGTCTCTGAGTCCTCTGCCAAAAGGGGTCCAACCAAAAGGGGCTTCAGCTGAAAAAGCTTGAGCAAAAAGGGCTTTAGTTCCTGTCTCATGATGCCTCATATACTTTTCTCTGTCCAGCCATATCACTTCCTTCCTAGTGCTGGGATTAAAGGCCTGTGTGTTTCCCAGATACTGGTAGCAAAGGCATGAGATCTCAAGTGTTGGGATTAAAGGTGTGTGCCACCACTGCTTGGCTCTGTTTCTCTTCTAGATTGAATCAGTCTCATGTAATCCAGGGTGGCTTTGAATTCACAGAGATCCAGATGGATCTCAGCCTCCCGAGTGCTAGGATAAAGGTGTGTGCCACCGCTGCCTAGCATCTATGTTTAATCTAGTGGCTTGTTCTGTTCTCTGATCTTCAGGCAGATTTTACTAGGGTACATAGTATATCACCACAAGACCTTTTAATTATTTTTACTGTTTCAAATGGGACCTAAACCTTTGACATTAGAACCAAACATAGTTTCACAAGTTCTTGATTATTTGTAGCTAAGAGACAACTCAAGTCTAAGACTTAACTCATTCTCTCTGGATTAGATTATGGATTTGAAGTGAAACAGACTTGGGTTTAAATATTAATTCTATATCTAAGTCTCATGAGAATTTGATTCTTGCCCAACATTTAAAACCTCTTCAGTAAGAATATCCATATTAATATACGTTTGATAGAGCTAATACTATTTTCAGTGAAAAGGAATTGTTATTACTGTTGCATACCTTTCTTGTTTTTTTGGTGTCCGTTCACTAGTCTAGATATTTAAAGTATTTCTAGAATTTTGCTTTTCTCATTCTTATAATTGAATGTGTAGACTTCTCATAAGTAATTCTCAAAGTTGTCTCTTTTATTGTCAGTTTTTTTCAGACATATATCACTTCTTGCTTGGGACTGATCGTGGTTTTATATTCCGTTTTACAAAAGCTGTAAGAACCAGCAAGCAAAGACCTGGCGCTCCAGATATCTTCACTTAAACTTTCTGCAGCTGGGGTGCATATTTTTTTAAAAAATAATTTATTTAAATTTATGTGCATTGGTGTGAAGGTGTCAGATTGCCTGGAACTGGAGTTAGACAGTTGTGAGCTGCCATGTGGGTGCTGGGAATTGAACCCAGGTCCCCTGGAAGAACAGCCAGTGCTCTTAACTGCTCAGCCATCTCTCAAGCCCCAAGTAGTACACATCTTTAATCCCAGCATTCAGGAGGCAGGTGCATCTTTGTGAGTTTGAGGTCAGCTTGGTCTATAGAGAGCTAATTCTGGGACAACCAGAGCTACACAAAGAAACCCTATCTCAACAAACAAAACAAAACTACTTTTATCTGTATCTGTATCCCACAGTTCTCTGTAAAGATTTCATTTAAAAGGGATTGACTTTTTGTTTGTTCATTTTCTGTTTGCTGTTTATTTTTGAAATAGGGTCTAATATAACTCTGGATATTCTTGAACTTTAAACTCTCTAGTAGCCAAAACTGGCCTTGAATAAGATTCCAATCTCACTTGTTTCAACCTCCCAAGTGCTGGGATTACAGTATGCAACCATGTCTGGCAAAATGTGTTCACTTTTAAAATATAACTTGGTCTATGAAATAAAACAAAACAAAACAAAAACTTTATCTTTCTAGGGAAAAAATGTTTTCTAGTCACTTAAAAATGATTTCATTTCATGTGCATGAATGTTTTGCCTGCATGTAGGCTTGTGGATCATGTGCATGCCTGGTACCTCAGAGGTAGAAGAGAGAGTTGGATTTCTTGGAATTATAGACCGTGTGAACCAACATGTGGGTGCTGGAAACTAACGTGGGTCCTCTGTAAGAGCAACCAGTGCTTTTAACCACTGAACCGACTCTGTAGGCCTTCTAAGTCACTTTTGGTTAGTGTTTTATTATAGCAACAATGAAGCAAACTAGGAGAAATATTTTGCATGTTCTGTGCCCCTTACATCCCCCCCCCCCTTTCTTTGTGTTTTCAAGACAGGTTTTTATTTCTCTTTGTAGCTCTGGCCATCCTGGAACTCGCTCTGTAGACCAGGCTGGCCTCAAACTCAGAGATCCACCTGCCTCTGCCTCCTGAGTGCTGGATTAAAGACGTGTACCACCACTGCCCAGCTATTTTTTTTTTTTTGCTATTTAACAAAATGGAGTCTTTGGTCTTCCATCTATGAGTTTTTTATTTTCTTTCAATACTAGTTTCATACATCTTTTACTTATTTCATTGCCAAGTGTTTTATTATTTTTGATGCAAATTTCTTTGCAGGGAGGAGTTTGAGACAGTGTCTCATTATGTAGCCTTGGCTGGTCTTGAATTCACTATTAGACCAGGCTGGCCTTGAACTCAGAGATCTGCCTGCCTCTGGGATTAAAGGCATGTGCTACCAAGCCTGACTATGGAATCTTTTTTCTCCTTAGCTCATAACAGGTACATACACACACATTGTCGGTTTTGCTTTTCTAAAGAACTGTTACACCTGGGCAGTGGTGCTGCACATAGTGCCAGCACAGGTAGAGGCAAGTGGGTCTCTGTGAGTTTGAGGCTAGCTTGGTCTACAGAGGGGGCTCCAGGACAGCCAGAGTGACACAGAAAAACTCTGTTGGGAGGAGGCGGGGAGAAAGACAGACAGACAGACAGACAGACAAACAACAAAACATTGTAACAGGCCAAATTCTGTGACTGGTCAAAATGTCATATATTTGTATATAATCTGTGCATCTCCTTCTTGACACTTGAAATCATCTCTAGATGGCTTGCAATACCCAGCATAATGTGAATGCTATATAATTAATTGTAATATTATATTTGGCAAGATGTAAATAAATGTACATGCTCAAAAAATAGTTTGAAACCTTTCATGTTATTAAGGAAGTCTTAACAAGCATCTGCACTGTGCTAAATTCTGTTCTGAGTTGCAAGAGTTCAGTGATGAGTTGTTGGTGATGTGTGGTGGAAGAAAGAAATTAGTCAAGCACAAATAAGCGTAGTTATAGATTAGGACTACTGTGAAAGGAAGGAGTACGCTGCTGTGAGAATGCATAGTAGTAGGACACTGACGTACTTTCTAGGATGTTAGGAAGACTTGGGTGAAGAAGTAACGTTGGAGCTAACATATGAAGGGTGAGTTGAAGTTAACTAGGTGAAGAGGTAGGCACAGAATGCATTTGGTCAAAAGAAGAGCATGGTCAACCCTAGATCATCTGTGCTATAGCTTTCTGCTAATGAACCTTCAGCCTCTTAATAGCAGGTAGCATTTATCTGTGCACCAAGAGTTGTATTAGACATTTCACATTATTATCTTGTTAACTCCCTAAAGCACAAGGAAGATTGGTGGTGGATGAGATGTTATCCTTTGGATAGAATTGTGAGAGTTTTGGGGAGTGGAAGAGTACTTGCCATAGGCTTTAGTCTAATCCCCTTTGTTACAGAGACTCTAACTAGGGACAGTGATTTGCCCAAAGCCACATAGGTAGGAAGTGACCTGTCCAGAACTTACTTCTAGGGGCTTTCAACATCAAATGTAACTTGCTTTCTGCCACTGTGGATTGGAGGCTTCTCTGGGCGTTATAGTCAAATTCCTGCTGATTGTTTTCTTTTGCCTCCTTTTCATAATTCTGCATTTATAAGCAAATGTTGTACCAGATATATGGTCTGTAGGGATACAGCCATTTTACTACTCTGTGGCACTGAAACAGGGCAAACAGGTTCCTAGGAGCTTGTAGAAAGGCCTTCTTAGGGGAGAATTGAGTGTGGCCTCTTGGACTTACTAATCAGTTCTCTCTGGGTGTAGCTTTGCCCTCTGCTTTTCTCCCCAGGAAGCTTCAGGCTTTCCAGCAGT
Organism: Peromyscus maniculatus bairdii; assembly: GCF_049852395.1. Taxonomy (NCBI): domain Eukaryota; kingdom Metazoa; phylum Chordata; class Mammalia; order Rodentia; family Cricetidae; genus Peromyscus; species Peromyscus maniculatus. Next base: position 113,059,467 of record NC_134852.1, read on the forward strand.
GACTCATTAACCAGCCACTGCCCTCTGGAGAGAGAGAACAGGGTGGTGGCAAATGAGCTGGAGGTCAGGCCTCTGAAACAGTCCATCCCATCAGCCAGCTGCTGTGGCTGCCTTTCCTTTCAGCATCCCCTTCTTACCCTGAGGGATTGCCAGCATCTCTCTGGTGGAAGGCTCTTCTTCAGGACTTGTTGCTTCTGCTGAGTTTTGCTAGTTTTTGTTTTGTTTTCAAGACAGGGTTTCACTATGTAGCTCTGGTTGTTCTAGAACTCACTATGTAGACCAGGCTAGCCTTGAACTCACAGAAATCCACCACCTCTGCCTCCCGAGTGCTGGATTAAAGGTCTGTGCCATTACTCTTTGTTGAGTTTTGCTATTTTAATGTCTATAAAGTTCTAGGGCTCTCATCAGAAACACAAAATACTTCAGTGATTTTTTTTTTTTTTTTTTTGACACGGAGTCTCACTATGTATCTCTGTGTGGCCTGGAATTCTCCATATAGACCAAGATGGCCTTAGGCTGACCTCAAAAAGATACCTCTGTCTCTGTATCCTGAGTGCTGGGATTAAAGGTGTGTGTGCCACCATACTTGGCTGTGATTGCTTTTAAAAAAATATTTATATGTATGGGTTCTTTTGCCTGCGTGTATGTCTTTGTATCGTGTATGTCTGGCACCTGTAGAGGCCAGAAGAGGGCATCGAATTCCCTAGAACTGGAGTTACATAGTTGTGAGCTGCCATGTGTGTGCTGGGAACTGAACCCAGGTACCAGCAACCAGTGCTGTTAACCACCAAGCCATTTCTCCAGCCTTTCAGTTATTACTTTTAAAGCTATGTGGTTGTTTTGACTTAAAAAGATTATAAGGAAGATTGTACAGGGTTTCTTTGAGCTATTGAAAATGTACTAGCCTTTTTTTTTTCTTCCTTTTTCCTCTGAGACCAGGTTTCTCTGTGTAACAGTACTGGCTGTCCTAGAACTAGCTTTGTAGACCAGGCTAGCCTAGAACTCAGAGATCCGTTTGCTTCTGCCTCCTGAGTGCTGGGATTAGAGGCGTACACCACCACCTGGCAAGAATATGCTAGCTTTTATTTATTCATGACTGTCTTCTCTAGAGCAATGGGGCATGGTAGACAACATCCTAATTAAAAGACTATCTCATGTAAACAAGTTACCCAAGTCCTGAACCTCAGACCTTCTGATCTTTAAAACAATTATGTTCAGTGTCTTCTGGTCTTTACTGTGCCACTTGATATCCTGGCATAATAAATACCTAGACCATCATTGTTGCTGCTGCTCTTACTGTGATAATAGCACTAGCATTATACCAAACAGTTGCCATTCTTTTTAATCCTCACATTAATTCAATGAGGTAAATACTATGATTACCTGTATTTTAGAGAAAATGAACCTGAGAATTAGAAAGATTAAATAACTTGTGTAAGGTCACCTAGCTAGTGTTAGAGCCAATAATTTGGAGCTAGGGTCCAGTTGCATCTGTCCCCAGAGCAGTTCCTCTACACAAGACATCCCATCTAATCTTCATATATGCTAGACAGTGTTCAACCGCTGAATTATAGCATAGCCTTCTTCCTGTCATTTGTTTAAACTGCAAAAAAAGAATGATATACATTAAAACTTACAACACTTTTATATATATTTGGTTTTTCGAGACAGGGTTTCTCTGTGTAGCTTTGGTGCCTGTCCTGGAACTCACTCTGTAGACCAGGCTGGCCTCGAACTCACAGAGATCTGCTGTCTCTGCCTCCCAAGTGCTGCGACTAAAGGTGTGTGTCACCACCGCCCAGCTTATAGCACTGATATTTTAAACAAGAATAATAAAATGAACACCAAAATGCTGTAGCCTAGTGCCTGCACTGGGAGATGGAATATTACCAGACCCTTTAGAACACCTGTGTGCTTCTAACCAGACATCACTCTTCAACATTGCATTGTACTAGCCAGCTCCTCCCTAACCCGCCAGCTCCTCCCCAACCTCTTTCTTTCCTTAAATATTCTCAGTACTCCTCTCCTCCCTCTTCTTTGTGGTGAAATGAGTGGCTTGCAGAACCAGGCCCTAGCCAAGTGATCTTTCTTGGGTGGGAGGGGCTAAGGTAATTTTGTTCTGCACTGGAGAAGAGAGAGTAGTGGAGAAATTTGCCAGACTTCCTGGCTAGCCCATAAGTTAGTTGGCCTAAAAGTTTAAGGACTTGGTAGAGAAATTCCAGAGGCGATTTCAAGCTTTCTAAGGCTGTCCACCTGGAACCGGTTACCTTGCATTTAGAGAAGAGCAAGATGGGGAGATACAGTATCAATTCTGTCTAGGCTGTGAAGTTTCAGAGCTGACAGTACCAAATGGGACTGTAGAGATGGGGTGGAGAGTTTATCAAGCCTTTTATTTTCACCCCTTACAATTTCTGGGGTGTTGATTGCGCCAGTCCTTAAATTATTTTTGCCACTTTCTTGTCTATAAAATGTGAGAGTTTGTATTTGTGGTAGTCCTTTGAATATGAGCCTTCCTTTCTACTAATAGCAGTTGCTAAGTACAGACTACAAAGGTATGGTAAGAACAGACTGTAGGCCTGCGAGAGGCAATGTCTCTGCAGTGGTAGGTCTGTGTCTGATCCCCACCTCATCTATCTCCTCTACTGAGCAATCACATTCCCTTGGTGGCTAGAGGTTGTGTTTGGAAGGCTGCCATCCAAATGTAGTTCAGTGGAACAGATTTAATGAGCCTTGGTAAGCTGGAGACTGGCTGATCATAAAGATGGAACTGGGGTATGTCCTTAAGGAGTTGGCATTCTAGATGGAACATAAGACTTTCGTGCAAATACATATAAGATTGTTTTTTTTTTTTTTTGATCAGTGTACATGGTTATTACAGTGTTTAAATACTTTTAAAAATGTGTGTCAGAGAACAGCCCTTGGGAGTCAGTTTTCTTCTGCCATGTGGGTCCCAGGACTTCAACTCAGGTCAGGCATACCTTCTGAGCCATCTTGCCTTCCTGTACATGGTTATTAAAAATCCAACCGGGCTGTAGTGGTAAATGCCTTTAATCCTAGCACTTGAGGCAGAGGCAAGAAGATTTTTTGAGTTCGAGGCCAGCCTGGTCTATAGAGCAAGTTCTAGGGCAGCCAGGGCTACACAGAGAAGCTCTGCCTCAAAAAATTAAAAAAAAAAAAAAATCCAAACATAAAAACATAGTATAGGAAGTCCCCAAGTGATTGTTTCTAATAATCTACTACTGTTAACTGTTGAATATTGGGGGGATTGAGATTTGACGTGTCCCTATAAAGTAAAAGCCAAGAGGTGGGCTGGTGGGGAAAAGGCACCATACCGTTCCACGTCTTTTCCAACTTCTTCAGCACTGGGAAACCATCTTCTGCTGGGACACTGGTGATAGTAGGAACCAACCTTTGTGAAGCACCCACCAGCACTTTATGTGCTCAAAATCAGTGTGCTAAGAACCTTGTAAATGTGACTGAGTGAATACTCATACCCTTAAAGCAAAGGAGGCTCTAACTTACTTTCACATAGGAGTCTGAAGCTCAGAGATGGCTTGCCGGGGTTATGGGCTTAGCTGCAAGTGACGAGTGCTGGATGTGTGGAAGATGACAGTCTCTCTGTGCCTTAGTTTCTTTCATGTCTACAGTCGAGTTGTAATTTACCTGCTTCATAAAGAGTTATCGAAGCCTAATGAAATGGTACACATTAGGTCAGTAGAATGGCTTGGGGCACGTTAGTAGGTACTTAGTAAACATTGGCTAATCTCCTCCTCACATTGATTCACATATCATCCCATATGTTTTCTTCCCCTGTACTAGTTCCTCCGAGTTTTGTTTTGTTTGGGTTTTATGATACTGCCCTGGCTGGCCTGGAACTCTAGGAGGAGACCAGACTGGCCTTGCCCTTGCCTTCTGTCCCTGCCTCCTGATTGCTGAGATTATAGGCCTGCACCACCATGCTGGGGTTGGGTCTCCTGCTGCTTCTCATTCTCCTTTTAACCCGAGTTGTACTCTACATCTGTATCTGCAGTACCTTTCCCACCTATCGGGTAGCTTCCTAACTCAGGGTGCTGCTAGAGAATCCTTTATCAAGTAAATCTGGCTCACACCACAGCTCTCGGTTAAAAACCCTCTAAGCCCTTTGTTTGGATTTTCCACTTCTGACCCCACACCTCACTCTCCACCTGTTCTTTCTCTGCTCCACCTTTCTGCCTTCTCCCTTCCCTAGAGGGAGAATTTGCTTTGGTGCTTTGAGATCCGGATCAAAATACCACTTCAAGTTTCTAATCCTTCCCTACTCTAAACTGGTTAGTTTCTTTGCATCTTTTGTGTGAGTTAACATGTACTATCTTTGATCAAAAAGCTTTAGTTCATTCCTGACCTGTGGAATTATAACCCTACCTCACATGTTGGGTATAATTCTTGCATAGGTATTTTCAGCAATCCTTAATAGCAATACCTTGCACATATTTCAATAAATGTTTCTAGTTGTAAATGGAGGGGATTCCTTTTAACTTTTGGCTGTCCACCGTGTGGAAATGCCGCATGGTTTTGTCTGGCTCAGACATCTTTTCTTTTAGTCATGTAGTTGCAGCAGACTCTGGGGATGAATCCCTGTGCCTATATGTCTGTTGAGGGCTCCAGCCAGTGCCTGCCATCGTCAGAACTGTGCCTTGGCCCCTCAGCCCCTCCCCATAAATGTCCAGAGGAACAGGGGATTAGGTTCTGGCAGCACAGCTGGGATTTTGGCGGCCATTCCAGTCAACAATAGCGCAGCCACCAGGACAGGACAGCGCAGGCCTGCGCTTCGCAGCCAGAATCTGCCTGGGTTGCTTGTTTGGGTGGCTGAGTGGGAGGAGCGGGCACAGCATGACATCCTGGCCTTGCTACGCTGAAGGTACAGGCTGTAGAGATTTCCCGCAGGGAACGGGCTAGGGTGGCCAAGTCCCCGGGCAGGCAACGCGGTGGCAGGAGGCCTGCGCTTTGTGTGCTGCGGAGCGGGCGGGCGGCGGGCGGCGGGCGGCTGGCTGTGTGTGCCTGCGGACACGCCCCCCGTCGCCGGCGCCGCAGGAAGCTGCCCCTGTAAAAGGCCTGCGTTGTGCGGCTCCCCGGCGCTCGGCTCCCCGGCTTCCTCTGCGCAGGGCGCGTTTCCCGCCAGGGGCTGGCCTTAGCTTCGGCGGCTCTGGGCCTGCCCGACAGGGCTGGTCTCAGAGGCGGACAGGCCATCACTGCTGCCTTAAGCCCTGCTGGAAAGCAGCGGAGGGGGAGTGTCCTGGCCATCTCAGGTTGGTGAGGCCGGCCGCGGCGGCGGCGGCGGCGGGGGCGCTTTGTGTGTTGACGCCACCGCCGCGGGCCCTGCTGCGCGCGCTCTGCCTTCAGCCACGGTGCCTGCTGGCGCGCGCCCTGCCCCCACGCGTCCCGCTCTGTTTTTGGGGACTGGCAGGCTTCGCCTTGCTCCTCCTGGCAGCCGTGCCCCCTCCCCCAAAGCCCTGGCTTCGCTGTCGCTCCCAGAACGCGCGGAAGCTCGCTGTTGCTTTAAAGAAAGCAGACTCCTGGCTGTGACGCACTTCTGGCTGTCAGCCAGGAAGATTGCTTCTGCCTGGCCGACTGAGAAGAAACCCAACAACTTTTCTTTTGTGTGTGGGGTTACTTTCCACTGTCCCCCTCCCTTACTCCTTTCAACATTTAAATGTTAATGGCGGATTAAAACCTGTAGATACCGTTTGGCTTTAGGAGTCCGGTAAGACCCCCAGCACTAAGACCTCTCTCTCTCTCTCTCTCTCTCTCTCTCTCTCTCTCTCTCTCTCTCTCTCTCTCGTTCAAAAACAGACGGGGGGGGGGTTTGGGATGGTTCATCCTCCCTCAACTCCTTTTCCTGCGCCATCCTTAAAGGGGAGGGAGAGGAAAGGGAGAGCAAGTAAACACACTGAGAAACAGGCGCTGGCAGCAGAGCTTGCCAACATCCGGGAGTTGGCGCCTTTCTTTCCCTTCGTAGATGTCAGCGTGTTTTTGTTTGGAGAGAGTAGTGTGTGCGCCTGCTCTAGAGCTGTAGAGGGGCCGACTAGAGGGCTTCTCTGTTCCCTTGTGTGGTCGGTCCTAGGTGCGTTTGTGGTGTTGGACAATGAAAACTTGTCCTTTTTGTCAGCTGCCAGGGATCAGAGTGTGGGAATGTAGTGGCTAGAGGTAGGTGCTGATGAACTGCCCCAGAGGGCTGTGTATTTGCGCTTGCGCGGGCACCTCATGCCCTATAGGCCGCGGTTCTAGTTCGCGATTGCAGCCTTTCTGTTAACATCTTTCAGATCTTGACCTTACAGACTATGGGAGAAAGAAGTAGGTATCCGTATTGTTAGCTCCGGATTGACCCAGGCGATGTGTAAATAAAGAAACCTACCTCAGCAGAAGCAGATTGTCCTTTAATTAGAACAATGAAGGGCGACAGTCTCTCGGGAGTGGAGACTGCAGAGATGCAGGGGGCTTGGGGGTGGGAGATTCCATCTCCCAGATCTGTACTCCGGCAGTCCCAAAGTTGTAAATACTGAAGGAGGTTGATGTTTGACTTTCTTGTCAGCAGCTTCCCAGTTCCTGGATGTTATTTGCATGTCAATTTAATTTTTGGGAGTTTCTCAGTCCATCTGAAGCTTTTAGGTCATTAACTCTTCAGGTATTACCCCTCCCCCCTTTTGAGACTGGGTCTTGCTCTGTGGCCTTGCCTGCCCTAGAACTCAGATCTGTCCTCCTGCCTCAGCCTCTCCAAGTGCTCTGGAGGTGTGAGTCATCAAGGACAACTAGTAAGCAATTTTCAAGAACCAAGGAATGTGGATTTCCCCTGAAGTCTTGTCTCTTCATTCCTCCTCCTAGAGCCTCAGGACTGTGAGCCAAAATCTAGGTTACAAAGAGGGGTGGTCTGTGTGAAGAGGGAGAGGCCTGAGCCCAAAGTGAGTCCCTTAGAGCTAGTAGAGAATTCATCTAGCAAGTTCATTTGTTTTATTTTATTATTTTTTTGTTTTATTTTTTGAGACGGTTTCTCTGTGTAGTTTTGGTGCCTGTCCTGGAGCTTGCTCTGTAACCCAGGCTGGCCTCAAACTCTCAGAGATTCACCTGGCTCTGCCTTCCGAGTTCTGGGATTAAAGGCATGTACCACTACCGCTGGGCTGCTCATTTCTTTGATTTCAGAAATGCAGAGAAACTGTTTAGATTTGGTCCACATAGCCTACTCAGGGCTCTCCCCCAGAATAGAGAAAAGATTTACATCTCATGGAGTAGTTGTTGGCTTTTTTATGTGCATTGGTGTTTTGCCTGCATGAGGGTGTTGGGTAACCTGGAACTGGAGTTACAGACAGTTGTGAGCTGCCATGTGGGAATTGAACTTGGGTCCTCTGGAAGAACAGCCAGCACTTTTAACTACCTGAGCCATTTCTCCAACCCAAGTGTGTGTGTGTGTGTGGGGGGGGGGGGGGCTTTTCAGAGGATACACTAGCAAGACAGCTCCTTTTTTTTGTACAGGATTTCACTATGTCACCCTGACTGCCCTGGAACTTGGTATGTGTGTCAGGTTGGTTTCAAACTCAAAGATATGTGCTTGTCTGCTTCTTGAGAGCCAGGATTGAAGGCATGGACCACCACACCTGGCTTAATTTATTTTAGACTGGGTTCAAGCAATCCTTCTGTCTCAGCCTCCCTTGTAATATTTTATCAAGGGATCTTGACCTTTGCCGAGACCCTCTAGGGTAACATACCAAGCAAGTAAGGTCGAAATGGTTATTTGCCTGTGTCTCTTGATGTATTCCTCCTAGAGGAACTCCCAACATCAGTGTTTGGTGAATGCAGATGTGCTTAGGTGGAGGAAAGGGTATCTCTTTTAGAGAGGGGTTCAAGAGCCTGGAATATTTACAGCTATGGGCAGGTTGGCTCCCAGAGTAAGTGGTGGTAAGTTTTGCTCCTGTACTTGGGCAGACAGATGAGGGAGCCATTTTCTTAGCTGTGAGTCTCTGGGCCTTTGGAACCTTTGAGTTGGGGCTGGGGTGGGGTTTCAGGAATGACTCCTTGAGTTGGAAGTCTCTATGGCCCTGAGATTCTGGGAGTAGGAACAGTAAAATAATGAGGGTTCAGTATTTGCAGGGGCCCATAAGTTAGAACCAATTAGTAGCTCCCTAGATCAAAGTTCACTGTGGTGTTATCTTGAGTTAAGGTGGTGGTATTCAGGCAGACAGCTGCTAAGAGGGAGCTGGAACTCAGGCTGAGGGTGGAACAGGAGGAGTCGTGCTGCCTCTCAGACCCTCTGGCATATCATTTGGTTTCTCCTGAAACTAGTTTTTTCAGAAGAGACCCCCAGAGCTCAGCAACCTGACCCTCCGGTCTGCTCCTTGCATCTTGCAGGTGGTTTACATTAGCCTCAGCCCTTGTGGGAAACCATTGGCTAGTCTTTAACTCCTTCAGACCCAGAGAGCAAGGCCAGGGGCAGCTATGTCTTTAGTGTCACTCTCCTCTTTCTGATGCATCTTTTGTGGACATGGGAGTTCTTGTAGGTGTGGAAAGTGGCCATGCTATAGGGAACTATATTATGGAAGCTTGGGAAGTGTAAAGAGGACAGAGGGGACCATACATTTGCAAGATCACTGCTTTTCTCTGTCTCCCTTGGAATGGGGAAGAAAGAGAGTACTTGATCAGCTTTGGGAAGGCTCAGTTTTAGATTGTGGGTACATATCATTTTCAAAGAATCAGGTTTATGGGAACTCTGAAGTTCAGGGTCCTGGCCTACTGTCTGGATTTTGTTGTGGATGCGTGGATCTTTGAGTGGATGTGTACATGCCCAGTCAGATTGAGTTGGGGTGAGTCTCAGATCCTGTGAAACGGTACACAGAAGGCTACAATTGAAGGGATCTGTTTTTCCATCACCATCACCCAGTCTTCTGGGTGGGGCCTGCCTCGGATTTCAGAGGGAGGGTGGAGAGGATGGTGCTCTGGCGGAGAGCCCTTGGCTGCTATGCCAAGTCTGCTTAAAGCTGTAGTCCCAGGCTAAGCACTGTCTGTGCCACTGGTTTCAGTCATTGTTATTCACAAAAGCCGTCACTGCCAGCCAGTGGCTGTGCCTTCTTAAAGCTGCACTCTGGTGTCTTGAACTGTTCTTTGCTGGCCTGATGACAAGATCTTTCAGAAGTCCCTAGTGTTGAGTATTGGATTCCTATTTCTGTGCCTGGGGACCTCAGAGAAAGGCATTTGACCTTGATGCAAGATATCTTGAGCAGTGAACTAGTTTAGATAGTTTCTTCTGGGGAGGACACTGGGGGTTATAAATTTTGCCTCTGAGATAAAGGAAAGAGGTTGTTTAAACCTTCTTTGGGCTAGATTTATCTTCTGTTGCAAAGAAAATTTCTGAGTAGTGAGGATTTGGGAAGAGATCTAAGCTACATTTGCCCTGTTATTGAAGATTACAGAGACTTTTCTGCAGTGCTGGGAATTAGACCCAGGACTTACACAGGTTAGGTAAACATTTCACACTGAGCTATAACCCTGACCAGTACCCTAGGTGAGCAGTTGATTGTTGCCACTTTCATCCTGTAGGCTGGGCCTGGTCTCTCAAGCTGTAGGCTGGCCAGCTCCCCCAGGAAAGCCCAGTTTCATTACACTGGTTGAGATCATCCTGTCCCTGGTCAGTCAGTCAGTGCTCACAGACAGGCCATACTTGGGAAATCATTCAGGACTGAGGAACACATGGGCCCCTTAGCATACCTGCTCTTCTGAGAAAACCTTACTTGTGCCCACCAAAGACCATGTAAATCGTTTATTTCTCAGTCTGACACTGATGTGACGGGCAGTTGTATTAAGTGCTGGGGTTTGCAGGGTCAGGCAGTAGCTAGTTATAATTAGCATTTACTTATAGTTAATACTTAATTATTTTCTTCTGTTAGTGATTCAGGTATGTTTAATTTTACTCCTTATCCTCCTAAAAACCCCTGAAAGGCAGTGATGATGTCATTGTCTTCTGTTTCCCATGTAGTTTTCAGGACAGGAAAAACAAGTATCAACTAAGGACACACTTTTTTTGGTTGGTTGATGAGTACAGAACACTTGGATGGGAAGTTCCAAGGGGTAATGTGTAGCTAGAGTTTTTCTGCCTTGCCCACAGTCAGGACAAATCTTTGTCACCCACCAGTCCCACAGCCGCCGACCCAACCAAGTAAACAGAGACTTATATTGCTTACAAACTGTATGGCCATGGCAGGCTTCTTGCTAACTGTTCTTATAGCTTAAATTAATCCATTTCTATAAATCTATACCTTGCCACGTGGCTAGTGGCTTACCGGTGTCTTCACATGTTTCTTGTCCTGGCGGTGGCTGGCAGTGACTCCTTCTGCCTTCCTGTTCTTTCTTTTCTCCTCTCTGTTAGTCCCGCCTATACTTCCTGCCTAGCCACTGGCCAATCAGTGTTTTATTTATTGACCAATCAGAACAACACGTTTGCCATACAGAACATCCCACAGCAGTAATGGGAAGTGAATTACCAGATTATGAATCTCTTCATTATTTGATTGAGTACCTTATTGGCAAAAATTGTATCTTTCTTTTTGGCCAGTACTTTGCATTCAGAAAGCACTTAGCATCTTTTGGTTCCACCGACCTTACATTATAAGAGATGCTAATATTTGTAGAGCTGTATGGGTGAAAGGCCTTTCTGTTCTTCATCCTTCTAGAGTAGTGATGTAGTGGGCAATTGTGCAGCAGGTGGGAGAGGACAGTTGTGCTCTCAGATTGTGGGGATCATGGTGGCTGATAGGAGGTGCTGGGAAATACTCCAGTCTGTGATCCCATAGGTCTGTTGGCAGGCAAATGGAGATTCCCAGGGGAAACAGGAATTGGGGGAATACTAGAACAAATGCCTAATGTTACACTAAATGTTCTCTGCAGGGTAGGGCAGTGATGGGGAGATGCCTCAGCAGGTAAAGTTCTGCTGCCCAATCAAACGAACTTGAGTTCATAGCTCCAGTACCCACCTAAAAGCTAGGTGTTATGGTTTTCTCTTTAGTCTCAGTGCTGAGAAGGCAGAGACAGGCAGATCTCCAAGACTAAGGACTTGGTTGTAAAACAGAACCAGAAATCAACTTTTATTTAAGAACAGAAATCATTTATGATTGATTTCACCTATCATGTGCCAGGCACTGTGTTAATTGCATTACTACAGTAAGGCAGGGAGGTTTATATGAATTCATTTTGCAGATGAAGAAGCAGATAAAAAGAGGTTATGTTAATTGTCTAAAAGTCACATGATCATGGTCCCATATAATTAGTATTCAGACCCTGGCCAGTTTACAAAACCATGCTTGTTCCTTGTTGAAGGTACTATGTCCCAAAGAGCAGGGCTGCAGACCAACTTTGAATGTTGTTTTCCATCAACTGAGTGAGAACATTCAGTTGAGTACATGATTCTTTGCAGTCCGCCTTGACAGTATAAGCTTTAAATAATTTATGAGTCTACTCTGAAGTCTCAGAATTTCTGTGCTACCTTAGTGTGTTGAGTGCTATTCAGAGGTGGTAAATGGAACTGATTTTCTTCTATTCATCGATTGGATATATCTGATTTATTAACCATACTTCTTTTCCTGGGTTCCAGGTGCATTGGAGTGACTAACTGGGATCGCCAAGATGACACTCCATGCCACCCGAGCAGCCACACTCCTCGCTTGGGTAAGAAGCTTTCTTTCTTTTCTTTTCTTTTTTCTTTTCTTTTCTTTTTTTTTTTTTTTTTTTTCTGTACGTCTTCAGTTTCCTGTAGAATGTTCTATGAGCCAGGGCTCTGCAAAGTCTTCTGATTTGCAGACCAGGTAATTTTTCATATATTGCCAAAGATACTGCTGACAGTGATAACTTGTAGCTCAAGTCAGGCTTCTCTGAGGTATTCCTTTTGGTCATAGAACAGAACATTGGGACAGTGTGCAAACCCACTCTCATTTGTTCTGTATACTTTTCTTTTTGTGTGTGACAGGGTCTCACTATGTAGCTAGCCTTGCCTGGCCTGGAACTTAAGAGTTCTGTCTGCCTCTGCCTCCTGAGTGCTAGGGTCAAAGGTTGCACTACCACACCAGGCTGTATACTATTCTGTCTAAAGGACTGACTCTGAACCTTGATGGCCACATTGGCAGGAACTTTGGTCTTCAAAGACCTAATCTTTGAATGTCTTCCTCTCTTTATTATATTTCTGTCTGCTTCCATTATTCTGTTTCCTCCTCTTCCTCCTTTTTAAAATGAAGGCGAATATTTTATTTGTTCCTTAGTGTGCTGCAAAGCTGTTGCTTCACTGAATTAAAATAGCAGCAGCAGATGTAGCATATCGTAAAATTAAGACAGTGTTGTCCTTAACTTGACACATGCTTTCCTGCACTCCCAGTGGGAAGATCATAAAGTCTTTACCCAAATCCAGAGATAAATGCAAATGAGTTACAATATTATGTGAGACTTAGGATAACATTGTTATCCTAAAGTACAGAATTCGTATAACCACTTTTTATCATAGATACTCTAAGTTAAGACAACAGTGCTGAAGCAAGTCACTTTTTACTAGCTTGAATGGGTGCCACGCTCAGTCCTTGTGTAATGCACATATTTCTCAGTGTGCATCTTTACTCACTATTTCATCCAGTTCTGAATGTTTGCTCAGTGTTCTTGATCAGCCAATGATTTTCATAGCAGGATTTGTCATTGACGAGTCCTGGTTTTTCTGCAAATGCTTCGTTGACTTTTCCCAGTAGAGGAGAGTAGAGTTCACTGGCAGCCTTCACACCATCCAAAGCTAGTCTTGTTAGAACAGATAGAAGACTGGCTTTTTTTCAGATTTACTTAACAGGAGTGGAGAGATGGCTCAGCAGTTAAGAACATTTGCTGCTGCTCTTGCAGAGGACCCAGGTTTGGTCCTCACCAGTCACATGGTGGCTCAGAACCTTCTATAACTCTAATTCCAGGGTATCCAACTTCTTCTGACCTCCTAAGGTCATGTACCTACATACAAGGAGGTAAAACACTTATGAATTAATTTTATAAAATAGCAGTTTGAAACAAGGCTTTTATTATGTGAAAAGAATGGTATAAGATATAATAGGGTTGGAGGGAAGGCTCAATGATAAAGAAGAAACATGAGTTTCCCAGCACTCGGGAGGCAGAGCCAGGCGGATCTCTGTGAGTTCGAGGCCAACCTGGTCTACAAAGCGAGTTCCAGGAAAGGTGCAAAGCTACACAGAGAAACTCTATCTTGAAAAACCAAAAAAGAAGAAGAAGAAGAGAGAAGGAGGAGGAGAAGAAACATGAGAGCCCAAGTTTTCACATATACCATGGATCGTGTGCCCGTGTACACACAACACATCATATATGCAGTCACACACAGAATATATATTCTGTGTGTATATATTTTATACATATATTTGATAATTAAAACTGTGTTTTAAGGGGCTGGAGAGATGGCTCAGAGGTTAAGAGCACTGCTTGTTCTTCCAAAGGTCCTGAGTTCAATTCCCAGCAACCACATGGTGGCTCACAACTATCTGTAGTGAGATCTGGTGCCCTCTTCTGGCCTGCAGGGGTACATGCAGACAGAACACTGTATACATAATGAATAAATCTTTGAAGAAAAAAAACAAAAAACTGTGTTTTAAAAATTTGCCTAGAGAGGCGGAGGTGGGGGATGGCTCACCAGTTAAGAGCGCTCACTGTTTTTACAGAGGACCAGAGTTTGATTCCCAGTACTCATACTAGGCAGCTTACAAATTGCCTATAACCCCAGGTCTAGGGGCTCTGATGCCCTCTGATCTTGGAGGGTACGTGCTGAACATAAATTCATGCAGCTACATATTATACACATAATAAAAAATAAATCTTTACAATAATTTCCTAGAGGAAAGACTAGAAGAAAAACACTTTTGTCAGTGCTGAGACTATAGTTGCATATTGAGCACTCACTAGCAAGTGCTAAACTCTTAATTTGGGACCCCAGAAGCTCCCCTCCAAAAAGCTAATTTTGTCAAGGCTATAGAGGTGTAGCTTGGTGGAGGGGCACGCGTCTACATTTACCAGGTCCTGGTTTCCATGTTTAGCACTGTTTTGAGACAACAAGAATCGGTGGTGGCGCACACACCTTTAGTCCCAGCACTGGAGGCAGAGGCAGGCAGATCTCTGTGAGTTTGAGGCCAGCCTGGTCTACAAAGCGAGTTATAGGACAGGAGTACACAGGGAAACCCTGTCTCAAAAAACAAAATCAAAAAAGAAAAAAAAGAAGCCCTCCCCTAAAAATAAAAAATCATAATGCTGAAAGTGAATGTATTAAAATGCTATTGGTGAAAGTTTTTTTCCTTCCAAAATTTATATTTTGTTTAATTAAAATGTACTTTGAAACTTGTTTCTTTTTTTGGAGCTGAGGATCGAACCCAGGGCCTTGCACTTGCTAGGCAAGCGCTCTACCACTGAGCTAAATCCCCAACCCAGTTTGGAACTATTTATAAGTAGTAGGTAGTGATAGATTGTTGCAGACCTTACTAGGCAATGATTGGGTTATCCAGTAAGCTGTGTCCTCACACTGATGTCTACACTCTGGCTAGAGATGGAATAACCTCAACTTTGAAGGGTTTCCCATCCTAGAGCAAATAACCAGAAGAAAATTATGCACGGAACTGTTTCTGAATTATCACTTAATGGATAGAAGTGATGAGTCTAGATTCCTTAAATGACTTTAAGTCAGCTAATTGGTGTGAAATTTTTTCATCTTGTTAGTGAACAAGCATTCATTCCCTTTGAAGGTTTTTTCCCCCAAAAGGTAATATAAATATGTTGCCTTTAAGCCTTCAGTGGGAGGACTAGGGGTATAGTTCAGGAAGATGGGGTGCTTGCCTAGCCTGTGGAAGCACTGCCTTAATCCTTAGTACTAAACAGATACAGCACATCTTTTAGCCTGTGGGAATTTGGGTCCAGTCTAAAAGGTTTGTTCTTTTAAACAGACTCCCATATAGTCCTGTCTGGCCCTGAACTCACTGTGTAGCTGAGGCAGGGCTTGAAATCCTGACTCACCTTCCTGAACTTCTCCAGTGCTGAGATTAGGTGTGCACTGCCACACCTGCCTCTAAAAATTGTTCTTAATGTAAAAGTGCTTAACTGAGATAAATACTGTCCTTTCTAAAGTTGAATGGATCTTCTAAATCTTCTTAATTTTATAATGCTGTTAAGTTAACCTTTATAAAAGAAGTTTTATATCTGCTTCATTTTAATTTTAAATTTTATTTTTATTATTTTTAGTTATGTGTATTGGGGTGGGGGGCGCAGGTAGTGCTGGTGCGTGTGGAGACCAGAGATGTTGGATTCTCCTGAAGCTGAAATTAGAGGTGGTTATGAGTAAGGGGGCTTTTGTTGATAATAAGGGGTGATGTAGTCTCTCTCTTCTTTATTTTTTATTTATTTTATTTATTTATTCATTTGTTTATTTTCAAGACAAGGTTTCTCTGTGTAGCTTTGCACCTTTCCTGGAACTCACTCTGTAGCCCAGGCTGGCCTCGAACTCACAGAGATCCGCCTGCCTCTGCTTCCCAAGAGCTGGGATTAAAGGCGTGCGCCACCACCGCCCAGCATCTCTCTCTTCTGTACCTTCTATCTGTTAATTGGAGGCTTGAGACTTAGAAGGGTCTGGAAGGCTGGTCCAAAGCAGACACTCAAGCCAGCAGGGAATGGTAGGCATCTGGTTTACTAGCCTATCAAATCAGGTAATTTCACCTGAAAGAACCTGAAGTGACAGAACACAATTACATTGTTATGGGAAGGATAGAGACCAGTGGACAGAGGAGGGGAAGGAGACAGAGGCCCAAGGTGAGACCACAGGATCGTCTTGAAGTCCACTGAAGAATGCAGGCCAGGTCTCTTTAACATTGGCTTTCATCAAGTCCAGGGCTTTTCTGGGCCTAGTGAGGTAAGCTGTTTTGGGGAGCAGTTTCAGGGCCACAGTTGATTCCTCGATAGTGTCTGTTGTCTGAGTGGAAATTTGTTGGGACAGATATAGACGAGGGTAGAAGGTAAAGTTGAAGAGCTTAGGGAGATCTTTATCTGGGATATACACTTGGAACTTCCAGGCCTGTCTCCTGGTCCTGGTGGGTGGGATGTGGAAATCAGTTCCAAGACTAGGGCAAGGAAAGAGCCCACCCTCAGGGATCCCCAGGCAGTAGGAGGAAACTCAAGCTATTGACTGACAGGAGGAGTACTCGCTTATCAGGCAAGGGATCCTCAGCCCTTTGACTTGTGACAGGTGATCCAAGTTGCAATTTCCTGAAGCTTACATACATTTTGAAAAGTTTAATGCTATATCCAAGTTGCAGTTCCTGAAGCTTACATACATTTTGAAAAGTTTAATGCTATATTCAGCATTTTTCTGTGGGGTTTGAGGACCATCATATAAAAATCATAATGTAAGTATACCTGACAAAATAAATTTTACTTATTTTCAGTTAATTGTTTTAGGCTTAACCTTGACAAGGCTAAAGCTTATCCTTGTAGATGAATTAATTTGTACTAGCATGACTACAAGCATAGTTCTGAGCACATTAAAAACTTAGATCATTTATAAGGTGGCTCACCATTGACTTGCATGTCTGAATTATCTTTAGCAGTTTATAACAAGGTGGTACCTTTTATAAGGTTAGGGTTATATAGTTTTATACCTGTTAAGTTTGAGCCCTAAAAATTGAATTGAAGATCCCTTAGCATCAAAATAAAACTTGAAACCATAAATATAGCCCACAGAGAGACTGGGAACCTTACTTTCCTGATCTTTTCATCGTGTACCTTTACAGAATATCAGTTTCTTGTATGACTCAGTTTATCCAAATAGTTCACGCTTAGCAAACTTAGCAAAGACAGAGAAGTAGACATACCTCTTCAAGTCAGTTTTTGCTAGCCTGGATGGACCTGAGGAATTCATAAGCCTTATTCATCAAATGTGTTCCTTATCTAAAATTTTTTTAGAATCGGGCAGTCACACACCTTTAATCCCAGTACTTAGGGCAGAGGCAGACAGATCTCTAAATTGGAGACCAGTCTGGTCTACAGAGATACTTCCAGGACAGCCAGCTACACAGAGAAACCCTGTCTTGGGTGGAAAAAAAAAAAAAACAAACAAACCAGAAACAGAACAAAACAAATGTAGAAGCCTGTAGTTGAACATAGTAAAGACCCAAGTGATTAGCCATGGTTAGAGGCAGCAAGCTCCAGGAGGGAGCTGAGAGACAGGTGGGGAGGGAGTCAGGAGCAGAGCAAGGAAATTTAGACTTTAGGGGGTAAGTGTTGTGTTGACAAGAATTTCAGTTCAGGGTGTCTGTCCCCAGGTGGACCTAGAGACTTATCGAAGAGATGCCCAGGATCAGTGGAGGGCCTCTCTCCTCTGTGATGGGACACCCAAAAAGAGCTGCCTGACTCCAGCACGATTTCGTGGTAGACTATATGAGCTGAGAGACAGCAGGTAGCTCCAAGTGAGACACTGAGGAGGTGCGGAGAGTGGAGTGGTTAGAGTAGGTGGAGGAGAAGCAGTTGAACAAGTGGACTCTAAATGTTGGAGTTGAAAATGGGGGGTGGCAGGAGCCAGCAGAAGCAAATGATCTGAACACAGGAGGGTCAAAATTGGCAGTTTGGTTCAGCTAGGGAGGGACAGGACCTTTTCTGGGGGGTTTAATGTCCCTCCCATGTTTCAGACACCAAGTATAAGCAATCTTGCAGAGAAACTTTAGAGCTAGACTGCTCCATGGACAGACAGAAAGATTTATTAGAGATCAAACTGCCAAGGTCATCTCTAGGGGTGGGGGCAGAAAGAAGAGCAAATAGCAGAAAAGCAAGCAGATTTTATATGACAGTCAGTAGGATGGAGTTCTGGACAGATACAGGCTGTCCAGAACTAGATTCTTAGAGCCAGTTGACCTTTAGGGGAAGATTAAGGAGGTTACTGGAGAATTAACAGTGGTTTCTGATCCACAGAAACACCTTGAGAGGTCTGCTTTTTACACAGTAACAATCTTTCTGTGTAGGACAACCAGCACTGCCATTTTGTGGGGAGGGACTATGAAGAGTTGGGGTGGGGCTTTGGACCTGACAGTGAGCTGCCTGAAATTGACTTGGGTCCTCCAGAAGCATGGTCTTCTCTGTTGAGCCATCTTTTCAGCCCCTTATTATTTTAATTTTTAAAAAAATTCAGTTTATTTTTATGTGTATAGTTATTTTGTAGCCTGGTGCCTGAGGAGGCCAGAGTAGGATGTTAGATCCTTTGAGACTGGAGTTTACAGATGTTTGTAAACTGCCATGTGGATATTGGAATTGAACCCAGGTCCTCTGGAGCAGCAGCTCTAACTGCTCAGCCATCCCCTTCAGTCCCTACTCATTTGTTTTCATTCAAGATAACATGTATATGAAAGATGGGGTCTTGCTGTGTAGCCCACGCTGTCCTGGAACCACCAGTGATGCTCTTTCCTCAGCTTCCCAGGAGCTGAGATTATCACTACTTCAGAAATAGTTTTAGACATGTACTTTGTATGTGCATGAGTACCTGTGTGCAGAGTCAGACTTTTTTTTACCCTGTTGGACCTGGAGGTTGAACTCAGGTTATCAGGCTTGGCAACAAGCACCTTTAGCCACTGAGCCATCTCACTGGATCTTAGCCCATTGCTCTTTAAAGAGCACATTTATAAGCGATAGCTTCTAGCTAATTGCATATAGCCACATTCTGAAATTGTTAGAACAGCCTCATCTAAGTGGACTTTGTCTTTCAACCCTCTTTGTACTACAACGACAGTTCATTAGTAATCCCCATGGTAATAGAGGTAAACTGGAGTCCAAGTGCTTGTGAAATTCATATAGACTTCCCTATAGAAGTTAACTGCAAATGCTGTTGGATATCCTATGTACTTGAAATATTTGTCCCTTGGTGAATTTTGTAGTGTTAAGAACTGGATGGTCATTTGAAGCCAAAGAGAAAGAACCAGCAATTGGATCAGAGTTGAGTTTTATCCTCTCCTGCTCTTTCCCTTTTTAAAAAATAACTTACTTTGTTTTTTCATTATTTCTTCCTCCTCCCCTCAGACTAAAGTGTATATTTGTAAACATTTGTTATTTTTACATTATTTGTTTAGTGTGTGTCCACACATGTACAAATGGAAGTCAGAGAAGACCAGCTGAAGTCTGGTCTCCTTGTGGGTTCTGAGGATCAAACTGAAGTCATTAGGCTTGGCAGCAGGTGTAGTTACCTTCTGAGTCATCTTGCTAGACCTAGGTCTTTATATTGTATTTAGCATGCTGTGGGTCCTAGGACCCCTAGGAGAGCTCTTATAATGGGCTATTACAGGTAAAAGCCTGATCTTTGATTTGCTTTAGGTGGCTGTGTATGGGCACATTCACTGGGTGAGTGGGTATAGATTAAAAATCTTGGCTTGGTGTAGCATACGCTTGCAAATACCTCCCCACCCACCCATCTCCCCCAGCATCCATGAAGTAGAAATTGGAAGATTAAACATTTTCGACAGCCTAGTGAGACTTTATCTTTAAAAAAAAAAAAGTGCAATCAACCTGTGCCTTTTGTTGTTGTAGCCTACAAGTGTAGGCACTCACAGTGAGCAGAGTGGTGCCAGCATCTGAAACATGTTGTGAACCCCATGCTTCTGGCATTGTTTTGTTTTTGTTGTTTTCGAGACAGGGTTTCTATGTAGCCCTGGCTATTCTGGAACTCTCTTTGTAGATCAGGCTGGTCTTGAACTCACAGAGATCCACCTGTCTCTGCCTCCCGAGTGCTGGGATTAAGGGAATGCGCCATGCCAGCATGGCAATGGAGCAGTGGACTACTTTGGGCATTGTAAGTACTCTCACCAGACTCTTTCCTTTGGCTTGTAGGTGAACAGTCTGCATGTGGCTGACCCAATAGAGACGGTGCTGCAGCTCCAGGACTGCAGCATCTTCATCAAGATTATTAACACCATGTGAGTATGAGTTCTCCAAACCCTAGCTAGTGGTGGGGACTGACCGGGAATCCAGGTGGGCGTGGGATATTAGAAGGGTAAGTGGGTTCAAGGACTAGCACCTTGACCTTGCCTTTCTAGTTACTGAACCTCTTAGTGGGAGAAGTTTCAGTCTTGTCCTATCCAAAGACCTCCTCATTCTGGCACAGAAGGCTCTTCAGGGCCCTATGCACAATTCTAAGAGACTACCCTCGAGAACTTTCCATCTTCCTGTCTCAAAAGTAGTCTTCCGTAACCCTCTTTTCATGATTCACCCCTGCCTCACTGTCTCATTGTTGTATGTGTGATGTGAGTGAATGTGGATGCTCGTATGCCACAGCACTCAGGCAGAGGTCAGAGGATAACTTTTAGGAGTTGTTTCTCTCCTTCCATTGTGGGTTACAGAGATTAAACTCAGGTCACCAGGCTTGTGAGTCTGTTTATTCCCTTTTACTACTGAGCCTTCTCCCTGGCCCAGACAAGTGTATCTAAGTGGATAAGGGTGAGTTGGAATTCTGTGGTGTCAGGACTAGTGCAGCCCAGGACCGAGAAGCCTACTAGAATGGTTCTGTTAGCCTTTGAAACTTGGTGTTTGGGGGATGGGGTATCTTACAGGAGTTTAAAACCCTTACTGGTTCTGACTGGCACTTGTTTCAGTTCCTTTGAAAGAAGTCATCATTGGTCCAAATACTTCCATTTTCTTTCCTTGGCATTGACTTATGCCACTGGCTCTTCTTTTTTGTTGTAGTTGTTGTTTGAGACAGGGTTTCTCTGTTAAACCCTGGCTGTCCTAGAACTCACTCTAGCCCAGGCTGGCCTCAAACTCACAGAGATCCACCTGCCTCTGCCTCCTGAGTGCTGGGATTAAAGGCGTGCGCCACCAAAGTCTCGTCTCGTCTCTTCTCTTCTCTTCTCTTCTCTTTTTTTCTTTTCCTTCCTTCCTTCCTTCCTTCCTTCCTTCCTTCCTTCCTTCCTTCCTTCCTTCCTTCCTTCTTTTAATTATTTATTTTGTATTTTATGTGCAGTTGTGTAAATTGCCTGAGTGTGTATCTGTGTGAGATATTGGAACTCCTGGAATTCAAATATAGACAGTGGTGAGCTGCCATGTGGTTGCTGGGAATTGAACTCAGGACCTCTGGAAAGAGCAGCCAGTGCTCTTAACCTCGGAGCCATCTCTCCATCCCTTGTTCTTCTTTTTTTTAATCCTCTGCCTCATGCAGGATACCAGGATCTCATGGCCTCCTTGTTCTCCTTGTTCCAGTTTATTCCCATATGGTGACCTCAAGAATATTTCTTAAATATGCTTTGTTTGCAGTTCTTCAGTGACTGTAGCTAGCAGATTGAAATCCTAATTGTTGTTTTGTTTTTTGTTTTTTGTTTTTTTGTTTTTTTTTTGGTTTTTCCAAGACAGGGTTTCTCTGTGTAGCTTTGCGCCTTTCCTGGAACTCACTTGGTAGCCCAAGCTGGCCTCGAACTCACAGAGATCCGCCTGCCTCTGCCTCCCGAGTGCTGGGATTAAAGGCGTGTGCCACCACCGCCCGGCTTGTTTTTTTTTTTTAAATCGAGACAGGGTCCCATGTAGCTAGCCTCAACTGACTTAGTGAACCATGATCTTGAATTTGTCTCCCAGGTGCTAGGATTGTAGGCATTTGTCACCATTACCTGGCTAAAATTTTTATCCTAATGGTAAAGATTATTTATTAAGCTAGATATCGTGTAGTGCTCTGTAGTTCCAGCTGCTTGGGAAGCTGAAGCAGGAGAGTTGCTGGTGAGGTTGAGCAACACAGAGGAGAATCTTTTCACCTGGGTGTGGTGTGCACACCTGCAGAGACAGGCAGGTCTCTGTGACTTCAAGGCTGCCTGGTCCACAGAGTAAAGACCTTGTCTCACCGCCTCCCCCCAAAGATAGATCTTTTGTCAGTAGCCTAGTTTAGTTCTCACTGAATTTGGTCTCTGCTTCCTCTCTTTTCTCTTGTCCCATTATTTAGATCCTGTAGAAAGAACTAAATCCTGATTTTGTTTATTGTATTGTCTGGGGCTGCTTAGCTTGTTGCTCTTGATGTTGCCTATAAACTGATAGCTAAAGGTTTCTTTGCTCAAGGGTGCCTTATAGATAAGGTTATAGATCACCTATAAACCAGCAGTTTGCAGTTTCTAAAAAAGTCATTAGTTTTGGAGGGCAGGAGAGGTGGTTCAGCAGTTAAAAACACTTGTTGAACAATCAGGAGCACTGGAATTTAGATCCCAGCACCCATGTAACCCAGGCACCCGGCAAATACCTTTATCTTCAGCTCTGTGGAGTCCAACGCCCCCTGACTTCTGCTTGCACATAAGTGCATGCACTTACACACATTTGTGAATATACTTACACAGGCACATATATACAATACACATAACAAACTAAAATAAATAGTAAAAAAAAATTATCTTCTCAGCATTCATGAGGCAGAGGCAGGCAGATCTCTAAGTTCTACGTCAACCTGGTCTACATGGCAAGTTTGAGGCCAGCCAGGACTACCTGTGCAATTTTCACTGTTTTCAAACTAATAGAGTGGTAGGATGAGGCATCTGTCATCATTGGTGGGTAAATCCATTAGGCTGGTAATACCTAGCCCACCATTGAATTTTACCATCACTAAAGACAAGTGACAAGATATAATAATACCTTCTGTGTTGTAATATATATTATGGTGTATATGTACTTTTTTGAATTCAGAATAGATAAGTTTTCTGCTTTTGAAAAATAAATTTCTAGGCTGGAGACATCTCAGTGGTTAAGAGCACTGGTTGGTTGATCTTCCAGAGGAACTGAGTTCAATAACTACCACCCACATGGTGACTTAGATGTTCTGTAACTCCAGTTCCAGGGGATTTGATTCTTTTTCTGGCCTTCATGGGCACTAGTCACTCAAGGTGCATAGATACATGCAGGCAAAATAGCATACACAAAAAAAAACCTTTATTTTAAAGAGAAAAGATAAACTTCCTTGACTTGATAAAAGGCAGTAGGTGGTCCATGTTGTCTAACTTTTCCTGGGGAGGTATCAAGAAGTGGTCAGGTACCACAGATAGGGTGCTGGCAACAGACTAAAAGAACATTCTACCCCAGTCTAACTTGGTGAATCTGTTTGTTGATTAGTTAGGCACAGGATCACAGGTGATTCAGGCAGCTGCACCCGAGAGTTCACTCCAGGACTCTAGGACGGGGCACAGCTCAGCTGAGCAGAGCATCTTTAGGAAAGTGTCTCTTCTTCTCCATGCTGATGCTTCTTCGCTGCTTATGTAACCTCAGGGAGGGCCTTGTTGGTGAGCTTCCTGAGTTTCTTAATTTCCTCGGCCTCATTGCATCCCTCCTTTCTCCCAGAGGAGTGTTTGTGAGGGAGCTGCTCCTCCTCAGTCCAGGAGTCAGGATGTGTATCTGTTCTTGCTTTAGCCTCTCTGGGTTATTCCTGGAAGACACTTTTCAAAGGGAAATTTCAGACACCCATTTTCTCTTGTAGAGGTTTGCCTGAGTCTCAGATGTGCAGGTACAAAGAGCCAGGCTAGCTTTTGCCTCTGTGTCAGATATAAGATGGCATGGAGTGGTTGCCTTCGGGAAAAGAGATGTCCTGAGTTAGGATGCTGTGGCTGCTGCCTTTCCGATAGTCCTGCTGGTGCTCCTCCACATCAGAGGTCTTGTTCCCCAGGGAAGGAGGACACACTGTCAGGCAGAAGCTCTGTGCCACTCGGCCTTTTTTTTTTTTTTTTAAATAGGAAAAGGCATTGATATTGCCTCCTGAGGATGTTCTCTTTCCTTCTTCACAGTGTAAAGCAAAAACGCTGTCCTCTCTCTTTGATAGCTTTGAGACTTGAGTAGCAAAGTTTAATATGAAGGCCTGATGATTCTTATCTTTCTCTGTCTCCTTTTCTTTTTTCTTTCTTTCCTTTTTTTTTTTTTTTTTTTTTTTTTTTTTTAAGATAGGGTCTTATTATGCAGCCTTGTCTAGCCTGAAACTATGTAGATGAGGCTGGCCTTGAACTCATGGAGACCCACCTGCCTCTGCCACCCAAGGGCTGGGAGAAAAGATTTTGATTGTTTTTTCCTCCTTTAAGGACCTGATATTTGTCTTACTGATGTTGACCTCTTTCCTCATTAAAAAGCCTCCCTCAGCTGTCCAGTCACCCTGGATGTCCTGAGTACCTGTTAGATGCCTAACTTTGTACCAGCAGCTAGAGTGGTCAGTTAGTTGTATGTGGTGCAGTTGTGTGGCTCTCTGAGCACTGGAGGATACCTGAGAGGGTGATAGAGGTTTGATAGCTGTCATTCTAGATAACTTCCTGATAGTTTGAGACCTGAACAGTCTAGAATGGGCTGCATTGATCTAGTACAGTGGTTCTCAACCTGTGGGTCGAGACCCCTGGGTGGATCAGACAGCCCTTTCATAGAGGTCGAATATCAGATATCCTGCTATCAGATATTTACAATTCATAACAGTAGCGGTTACAGTTGTGAAGAAACAAAAACAATAATTTTATGGTTAGGGGTCACCACGGCATGAGGGCTTGTTTTAAAGGTCTCAGCTTTAGGACAGTGAGAACCACTGCTCTAGGACTGGTGTGCTCCATGCTGCTCTACTTGTGCAGGGGCAGTGTGAAAACAGTTTGGTGATACGTAGGTTTAGTAGGTAATGTGCTACACACTATTCTTTAGAAAATGTTGAAGCTGCATGATGGTGTAGGTATGTAGTCTCCAAGTGTTTGAGACTCTGAGGGAAGAGGATTATCTGAGCCCATGAGTTCAAGACAAGCCTGAGAAACACAGTAAGATCTGTTTCAAAAAATAAAACAAGAAAAACAGAAAACATCTGTATGTCTCTATATACATATATTTTTAAAGATAAGGTTGGCCTTGAATTCCTAATCCTTCTGTCTCTACCTCAAATGTTGAGATTATTTTAGGTGTGAACTTCACTTTGGTTTAAACAAGTATTTTTTGCAAACATTTGATTAGAGAAGCCCCTTACTTTAGGTAAATACAATACTCTTCTCCACTGATGCAGAGGGTTACTGAATTTCCGAGTGTGGGTCGGTAGGGAAGATGACTTTTTCAGGAGTCAGTGAGATTAGCACTTCTCAAGACTGTAGGAGTCACTTTTCTGCTAGCAGGCCCCAGTGGCTCTTGAATGGGAATGGGGAGGGTCCTCACCTGGAAGAAGTCTGTCACTCTTTGCCCAGGAAAAGGTGAGGTAACTCATGGTCATGGTATAGGTGTACCTTATGCTTTTTTAGGATGTCTCTAGCACTGGATGGTTCTAAGGCCAGCCCTGCTCTCCAGAAAGTTGGCTGAGATGTAAGGATTTATGTCTTGAGGAGTCTGGATATCTTTGATCATTAGTATTTCCAGCTACACCTAGAGATAAATGAGCCTTCTAACATAAGGTGGAGGAGCAGAGTCACCTCAGAAAATGAAGCTGTAGATAGAGAAAGTGGCCATGCCTGGCTGGCTGACTACCGCCTGCTTGCTGCCTTCCTCTCTCTCTTGTTTCCTTCTTCTGTGTGTTACAGACTGGTAGACAGTTGTGTGGAAGCAAGGGTGTTCATCAAAAACGATTACTTCTTGGCACCTCTTCTTAAAATGTGCAGCCATTTCTTCCTCTGCCCAGTGTGGAGTGTGGGAACTTTCCCCTGTTCCCTCAGAGCCTTGTCTCCACCCATTCTTTCTTATGTTGGCCCTGTTTTCTCTTCCCACGGACCTCTCCCGTTCTCTGTTAGCCATGTTTCCTAGGTTTCCTGACATGTCACTGTTGAGCCGCTCCAGGCTCTTTAACATGGCTTCCCATTCATCTGTGCTGCCTCCTCCCAGCTCCTTCCCACAGAGCATTCTTCTTACTGCAAATGTGTTAGCAGAGTGCCAAGTTTTATGGAAGGGACCCCATGCTTCAAGTCTCCTCTTCTCACCCATCACACATTTCATCAGAATAAAGTAGTGTTCTTGTATCTTCTCACTGCCTCCAGGATCAGGTCTGGCTCTTTCCCAGGCCTGGGATGGACTGGGTCTGAAGAGAAGAGGGACGGTTGTAGGTAAGCAGTGAGGCAAAGATGGCTAACTACTCCTATCCTAACGCTTGCTCATTTTTGTTTGTTTTGTTTTAGCCACAACACAGAAGAGGGGCAACAAATTCTTCAGCAGCCAGTGCCTGAAAGACTAGACTTTGTTTGCAGTTTCCTACAGAGTAAGTGTCTTTCTTAACTAGGTGGGCAGCTCCAGCTCCTAGGACTTGGGAACCAGAGGACTTAGTCATGGCTGTCTGGCAGAAAAAAGGTTCAGGATCCTCTACTCAAGCAAAAAGACAAACACAGCTGGGTCGTGCTCCCTGGATCTTGAGATGTTTCTGCCACCAGCTTATGTTAAGAAAAATGTCCCTTCAGTCCCAGAGTCCATGTCAGGGCCAGAGATCATAGGGTTGACATCCCTTGTGTTCACTTGTGTTTACCTGTTGGTCTTGTGGTCTCCCTATTTTGAAGAAACAGGAGAGAAAAAGGTTCACATTCCCCTTGTAAGAAAACCTTCCCTTGCAAGAAAAATAGTTAGGTAATCGCTTGGGTAGTAGTTAAAGGGCACGGTACCGTTTTTTAGACATAGGTTCTCAGTATGTGGTATGGAGATAATTATTGCTCATCAGGTTGGGGGAAGATTAAATAAGAATGTTTGTGAAGTTGTGTGGTGGTAGCACACACCTTTAATCCCAGCATTTGGAAGGCAGAGGCAAACGGATCTCTGAGTTTGAGGTGTACAGAGCTAGGGGGAAAAGAAAGAATGTTTGTGAAACTTGGAGCATAAAGCATGTCAGCTCCCCTCCCCGGTTATCCTTGTACCACAGAGTCTGACATTTAACATTGGGAGCTGCCTGCCATTTCTACCTCAAGAGAATTATAGGGCAGGTGAAATTTTGTCCCTACAGGCTGTTACTATGAAATGCTCTGGCAGAATAAGGGTCTGGTGTCTTCTGTTGCTCTAATTGGACTCAGCCTTAGCTGGAAAGGACTCTAGGATGATCTCATATCTCTGGCTCCTTCTGTGGTGCTAAGTAGGGGAGATGATGAGCTGGCAGGTGAGTGTAGGGTCTTGACCCAGAGTTATTGCTAATGTCCTGGCACTTGTAATACTATCCATGGAGCCCTTGGGCTGCCCCGCGGTAGAACTGACTTCAGGTGGAAATACAAGGTAGGTGAGAAAGAACATCAGGAATGAGGGCCCTTTGTCTTGGAGTCTCCTCGGAGGCTGTAATTCTGCTTCTGAAGTTGAATTTTGAGAGTTCAGTGTTTGCTACATGTTTGTCATTGCAGAAAATTGGAAACATCCCTTGTCTACACAATGCCTGGTGTCTGTGCAGAAAGTGATGGAGGGGTCTGAGATGGAATTGGCCAAGGTACCTGGGGGATATCAGACTTGGGTGGCAGGGACCTGAGAAATCTGCAAGGCTTTTTCTGAACCTGAATGAAGGGTGCTGTTTTGGAACTCATCAGACCTGGAGGCAAGGCCAGCCAGTTAGCCCAGCCAGTTGGCTAAGCCAGAGTCCATTTTTGTCCAAGGATTCTGGGAGCCCATGATCTTTTGACAAAGAAGTTTACTTGACCAACACTGAGGCCTGTGATGGAGATTTGCAAGAACCAGTTCTCACTCAGTGATCATCATATTTTTCTTTCAAGCTCAGGTGACTTCATTTCCTCTGCAGGGTGTTGGTCTGTAAGGGTAGTGTCTTAAGTTTTATGCTCCTGATTCCACAAGTCCAGGAATCCAGCTGTGTAGAAGTCCTGACATCTGTCTTTTTGCACCCTGAGCATCGAGCCCTTGGATTTATTTATTTTATTATTATTATTATTAATAGTAGTATTTTTAGTTTTTTGAGACAGAGTTTCTCTATGTAGCCCTGGCTGTGCTAGAACTCACTCTGTAGCCCAGGCTGGCCTCAAACTCAAGATCCGCCTGCCTCTGCTTCCTGAGTACTGGGATTAAAGGTGTGTACCACCACCACCACCACCACCACCACCACCACCACCACCACCACCACCACCACCACCTCCTGGCAAGCCCTTGGATTTATTTATGAAAAAGATGTCTCCTGGGACTTTTTTTTAAGATTTATTTTTATGCTCATTTGTGTTTTGCCTGCATATATGTCTGTGTGAGGGTATCATATCACCTGGAACTGGAGTTACAGTTTTAAGCTGCCATGTGGTTGTTGGGAATTGAACCTTGGTCCTCTAAAAGAGCCAGTGTTCTTAACCACTGAGCCATCTTTCCTCCTGGGACTATTGAGGATGGTGATTTGGGACTGCTAATTATAGAAATTCTGAAAGAGAATAGCTCAGAATCTTCAAAATGGCTCTTGAGTGGGAGCACCAGGAAGAGATGTATCTCACTCAGTGACTGCCACTTCTTTGTTCGGCTTCTAGATGGTAATGCTGTTTTTATATCACTCCACCATGAGCTCCAGAAATCCCCGGGACTGGGAACAGTTTGAATATAGGATTCAGGTAGGCTCTTGTGCCTTCATCCCACTTGCCAGCCCAGCCTGGGCTTCCCTTGCCCAATCATTTCTCTCTAAATAAAAGTTACTATTCTCTAAAAAGTTAATGTGTGTTGTGATGATAGCCATTCATTGTAAAAAACAAGAAGCAGAAAATGTTGAAGTCCAAAGAAGGAATTTATATTGTCAGTAAGCTCATCCCTAGACACAACCGTAAACTTCTTAAGGGATTAACTTTTGAGGCCTTTTTTAT
This sequence comes from Peromyscus maniculatus bairdii, assembly GCF_049852395.1. Taxonomy (NCBI): domain Eukaryota; kingdom Metazoa; phylum Chordata; class Mammalia; order Rodentia; family Cricetidae; genus Peromyscus; species Peromyscus maniculatus. The sequence continues at coordinate 113,088,221 of NC_134852.1, forward strand.
GTGCATGTTTTTAATTGTCCTGTGTATTTGGAGAATATGTAGAAGTTATTTCCTTTTCCTGTGTGTGTCCTCATGGCTGTACTTGCCATCCCACTCTGGTAGGGGTTATTTGCAAGAAGTCAATAAAGTTACATAAAAGCTCCCTGGTAGGGAAAGAAGAAGTAGCCACTGTGTTGTGGGGCAGGCGATGGAGTTTCAGCTTTACGGGGAAAAGAGATCCACCAAGCCCCGGGGGATTAGCACTGCTGGAGTAAGTCCTGAGTCCTCCTTTCTCTGGTGTCTACAACACCACAATGATGTTCCTTTTCTCTTCCTGTGGCCCAGGCTGAGTTAGCTGTCATCCTGAAGTTTATGCTGGATCATGAGGATTCATTAAACCTTACTGAGGACCTAGAGAATTTCTTGGAGAAAGGTGAGTAGGACCACTTGTGAGGATCCACTCTCTCTCTCTGAGCAGAGGACTGCTGGGATCCTCTGACCCAACACATGGCACAGAGTTGGTATTCAGGAGTCATGTGTAACACCTCAGATCATCTGGAGTGGCTCCCTGCTGCCTGACAGTTGAGCAGGATTCTTGTAAGTGATCTCATCTGCATTAGGGTGATCTGGACTCCTACTTCTCACATTATTTTGTTTTGCTTTTTATTTGTTTTATTTTTATTTTACTTTATTTTTATCTTTTATATATATGGGTGTTTTGCCTGCATGTATGTCTGTGTGTGCCTGGTGCTCAGATAGGCCAGAAAAGGGTATTGGATCCTCTGGAGCTGAGCTAACAACTTAAGAGTTTTAAGCTGTCATATGGATGATGGGAATTGAACTTGAGTCCTCTGGAACTGCTAAGTCAGATCTCCATCTCCATGGTTTTTGTCTTTTAAATGCTAGGCTTAGAAGTTAGAGATAAACATCTTTTGGAAACCTTGTAAAACATTTCCCTTCATGCTCTAGGTGGGAGGCAGGTACATAAAAACTAGTAAGCCTAGTAAGGGGACCAAGTGACGATATGCCAAGTATCTCACAAAATGAGAGTTCCTCATGTCTCATGAAGAAGTCAGCTCCTGCTATTAGGACTCTGTGCCATAGTTCTAGGCAAGTCCTTTTCTGGCTGTAAAACTTGGGTGGGATTCTTCATGTTCAGATTCATGAGGGCGAGATGTTGAGAATGGGAGTCTAGAAATGTAAGAAAGCTCTCTGGGCCAGATGCAGGTTTGCAGGTTCAGCTTGTGGGCCATTGAAGCTGCAGGTGGACAGAGCAAATAGGCTCCATCACATCTCTGCGAAGAGGGAGAAGTAAGTGATTAGAGGTAGTGAAGTCCTGAAAAAGTGCTCATGGGAACCAAGGGAGGAGAGTGTTCTACATCTTGGTGATGTAAAAGCTAGTGTGGAGGTGTTCCCAGAGATGGTGACATCAGTACAAGCTGTAGAGGCCTGTGGGAGATTCGGTGCTGAGCTCTCAGGATGCCTCTGCAGTCCTGACATTAGGACTTGTTCCAGTTTCTGAGGATGAGAGGAATTTCCTCACTCCATCATGCTCTTTTGAGTACTTTGTTCTGAGAAAGCGGAATCCAGGCACTTGATTTTAAAGTCCTTGACCTTGCGGGTCAGGTTCTTTCTAGTAATTTCCTCTTTGGTTTATATGTGTCTACAGATTCACACCTGGTACATGAAAGTGAAAATCTGTTCGCCCCCTACTAACTGTTCTTAGTTTGTTTGTCTGCTTCTTATCCCTAGTTCCGTACACCTATTCCAGTACTGTCTCTGAAGAGCTTTCTCCACCCAGCCACCAGGCCAAGAGGAAGATTCGCTTCTTAGAAATACAGAGGATTGCTTCATCTTCTAGTGAGAACAAGTATGTCCTGGGCCTCTCCCTGGCATGGTGTCTCCACGCCCATTTAGTCAGTCCTTGGATACTGGAGGCTAAGCTGTTTGCCATCCCTTTATACCAGTAGGAAGTACTTTGAGGGTGCTGTTTATTTGGGTTCTGTCAGGAGTTTGTCCTCCCTCAAAAGCAGTTTCCGGTGGTGGTGGTGGTAGTAGTAGTAGTAGTAGTAGTAGTAGTAGTAGTAGTAGTAGTAGTAGTAGTGGTGGTAGTGGTGCACGCCTTTAATCCCAGCACTCGGGAGGCAGAGGCAGGTGGATCTCTGTGAGTTTGAGGCCAGCTTGGTTTACAAATCAAGTTCCAAGACAGCCATGGCTGTTAACACAGAGAAACCCTGTCTTGAAAAAACAAAACAAATTAATAAATAAAATAAAAAGCAGTTTCCTGTTTATGGAAATCCCTTCTTCCTTCAAAAATACATGTTTCCAATTCTTCAGCCAAGAAATTAAGACATGGAGGAGGGAGAAGAAAAGTTTCTCCGGGTCATGGCCTGAGACATGAGGTAGCCTGGCAGATTGAACCCAGGCACATTGGGCTCCCAAACTAGCGTTGACTCTGGTCACTGGTGCTGTTCCATCCCTGGTTGCTGCTGGTAACTTCAGACCTTAGGCTCTTAGCCTGGTATCTTTGCCACCTCTTTCCTCAGCTTCCTCGCAGGTTCTCCATCCTCCCCTATGGGCGACATCCTGCAGACCCCACAGTTCCAGATAAGACGGTTGAAGAAACAGCTGGCAGATGAGAGGAACAACAGGGACGAGCTGGAGCTGGAGCTCTCTGAGAGCCTCAAGCTCCTCACTGAGAAGGGTAGGTGCCTAACAGAATATGTGGGGACTGGTAATGGGGGGCATTGGGATTTGCATCCAGGGAAGCCTTAGTGACAGCTTTGCCACCATCTTGTCCCTTCTGCTGACTGGGGCTTCAGGCTCAGCCCTGGCAGGTGTCAGGTGTCAGGCTGGCCTTCTGGACACTGGGTTCTGTTCCTGTACCATGTCCCTTTTCTGTGGAATGGACACTGTGTGCCTCCTTTGCTCTTTTCCGTCCCCTGGTTCTTTGCTGACTCTCATCTCCTCTCCTGCCCTGGGCAGATGCACAGATAGCCATGATGCAGCAGCGCATTGACCACCTGGCTTTGCTGAACGAGAAGCAGGCAGCCAGCTCTCAAGAATCCGGAGAGGTCGAGGAGCTCCGTGGCAAGAATGAGAGGTATGATTCTTCTGCCCTCCTCCCGACATCTAGTCCCTGCTGCCCAGTCGGGCCCAGCGTTCTGACTGCTCGTCTTCTGGCAGCCTTACCGTGCGGCTGCATGAGACTCTGAAGCGGTGTCAGAACCTGAAGACAGAAAAGAACCAGATGGATCGAAAGATTAGCCAACTTTCTGAGGAGAATGGGGATCTTTCCTTTAAGGTGAGTAGGGCTAAGGTGGTGTTACTTGTTTTTTACTCTTTACTCTCTGAGGGGCCCGCCACCCAGGTCCCAAATAAATCACACATGGAGGCTTATTCTTAGTTATAAATACCCAGCCTGAAGTTGGCTTGTTTCTTACCAGCTTTTCTTAACTTTAAATTATCCCGTCTACCTTTTGCCTCTGGGCTTTTTCCTTTTCTTTCCTTTTTTCTCTGTGTCTGACTGTGTAGCTGGGTGGGCTGGTCCCTGAAGTCCTCCTCCTTTCTCTCTCATTCCTTGATCTTTCTTCCTTTTCTCCCAGATTTCTCCTTTTTATCCTCTCTGCCTGCCAGCCTGCCTATCCTTTCTTCTGCCTCATTATTGGCCATTCAGCTCTTTATTAGACCATCAGGTGTCTTAGACAGGCAAAGTAACAGCTTCACAGAGTTAAACAAATGCAACATATCTTTGCATCATTAAACCAATATTCCATAACATAAACAAATGTAACACACCTTAAAATAATATTCTACAACACTGAGGTGGTCAGAAGTTTCCCCAAGAATGTTGAGAAGACTGCCTAGAACCTGGCTTAGGCTTTAGTCCTTCCCTAGACCTACCTGCATGCTTAGTTTCTTTCCTTGTTATTGGCTCCTGCAAGGGTGCTCAAACAGCCCTAAATGTTGATGTATGGTCCTGAATGGGAGATCTAATTGGCTGTGATTGGATTGAAGGTGGGGAAGGATCTTTGGAGGCCCCAGGGCCTGGGCTTGAAGCAGTAGTTGGAGAGGGGTGCCATGAAAGCCAGAGCTTTCATCCTGCTCATGTCTCAGGTGCGAGAGTTTTCGAGCCACTTGCAACAACTGCAGGGTGCATTCAACGACCTGATAGAGGAGCACAACAAGGCTTCTCAGGAGTGGGCAGAGAAGCAGGCTCATCTGGAAAAGGAGCTCAACACAGCCCTCCAGGATAAGGTAAAATAACCTTTGGCTGGGGAGCTGGTCACAACTTTATACATATAGTCCATCACTTTGCAGGGTCCTGGAGTGGTGAGTTGCCTTGTCAGGGTTTTGTAATTTGTTGTAATAGGTTGAGTGCAGTATACCGGTGAACTCTGTGATGTGCCAAGTTTGGGGCCTGGAAAAAATTAATCAGTCTCTAAGGGGAATGATGCCCTGCTAACTATTGTGAGATTAAAGGGTGACTCATAAGCTCTTAGTGAATTAGTTGTGAATTCATGTTGGGCATTCTTTGCTGAAATGCTTGATACCATAAGTGTTTCAGAGGTAGATCTTCTCATTTTGGAATATTTGCATAGACTTTCTAAGTTGCTCATCCCTTAATCCAAAATCTAAATCACTCTAAAATAGGATTTTTTTTTTAAAAGCAGCCTAGCTCTGTAGCCCAGGCTGACTTTGGACTGTCCTCCAGTCTTTGTATCCTGTGTGCCAGAGTTACAGGCTTTTGCCACAGTGCTTTGTTCAAAATCCAGAGCTTTTTTTTTTTTTTTAAGCATCTTTTATTATTATTATTAATTTATTTTTTGAGACAAGGTTTCTCTGTGTAGCTTTTGGAGCCTATCCTGGAACTTGCTCTTTAGACCAGGCTGACCTCGAACTCACAGAGATCTGCCTGCCTCTACCCTCCCAAGTACTAGGATTAAAGGTGTGTGCCACCAGTTCCTGGCTTTTTTTTTTTTTTTTTAAGCATCTTGTTGGAGCTCAGAAAGTTTTGAATTTGGGATCATTTTGCATTCCAGATTTCAGATTAGGGATGCTCAATCTGCGATACGGTTGATGTCATTAAGAGCCCAACTCTGCCACCGGCTAACTATGTAGCTCTTGGGCATAGCTCTTAGAATCTGTGAAGCAGGAGCTTCCTTTGTGAAAGAAACAGTAATAGCTCCCTCCCAGACTTGTGGGTGGATTAGCAGTCCAGGGATATATCCATCATGTTGCTTTGTACCCACAATTGAGGGGAAGTAGATGTGTGGCTGGGTCAGATGAGGCTCAGCTGGTGTAGATGCCTGGGCCATTTTTTAAGCGTTTGGGTAGTATGTGAGTCAAGGTTTGTCTGAGGAAGGCTACGTGGCAAGGAGATTGAAAGTAAGCTTTGCACATTTTGACTTACTTCATCCATGGAATTGAGAGCAGAAAGTCGGGTTCTCAGGAAGTCCAGACCCAAGGTTTCTTTTTTTTGTTGATGATGTTTTGAGACAGGGTCTTGGAGCCCAGGTTGGTCTTTCAACTCTTGATCCTCAAGTCTCAGTCTCTTGAGTTTTGGGGAGCCATCATTTCCACCTCAGACCTATGGTTTTCTGAGAGGTTTTCTTCTGAGTCAGGGCAAAGAGAGATCTAGGTAATAAGACGATCAAGTCTCACACTGTCTTGATGAGTGTGAGGTGAGGGCCTGTGTGGTAATCAGTCAGGTGACTGTTCCACTTCTCTGTTTACATGAGTTTCTTGTTTATTCCAAGAAATGTCTTGAAGAGAAGAATGAAATCCTTCAGGGAAAGCTTTCCCAGCTGGAAGAACGAGCAACTCAACTGTTGGAGAGCCCAGCCAAGGAGAAGGGTGAGGTGCTGGGTGATGCCTTGCAGGTAGGAATAGACCGAAGCAGCCAATAAGGCAATTTGATGGAGTTGGTTCTTGGTGTTCCATTGATCCTCATTTGTCTCTTTATCCCAACAGCTGGAAACCCTGAAGCAAGAGGCAGCCAAACTTGCTGCAGACAACACCCAGCTCCAAGCCCGAGTAGAGACACTGGTGAGTGAACGGGGCCAACAGGAAGCCCAGCAGCTGGCTGAGCGGGGCCACTTTGAAGAAGAAAAGCAGCAGCTGGCCACCTTGATTGCTGACCTGCAGAGCTCCATTTCCAACCTCACCCAGGCCAAGGAGGAGCTGGAGCAGGCCTCCCAGGTTCAGGGGGCTCAGCTGACTGCCCAGGTGGCCTCTCTGACAGCACTCAATACCACCCTGCAGCAGCAGAAGGATCAAGAACTGGCCAGCCTGAAAGAACAGGCCAAAAAGGAACAGGCTCAGATGGTCCAGACCTTGCAAGAACAAGAACAGGCCGCCCAGGGCCTCCGCCAGCAGGTGGAGCAGCTGAGCAGCAGCCTGAAGCTGAAGGAACAGCAATTGGAAGAGGCAGCCAAGGAGCAGGAGGCAGCCAGGCAGGATCTCACCCAGCAACTGGCCACTGCTGCTGAGGCTCAAGAGGCCTCTCTAAGGGAACGGGATACTGCTCGCCAGCAGCTGGAAGCATTGGAAAGGGAGAAGGCTGCCAAGCTAGAGAGTCTGCAGCAGCAACTTCAGGCTGCCAATGAAGCTAGGGATAGTGCACAGACCTCGGTCACACAGGTCCAGCGGGAAAAGGCAGAGCTGAGCCAAAAGGTAGGAGAACTCCATGCCAGCATTGAAGCTGCCCACCAGGAACAACGTCAGGCCCAAGCTCATGTGACAGAGCTAGAGGCCCAGCTGAAGGCCGAGCAGCAAAAAACAACTGAGAGAGAAAAAGTGATCCAGGAGAAGGTCCAGCTCCAGGAGCAGCTCCAGGCCCTTGAGGAGACTTTGAAGATTACCAAAGGCAGCCTTGAAGAGGAGAAGCGCAGGGCTACAGATGCCCTGCAGGAGCAGCAGCGCCGTGTTGCGGAGATGGAGACCGAGTCCCGAAGCCTGATGGAGCAGCGTGAGCAGGCACAGAAGGAGTTAGAACAAGAGAAGGGTGGGAGAAAGGGGCTGGAGGCCCAGCTACAGCAGCTTGAGGAGACTCATCAGGCTGAGACTGAAGCCCTGCGCCGTGAGCTGGCAGAGGCCACAGCCTCCCAGCAGAGAGCCCAGAGTGAGACCGAGCAGCTCGTCAGGGAGGTTGAGAGCTGGCAGAAGCGGTTTGAATCTCGTCAGCAAGAGGAGGCGAGATACAGTGCCCTGTTCCAGGAACAGCTGGTGGCTTTGAAGGGGGACTGTGAGGAGGCTGACCAGGAGGCCCAGGAGGAGGCAGGAGAGGTCCACAGTGAGGGCCAGATAGGCCAGCAGCAGAGTCAGCTAGCCCAGCTTCATGCCAACTTTGCCAGAGCCCTTCAGCAGGTTCAGGAGAAAGAAGCCAGGGCCCAGAAGCTGGCAGACGATCTCTCAACTCTACAGGAGAAGATGGCTGCCACTAACAAGGAGGTGGCCTGCCTGAAGACCTTGGTGCTCAAAGCAGGTGAGCAGCAGGAAATGGCCTCACTTGAGTTATTCAAAGAGCCCCCAGGGGCTGGAAACAGAGAGTCCGACAGGCAAGAAGAACGGCGGGCACGGCCGTTCTCCAGCACACAAGCAGCACTGAAGGCTATGGAGCGGGAAGCTGAGCAAATGGGCAGTGAACTTGGTAGGCTGAGGGCAGCACTGATGAAGAGCCAGGGCCAGCAGCAAGAAGAACGTGGGCAGCAGGAGAGGGAGGTAGCACGACTGACCCAGGAGCGGGGCCAGGCCCAAGCCGACCTGGCTCAGGAGAAGGCAGCCAAGGCAGAGCTTGAGATGCGGCTGCAGAATACCCTCAATGAGCAGCGTGTGGAGTTTGCTGCCCTGCAAGAGGCACTGGCCCACGCCCTGACGGAAAAGGAAGGCAAAGACCAGGAGCTTGCCAAACTTCGTGAGCAAGAGGCAGCTCAAAGAACAGAGCTGAAGGAGCTCCAGCAGACTTTGGAGCAACTGAAAACACAGTTAGTCAAGAAAGAGAAAGAGCACCCTGCAGGAGGTACTGCTGGAGAAGGCACTTCTGGCCCAGGAACCCAGTCGGAGACAGCTAGAAAGACAGAGGTGCCGGGCCCTGAGTTGGAGGCTCTTCGGGCAGAGGTCAGCAAGCTAGAGCAGCGGTGCCAGCAGCAGCAGCAGCAGGTCGAAGGTCTGACATACAGCCTGGAGTCGGAGCGTGCTTCCCAGGTCGAGCGGGACAAAGCCCTGGAGGCACTGCAGGGCCAGTTAGAGGAGAAGGCTCGGGAGCTAGGGCAGAGTCGAGCTGCCTCCGCTTCAGCTCAGAGAGAGCTGACAGCCCTCCGTGCCAAAGCCCAGGACCATAGCAAAGCTGAGGAAGAGTGGAAGGCCCAGGTAGCCCGCGGCCAGCAGGAGGCTGAGAGAAAAAGCAGTCTTATCAGCAGCTTGGAAGAGGAGGTATCCATCCTGAACCGCCAAGTCCTAGAGAAGGAGGGGGAGAGCAAGGAGTTGAAGCGCCTGGTTGTAGCTGAATCAGAGAAGAGCCAGAAGCTGGAAGAGAGGCTGCGCCTGCTGCAGGTAGAAACAGCCAGCAGTAGTGCCAGAGCAGCCGAACGCAGCTCAGCTCTACGAGAGGAGGTACAGAGCCTCCGGGAGGAGGTAGAGAAACAGCGTACAATTTCGGAGAACTTGCGACAAGAGCTGGCCTCACAGGCAGAGCGAGCTGAGGAACTGGGCCAGGAGTTGAAGGCCTGGCAGGAGAAGTTCTTCCAAAAGGAGCAAGCGCTCTCTGCCCTGCAGCTGGAGCATACCAGCACACAGGCCCTGGTGAGCGAGCTGCTGCCTGCCAAGCACCTTTGTCAGCAGCTGCAAGCGGAGCAGGCCGCTGCTGAGAAGCGCCACCGGGAGGAGATAGAGCAGAGCAAGCAGGCCGCTGGTGGGCTTCGGGCAGAGCTAATGCGGGCACAGCGGGAGCTCGGGGAGCTAGGGCCTTTGAGGCAGAAAGTGGTTGAGCAGGAGCGAGCAGCCCAGCAGCTCCGGGCAGAAAAGGCCAGCTATGCAGAGCAGCTGAGCATGCTGAAGAAGGCTCATGGCCTGTTGGCAGAGGAGAACCGGGGGCTGGGAGAGCGGGCCAACCTCGGCCGGCAGTTTCTGGAAGTAGAGCTAGATCAAGCCCGGGAGAAGTATGTCCAGGAGTTGGCAGCTGTGCGTACTGATGCTGAGACCCATCTGGCTGAAATGCGGCAAGAAGCACAGAGTACTACCCGGGAACTGGAGGTGATGACTGCCAAGTACGAAGGTGCCAAGGTGAAGGTCCTAGAGGAAAGGCAGAGGTTCCAAGAAGAGCGGCAGAAACTCACTGCCCAGGTAAGATGTCCATCGTATGTCCGCTACATTCTGTAGCTCTCCTTCCCTTCCTACCCCAGCTCTAAACTGCAGTAGCCTGCCTGCCTTCGTTCACTGAGTAGCATAAAGAGACTAATAGATGTCAAAGTTTGTCCTAAAGAGAATGTTAATGATAGCCTATACTGGTGCGTGCCTGTAATCCCAGCTCTCGGGAGGCTGAGACAGGAGGAGGTCACTTTGGGTTGCATAGTCAGACCCTGTTTGAACTCCCACAGCCCTTCCCCAAACCCCCCCCCCCATTAAACAACAACAACAACGAAAATATCTATGGCCTCCTTTTCCTTGAAAGCTGATTCTGAAGAGTCAGGTTGAAGCAGGCAAACTGGCTTTTGTTTGTTTGGTGTTTTAAAACAGAGTGTAATGTAACTCAGGCTAGCCTTGAATTCACTATATAGTTAAAGATCACCTGGAACTCTTAATCTTCCTGCCTTCACCTCCCAAGTGTTGTGAGAACAGGCATACTAGGTCCTGTTACTTGGCTCCAACTGGCTTTCTCCGTCTCTGTCTCCATATTATAGTCTCTGGGAGAAGTGTCAGAGCCCACTGAGGTCAGTCTGGCAGTGGCCCCATCTCACTGTCTCCATTGCTTCTCCCCCATGCACAGGTGGAGCAACTAGAGGTATTTCAGAGAGAGCAGACTAAGCAGGTAATGCCTGGGGTTCTCGATAGATGCTGGCTGCTTAAGCGGTGACCAGTCTTGGTGCATGACCCCGGCTGCAGCTTGCTCCGCCAGCTCCTGTTGTGAACTGTTTGTGAAAGGGCAGGGTCGAGTCGTGGAATCCAGGCCCAGGCTGCCCAGGAGTGCAGTGTTATAGGCCCTCTCTTGGCCTCATCCTACCCATCCCAGGTCGGCCTCTTCCTTTCTGCACTTTCCTTTTACCTATCACAGACAAGGGGGAGCACAGCTTCATCTTTCCCAGACCTGCACTGGTAACAGAGTCAGTCCTTGTGACTCAAAACCTCCAAAGTCCTGTTTTGAGTTAGGGATACTAATCCAAGAGGAAGAACAGATTGATATGGCCTTGTGTAGGTTATTGTCCTTCTTTCCCACAGAGTCTGGATTTATCCAAGGTATGAAGGTGATAAATGAGGCAGCCCTTGGAGGATAGGGAACATGATGAGCTCAGAATACTCACTCAGCATTCTCTGGTGCCTTATCCCAGAGTCTCATGCAAATAGTGCTTTCTGGAACCAGAAACTAAGATTGAGAGAAGTAGAAGGGGTCTTCCCTAGATGGGCCATGTGCTCCGCCTACCTTCTCCCTCTCAGGCATCTCCCTCCTCCCTAGTTAGTAGGCTACAGAGCTGATATTTAGTAAGAACACTTTGTCCACTCCCCACTCCAGTCACATTCTAAGGAAATGGGACAATCATAGTGGAAAGCAAGCAGTTTGCAATGGAGCCTTTTGCCTCTTCCTCTGTTGCCTGCTCGTGCCTAAGCTCCCAGAATGCCTAGAAGCAGCAGGGGTGCTTGTGTCTGTTAGGATCTCTCTTCTCCTAACCCCCTTTGCTGTTCCCCTTTGTGGCGGTTGGGGGAGGGGCTTGGGTGTGTGTGCTGCCCGTTCTTGTCTTCTCCCAATGCTAACCACAGCGATTATGCTGCTAGCCTGTCTCTAACAGCCCTTGGAGATTGGAAAGAGGTCTGGGAGCTTTGCTTTGGCAGTTTTGGGGGAGGAGGGAGGAATGAATGTACTTTGACAGTGTTTGTTAGAGCACCAGAATGTCTTGTTGTTTTTTTCTATTTATTTTGTGTGTGTGTGTGTGTGTGTGTGTGTGTGTGTGTGTGTGTGTGTGTGTGTGTGTGTGTGTGTTATGCATGCTTGGTGCCTGCAGGGACCAGAAGAGGGTGTCAGATCTCCTGGAACTGGAGTAATAGTCCATTATGAGCTGGCATGTGGGAGCTGGGAACCAAACCTGGGTCTTCTACAAGAACTGCAAGTGCTAATAACTACTTAGCCATCTCTCCCACCCCATAAGCTGCTCTGTTCTTGCCCCCAACTTTTCTAGGTTAGGTTTGGGAAAGAGCATGTAGTAGGGATATGGAGAGGTGGTGACTCTGAAAAGTCAGCTCTTGATTTTGGTGGCTGGAGACTAGGGATGAGTTTAGGCAGGTGGCCCTGGCAACATCTATTTGGGGCCAACTCATGCCCTGACAACCTTTGGGCAGCAGGCTTCTTCCACCTATGTAGAAGTCGGAGAAAGGGCCTGAGGATAATGGTCTAGGAACCCCCTGGTCAGTCTAGACACCCAGTGTTTTAGTCAGGGATCTGTAGAGGAATAAACTGATAGGATGAATCTATATATACTAAAAGGAGATTAAAGAGTAGCTTACAGGCTGTGGTCTAGCTAGTTCAACAATGGCTGTTTCCTGATGGAAGGGCAAAGAATCTGGTAGTGGTTGAGTCCACAAGGCTGGATGTTTCGGCTGGTCTTTGGTCTGTAGTGGAGTCCCAAAGAAGTAGGTTCTTTTACCAACAGAGATGTCTCAGCAGCAGGATGGATAAACTTACCAGCAGGATTGAGGGCAATCAGACAAAGAGGAAGAGCTTTATTCCTTTTTTCCTTTTATGTGGGATGCCACCAGAAGGTTTGGCCCAGATTTAGGGTAGGTTTTCCCATCTCAGATGCCCCAGTCAAGAAAAACCCCTCATAGACATGCCCGGCTGTTTGGATTTTATTTGATTGCAGATGTGGTCAAGTTGAAAACCAAGATTAGCCATTTACATACAAGTCCACCTCTTGTCAGCTTGACCCATGATCATATCACCTTATGCCATTCTTAATTTCCAAATGAAAATAGGTCATAATTATGCCTCACAGGCTATAACTATCCCATATACAACTGCAAACACATTATATATTTTAGAATAAATGAAAGTATCCCTTGAGGGACATTCTTTTAGCGACCCACAACTTAAATATAACCACTGATATCTCATTTGATGCTACATCCCATGATAAACTAAGGAAAGAAAAGACACCTGTTTAAAATGTGTTTATATGTACATAAACACAGTTTTAACAAGGTGGGAAGGAAAAACACTCCTATCAATAGTTATAATCCTCGTTTTTACAGCTGGTCTTGTGGCCTTAATGTCTCTTCGACCTGTAGGTCGTGACTCCTTTGGGGGTCAAACTACCCTTTCACAGGGGTTGCATATCAGATATCCTGCGTATAAGATATTTACAATTTATAACAATAGCAAAATTACAGTTATGAAGTAGCAACAAAAATAGTTTTAGAGTTGGGGGGCGTCACAACAACATGAGGACCTATATTAAAGGGTTGCAGTATTAGGAAGATTGAGAACAACTGCCTTAGCTGGTTTTCATAATTATAAACAGTATTATATATTGCACATTGATTAAAAGCATAAACCGCCTTCTGGAGAGCTCTGCCCCAACCCTCCAGGCACTGTTACTGCGTCTTTAATGGTCATTCCATCATTCTGTCAGGCTGACCAGTGGGTTCCATGAACATGGGCCCGCTGTTGTACTTCTCTGGCTGCAAGTAGTTTCTTGGTGAGAAGCAATACTGTGTGGAATATGATAGAAGATAAGGCATTCTATAAGTCCATGATGGGAGTTTTGACAGAAGCATTATGTTCAGGAAAGGCAAAATCCATAACCAGAATAAGTATCTACTCCAGTAAGGACAAAGCTCAGTGTTGGTCTCTCCTGTTGGCAGTCTGGCACTCAGCAGCAGCTGTAGCCAAGTTAGCCTTGGTAATGGGAGTCTGTGTTGTTGAGCCCATGCATAATTCTGCACTTTGGCCAATTTGTTCATGGACCCATTGGGCAATGACAGGGATGGCTGGGGAAGAGAGGCTAATTGGTCATCCTATCTATTTGATTATTGAACTCTTCCTCAGCTGAAGTTACCCTTTGATGAGTATTTATATGCGACACAGTATCTTCATGTCCTTTGCCCATTTGAAGAGATCTCTCTACACACTTCTTCCCCAGATGTCTTTCTCAGCAGTTTTCCTCTTGCTCTTTCAAAGTCCCTGACCATCCAGCCAATCAATTGGCTACAGCCCATAAATCTGAACAGTTGCACATCTGGCCATTTTTTTCTTCTAAACAGTTTATGACCATGTCTACTGCCCAAAGTTCTGCCCATTGTGAACATTTCCCTCTACCTGGTGTTTTTCAGGGTTGTCCTAGAAAGGAGTTGTAATGCTCCAGGTCCATTTCTGGGTGCTGCCTACAAAATGTGCAGAACTGTCAGTAAACCAAGCCCTAGTCTTCTCCTCCTTAGTCAGTCAATCATGGGACAAGCCTCATGATGCTATAGGTGAATCAGAAGGCATTGTAAGGGGAGTAAAAACCATAGGCATTTGGGCAACTTCTTGATGTATCTTGCTTGTGCCCTCAGGACCTCCTTGGATCCGATCACATGTACATGACTTCCATTTGATAATGGGTTGCTGCTGTGCACATCCTACTTTATGGGTGATGAAATAATAACCCAACTTTGGCAATTCAAGTTGCATGATAACTTGATGACTCACTGTCAGATGTTCAGTTTCCACTGTTACAATAGCAGACCGAAGAACTGTCTCAAAGGGAGAATACTTGTCTGCAGATAACGGTAGAATCTTGCTCCAAAATCCCTCAGTGATTCACCTATGTTCAGACAACATCCCTATCTGCCACTGACACTTTGAGTACCACTGGTTCTGTTGGATCATAGGGTCCAAGTGGTAAACAGCCTGCACAGCAGCCTGCACCTGTTGAAGAGCCTTCTCATGTTGCAGGACTCACTCAGAGCTATCAGCTTTCCAAGTCATTTGGGATTTGGGCAGAAGTAACACCCAAGTGAGGAATGTGCTGTCTCTAGAATCCAGACAGGCTCATTAAATGTTTGTGTTGCTGTCTTGATGGTGGGAGGGGCCATGTGCAATAACTTATCCTTCACTCTAGAAGGAATATCCCTGCATGCGTCACCACTAGACTCCTAAGAAATTTCACTGAGGTGGAAGGCCCTTGAATTTTGGTTGGATTTATTATTATTACCCCATCCTCTGGTGCCCATATATGTTACCAACAAAGCTCAAAGTAGTTGCTAACCCCTACTCACTTGGTCCAATCAGCATAATGTCCATAGAGTGGACCAGTATGTTTTATGGAAGAGACAGATGATCAAGAGCCTTTCTAAGTTATGACACAGGGCTGGAGAGAGAGAATATATCCTTGAGATAAAACTGTAAAGGGATACTGCTGGCCTTGCCAACTGAAAGCAAATTGCTTCTTGTGGTCCTTAATGAATAGGTATTGAGAAAAAGGCATTTGCTAGATCAATAGCTGCATACCATCTACCAGGAGATGTGTTAATTTGCTCAGGTAAGGCCACTACAAGTGGTACAGCAGCTACAATTGGATTACTTGATTGAAGTTTTGATAGTCAACTGTCATTCTCCATGATCCATCTGTCTTCTGCATTGGCCAGATAAAGGGAGATGGTGGGATCTATCACCCCTGCATTTTTCAAGTCCTTGATGGTGGCACTAATTTCTGCACTTTTTTCCAGGGATGTGAAACTGTATTTGGGTCACTTTTCCCTGGTCGAGGTAACTCTAATGGCTTCCATTTGGCCTTCCCCAATTATAATAGCCCTCACTCCACAGGTGAGGGAAGCACTGTGGGAATTCTGTCAACTTCTAAGTTATCTATCCCAATTATACATTCTGGAACTCAAAAAACAAGCACAGGATGAGTTCGGGGACCCACTGTGAGTCAGACTTCTGCCCAAACTCCAGCCCCTACTTTAATGTTTCTTGGGATCTCCTGGAATCGGTATTAATTCAGTACCAGCAACCAATAGACCTCAGAAACTGATTGGTTTCCTTTCCCCACTGTTAGCCGTGTAAAAGACCGTAGGTCCCTCTGGGGGAAGGACTGGAGAAAGGCTAACAGTAAAACATATATTTTCTCAGGGTTCTTCATTCAAGGGATTCTGTGTCTGCAAACCGACTCAAGTATGTTCACAGGTCAAGAATCTTGTTACAATTCAGTTTAGCCTTTCTTTCATTTGAGAATTTTTCTGCTTATTCAGATAAAACAAAAATGTAGTAGGCTTCTTATCTGTTTCATGCCTGGGAACACCTTGACTGGTTAGCCAGTACCAAAGTTCCATGCAAGTCATGCCACCATAAAAATCCTTTTGCCTGTGCTGCCTGTTTGGACAACGATGATCTCTTTGCCTTTTTTGCTGTCACCTGGCCCCTCCTATTCCTGTGTCCAGTTAAACCCACAGCATTTAATTCATCCAACTGAGCAGGAGGATCTCCAACCCTAAGGTCTAGCACAAGCAAAAGAGAGATGACAAAGCTCTTCAAATGTGCTGGTGCCCCTCTCACTATTTTGCATCTCAGAAGATTAGTGAAGGGCATGTCTTCTGGGCCTTCCCATTATGGAGGGAAGTTTTTACACGGCATACCCACTCAAGCAGTTTTCCTGAGCTTAAAAATAATCAACACTAATCCAAGGGAGATCAGGCATCTCAAGCTCTATTTCAGTAGGCCATCTTTAACTGCAAGCTTTCATATTAAACCAGAATCTCTACTCCATGGGCCTGTATCAATAAACTCAGCCTGATTCAGTTCTATGTTCTTCCATCATTATCCTACACCCTTAAAATCTATTCCCACACAAATTCCCCAGACTTATATTTGAAAGAATTAGAAGTCATTTAGCTCTGTAGTGGTATAGTGTACCTCCTCATGGACTATACTTTCTGTTGACCCTGTAGGAGCCTACTTAGCCTTATGTCTGGTTATTGGTGGTCCCTGAGAGACTGCAGTATTGTCTGGCCTGGCAAGTCACTGCTGGTTTGGCAGACAATGAAGGATTAAATCTCACAGGCAAAGGCAGAGAGGACAATATTGCAGGAGGTTTTAGGGGTGAGGAGACTACTTCAGGTGAGATAAAAAGTCCTTAGCCTCAGTAGGGTCATCCCATACATCTCCATCCCAAATTCCTTTTCTTTGACCAATAAATATCCTTAATTTAACTGTTGACACCTTCTGAGGCTGGGACTTGGATTTTGGTTTTAATTCTTCCAGGGTACACTTAGAGACCTTTAGACTGGTTATACACATCTGGAGCCAGAGTGAGGGCAAGCAGGCCAAGAGCAAAAGCTTCCTTCTTCTCTGTCTCTCTGTGGGCTGCCACCAGAAGATGTAGCCCAAATTTAGGGTGGTTTTCCCACCTTAGATGATATGATCAAGAAAAACCCTCATAGATTTTGCCCAGCTGCTTGGGTTTTAATTGACTGCAGACGTGGTCAAGTTGAATAACAAGATTAATCATTACATCCAGGGAATTCAGTCTTGTCTGTTCTCTTTTTTTCTACTCCTCAGGTGGAAGAACTGAGTAAGAAGTTAACAGAGTATGATCAAGCCAGCAAGGTGCAGCAACAGAAGCTCAAGGTGGGACAGATGTGTGACAGGCCCACCCTCTGACTGCAAGACACGGGTGGAGGAACATCTTCTCTAAGCTCAGGGGCTAGGGTGGTGGGGGCCACAGCAGAAGCACCCCGGGGCCATCCTGATCTCAGAAACCTTGCCTTTGCCTTCTGGGAACTCTCACAGGAAGGCCTGCTTTCTGTTATAGCCATCTGTGCTTTTCAATTAGATTAAAACAAAAAAAGACAGAGATATATAGCTCAGTGGTAGAGTACCTGCTTGGTGCGTGGAAAGCACTCTACCACTGAGCTACATATCTATGCCTTGATCAGTTTGCCTAAATCTCTGAACTCTTTTCATCTCTAAAACGGGGATCAAAGTTATTTCTCAGAGTGGTTTGGAGAAGTGAGTTCTGTGATTGAGTGTGCACATGCAGTCACCTCTCACTGTACTCTCCCTACCAGGGTGTTCTCTGAGATCAGTTTCTGTTCCCTTGTACAGGGAGGGGTGAGATACTTGGTGCCTGGTCACACAGATGGCAGGCAGAACTGTGAGAAGTATTAGAGCCAGCAGGTGGTCAGCAGAATGTCCACAGGAGAGCCTGGGAGGGAGAATGTAACTGTTTTGTAGGCTGCGGTTGGGAGAATGTATGTGTTGGGTGGAGGGATCCTAGGTATCCTGAGAGAATATATCTTGAAGGACTCTGGAGACTGAGTGGGTTTGGGTAGACTAACCAGGGCTGCCTTTTTGGACTGACTTCTCAGGCCTTCCAGGCGCAGGGGGGTGAGAGCCAGCAGGAGGTCCAGCGCCTCCAGGCCCAGCTGAGTGAGCTGCAGACCCAGCTGAGCCAGAAGGAGCAGGCAGCTGAACACTACAAGCTACAGGTGAGGGGACAGGCACGGCCTGCTCTGCCCTTCCTCCTGACCACTAGGCTCTGCCGTACCTACTCACCCTATCTGTCCACACAGATGGAGAAAGCCAAGACCCATTATGATGCCAAGAAGCAGCAGAACCAAGAGCTGCAGGAGCAGCTTCGAGACCTGGAGCAGCTGCAGAAGGAGAACAAGGAGCTTCGGGCTGAAGGTGAACGTTTGGGCCGTGAGCTGCAGCAGGCAGGGCTGAAGACCAAGGAGGCTGAACAGGCCTGTCGCCACCTTAGTGCCCAGGTGCGCAGCCTGGAGGCTCAGGTAAGCATCTACTTTAACAGAGGTGCTTCACCCTGTACTGTTGGAATCCATGTCCTCCTCTCCAAGGCCAACCCTACTCTAGACTTCTCTTTATTTTACCTCCCAGGTTGCCCATGCAGACCAGCAGCTTCGAGACTTGGGCAAATCCCAGGTGGCAACTGATGCCTTAAAGAGCCGTGAGCCTCAGAAACCCCAGCTGGACTTAAGTATTGACAGCCTGGATCTGAGCTTGGAGGAAGGAACCCCGTGCAGTGTTGCTAGGTCAGGAGACATGCCTTTCTACCCTGTGCCTGTTCACTGAGCGAACGCTGTTCTCGTCTGTGGTTCAGTGTGATGACAGATGCATGCTCAGGGCACAGGAGAAGTGAAAAAGAAGTACAACAGTTGGAAAGCCTGGAGAAAGCTCTCTCTTAGGAGCCTTGATAGACTGCACAGGTGTGTGCAGGGGTGAGGAGCAGCTGTATTGGCAGGCTGAGTAGGCCTGAGAGCCCAGAGCCTGACTGGATTTGATCTTAGACTGATGAACCTCAGAAGTGCTGAAATTGAGGACCACAAGGTTGGATTTGCGTGTTAGAGTCTCCTGATAGTATAGAAGTCAAGGTTAGAAGTAGTTACTGTTTCGGCCAAATATTTGTCCTGCACTAATTGTATGCAGGTGTTTCTGAATACTTAGAACAGTTCCAACTTTATTTCACCCTCTAGCCACCATCATAGGTCAGCTATAGTCATCATATCTCCTTAAACAGATAGAACTGGGGTTGAGGGGCAGACACTGGCCTAAGCCTCCACAGTGATGGAGCTCAGGTTTGAACCTGGCAGCCTGGGCTGAGTCCTTGCTTGTCACCACTCTCCAGCTTCTCCCAGTCTAAGTGTAGGTGAGATGAGCTCAGGCTGACCAGGGAAGGGAGTGTACGTGGAGCCGTGTGTAGCTAGAAGAGCTTCTTAGAATGTTGACTGTGACGGTGTGGTAGGAGAGGTCGAATTCCACTCCCCTTCATGGCCTGGGCACCTGTGAAAAGCTCTGCTTATTAAACTAGAAGACCCATGAGGAAGAACAGGCAGAGGGTTTCGAGTGGGGAGTGATAACTGCATCTCAGCAGATTTGTTTTTTTCTATAGCAAGCTGCCTCGTACCCAGCCAGATGGCACCAGTGTCCCTGGAGAGCCAGCTTCACCCATCTCCCAGCGCCTGCCCCCCAAAGTGGAATCCCTGGAGAGTCTCTACTTCACCCCCATTCCTGCTCGGGGTCAGGCCCCCTTGGAGAGCAGCTTGGACTCCCTGGGCGATGCCTTCCCTGACTCTGGCCGTAAGACACGCTCTGCTCGCCGGCGTACCACACAAATCATCAACATTACCATGACCAAGGTTAGGCTACTAGGCGTGGGGCTGCAAGATGTTAACGCCAGTTCCTATCCCATCAGTCAAGAACACGCAGGGATGGGAAAGCTAAGGTCTTAACTAATTTAGGGGGTCTTTGGAGAAGGGCAGCACCTGCCTGAGAGGAAGGCAGAGCAGAATCTAGGAAATAACAGCTAACCCTGGGCTTCTAGCACCCCCATGCAGCCAGGATGTTGCTTGGCATGGCCCTCGATGGACTGCTACTTCAAGACTTGGATTCTTTTTTTTTGTTGTTTGTTTGTTTTTGTTTCAGGACTGGAGAATAGATGGAAAGGTGCTTTTACGCCTTCTACTACTGAGAATTGGGGGAGAATGTAGATGATGTTCAGACCCCAGGAACCTTGGGTGTAGGGAGAGCAGAGGTTGTGAACCAAGACCAACTAGCTAGCTCAGGAGATAGGGATTCTGACTCTAGCCTAGCTACTTCTAGCTGTTTGACTGGGGTTACCCAACGTTACTTACCTCTGAAGTAGCCTAATAATGCCACCTTCAAAGTCTTGTGGGTAGAAGAGTCTTGGCAACCTCAGCATCTTACAAGTACTGTGTGGCCTGTTGATATGCTTGCAGTCTCAAGACCCCTTTACAGCAATGTGGAAACAGCACATGTATTGTGGCGTCTGGGTGCTTTGGGGCAGAGGAAGGTGGTGCTTTATAGTGTTACTGCAATGATTCATCCTTCCAGAAACTAGATGTCGAGGAGCCAGACAGTGCCAACTCATCCTTCTATAGCACACAGTCTGCTCCTGCTTCCCAGGCCAGCTTGCGAGCCACCTCCTCCACCCAGTCCCTGGCCCGCTTGGGCTCTCCTGATGATGGCAACTCGGCTCTGCTTAGCCTGCCTGGCTACCGGCCTACTACTCGGAGCTCTGCTCGTCGCTCCCAGGCCAGGATGTCCAGTGGGGCCCCTCAAGGTGAGGAGACTGCAGGAATTGACCATAACCCCCAATCAAGACTGGAAGTGGGTCTTGGCTCAGGGAAGAGGCAAGCTCAAGGCAGGCCTCCTGCTGCCCCTCATTTGTCCCTCATCTCAGGGCCTTCCCTATCCTAGGACTGCAGAGGAGCAGTCTGGAGCAGGATGCTCACCAGTTGCTTAAGATTCCCAGTGTGGCAGTGGACACTTGTGCAAGGCCACTTTCTGGGAAACAATGGGCTTTGGGAAAATCAGGCTGCCCAGAAATTCCTTGGAAGTTGCCCTTTAGGTTCTAGGGACCCTCCTTGGGTATCAGTTCATGACCCTCCGTTTCTCTCGGTGTGGGGCACCAAGCCTTGGCAGGTGAATAAGATGCTACAGCCTCTGCTTCTGACACTCTTCTGACCTCCTCCAAGAGTGTGTGCCTCCATGAGACAAATGATTGGGATGGGTGTGCCACTTTTGTTCTGTATCATCGGGACACAGAACAGGACTTGTGTGTCCCCCTTGAATCCCCTCAGGAAGGTGGGAGGACAGTGTGTAACTGCAGCCATGTCTGGCCTAACTTCCTGTCCTTCATAGGGAGGAACAGCTTCTATATGGGTACTTGCCAGGATGAGCCTGAGCAGCTGGACGATTGGAACCGCATTGCAGAGTTGCAGCAGCGCAACCGAGTATGCCCCCCGCACCTGAAGACCTGCTATCCTCTGGAGTCCAGGGTGAGATGTAGGGTCACCTCAAGGCCTCCCACACTGGCTGAGGTTCCAGCCTGCATATGTATGCTGGGTCTTTGGCCTACTGGAAAGGTCACTCTCGTGCTTCCACATGGAATAGTTGGCAGCTGTCCCTCAGGAGTGAAGTCAGACTGAGGCTGCCAGCTATTCCTCAAGGTATAGGTAGACAACAGGAAGGCAGGCATTTAAGGATCTAGCTCTTGAGTGTTATGTGGCAACCCTAGTTCCTGCTCCATACAGCTGGGGTCCACTGATTGCTTCTTGTTCTACGCAGCCTTCCCTGAACCTGGCCACCATCACTGATGAGGAGATGAAAACAGGAGACCCCCAGGAAACCTTACGCCGAGCCAGCATGCAGCCAGCCCAGATCGCCGAGGGTGTTGGCATCACTACCCGGCAGCAGCGCAAACGGGTCTCCACAGAGACCCACCAGGGTCCTGGCACTCCTGAGGTAGGTGATGCTGCACCCACGTGCGAACAGCTCACCATACCCAGATGAGACTGTTGAAAGGGCCTCTGTCAAGAGCTGGGAAAGCATGCCATCTTTTGCATTTGTCTGTCTAATTGTCCTCTCCCTCACAGTCCAAGAAAGCTACCAGCTGCTTCCCACGCCCTATGACTCCCAGGGACCGGCATGAAGGACGCAAGCAGAGCAGCACTGCTGAAGCCCAGAAGAAAGCAGCTCCAGTTCTTAAACAGGTTAGGCTGGGCCAAGTGAAGCCTTGCTGGCAGAGCCCCCAAAGTAGCAGGTTGACAGACCTTACCCCACAGGTGGACCGGCGCCAGTCAATGGCCTTCAGCATCCTTAACACACCCAAGAAACTTGGAAATAGTCTTCTACGGCGAGGAGGTTCAAAGAAGACCCCAGCCAAGGTTTCCCCCAATACTCGCAGTGGAACCCGCCGCTCTCCACGTATTGCCACCACCACAGCTGGCGCTGCTACTGCTACTCCTCGGGCCAAGGGCAAGGTAACTCAGTAAAAGGAAGACGACCCCTAGACCACTCTACAGGGCAGCATCCAAGGCAGGGCCAAGCTAGACAGTGGAGTGGGGTGGAGGCGCAAGAAGAGGCACCGTACCCTTTGTCTGGTTAGCCATTCCTAATTGAGGACCCCATGCTTCTTAGGCATGATTGGCAACTGATAACTTAAAGATAGGTGTTTGTGGGACACAAAGGGAGGGGTTCCAGGCAGGGCTTTTCTGAGCTAGCTAATAGAGGTTGGCAACACACAAGACTTACTCTGGCCAAGTGACTGTCTCTCTTTTTCAGGCAAAGCACTAGAGTCAACACCAGTGCGTGACCCTGCCCGTGTCCTCAGCACTGACCTTGCCTGGTCCTTTTCCTTCTACTGCCCCTCTCAGTGCCTTCTCTCAGCTCCCGGCCAATGTGGCCATCCCCCCAGAGACAGTGATGTTTGCCTGCACCCTTGCCTGGTACCTGGACCTTCACTGTTGCCTTTTAGGCATCTTTTCAGAGCTGGCCCAGGAGGCTTGGAGCTTGTACAGTGTGGGGTATTCTCCCTATCTTGCCTCCTGATTTTTTTTTTCCCCCTTTTTGGAGAAAAGCCTACTTCTCCATCATAACTAGATTTGAGGCTGGATTCTTGAGCCCAGACAGTCTTCCTTAGTCTCTGGACCTAGAAGGGACCACTGGAGAAGCAGGCTATGCTTCGTGCTGTTCCTGGTAGCTGGGCCTAGCAGAGGCCTTTGCTCTTGCAGCCCAGGACTGGGCTTGACCTGGTAGGAGCCTCTGCTCTTATCTACTCCCATCTACACAAGGACACAGGTGCCTGGAGGATGCTCTTTTCCAGGACAGATGGGTCCTGGGTCTCAGGGGTGGGATAGGTGGCAGCTCATACTTCACCTTCCCCAGACTTGCACTGGGGTGGGATATGGAATTATGGGAAGGTTTTTAAGGGCCAGGGATGGATCTTTTCTAAATGTTATTACTTGTAAATAAAGTCTATTTTTCTCCCTTGAGTGCTGAGCTCTTTTGTGTATGGGGGAAGGAGGGAAATCACAGCTCTTTGGGCCTGAGGAGTCTTCAGACCACCACTCTTATCTGTCTTCCTGGGACCACATTTTCTAGAATCTTTCCACACTCCATTTCTGGCCCCCTAATACTATGGGATATTTTCTATTTCAAGGGTTTGTGTTATCCTGAATTTCTACTTGGCATGAGAGACAGTGTCCCCTGCTCCTTCCTGAGACAGGCAGTATTCCTGTGGATAGTACAAGAGCCTAAATAAAATACATCAGAGGTTGAGATGCTGCCGCTCTATGAGGACTCATCGTGGGCCCTGCTGAGATGACAGATACAATTGTGATCTGAAGCAGCCATTGTCCCATCCCTTCCTTGGGACAGTACATTGGGGCAAATGAGGAAAACAAAACCACCTATAAATAATGAAGTCAATGCAGATTGTGGCCAGAGCTCAGTGTAGATGTTGCCAAAGTGACATCTCAACCAAGGCTCACCTGTTGGATTGGTGCAGAATGTCAGAGATCTGACATGCTGTGGAAAGTCATGTGAGTTGTGGGCAGAGCTCCTATTGCTTGGCTAGGGCACCATCAGGCCTTAGAGGTTCCAGAACACCAGTGGGATGAAGACGACATTAGAAAAGTTAACAAGATGCGTTGGACAGAAGGACAAGCAGGAGCAATTCTAAGGGCCTGATTTAATTACTGTGATATTCTAGGTAGAAATGAAGCTTGAGTTTGAGGCTCAGCTGAGGAGCAAGCAGAGCCTATGGTGGAGACTTCACCCTTCAAGTAGATGGGAGCCAGGCTCCAGTCAAGGCTGTGGCTGGCTTCATGCTAACCCCTGGCCCTGCTGATGTGGGTCCTGGGCTGTGGCTGGAGAGGATTTCTTGAGAAGGGGACGGGATTGTCTTCAACCCATCCTGGAGAAGTAAAGGCATACAAGGTCAGAGCTAAGGAAGAGTTCTTACCCCCTCTATCACTGAAGACCTAAGTTCCTCACTTCTGTCTCTGGCTGACCTCAGGGAAAGGTTACTTGCTTACAGGCTGTCCTGGCAAAGCCCATCCTTTCTTCCCCAGACAGCAGAGTTCCTCCCATCCCTGGATGCCTTCCTTCAGGTTCCTTACCCAGAGCTGGGCCAGAACGATGTGATACTGGGCCACCTGCACAGGGTCCACAAACAAACAGGAGAAGTTGGTGCTTCGTAGGGTGGGGTTCAGTTCCTCCAGCACCAAGGCTCTATGTAGCCAGGTACTTGTATTCCTGTGCTCCCGACTGCAGGAGCAGAAGGAAATCATGAGAGGGTTGCAGGGGAGGTCTCCCTTCTGCTAGTCCAGCTGCTATGACCCTCACCTTGTGTGACCCTCCCTCAGCCGTCCAGGGAGGTGCTCAATGAAGGAACCATTGCCCAGCCAGTAGAGGATGCTGAAGTAGGGGAAGCGGCTGCAGGCAGTACAGGACAAGGTCAGCGTTCCATCTAGGAGCACGTATGGCTGTTAGTTATTCTATGAAACAGAGGCCCCGACTCCCCCAGCTTCCCTTAGTCATGAATCAGAATCTATAATACCTGTGCCCCACCTACGTAGGAAAACGTTAAAGGAAAATACAGGCATTAATCTCCCTAAGCCCAAGGGAAATAAATGCCCTGAGTTGATGTAATTCTTCTACTTCCGTGCTTCCTTCCTCAGGAGACCTTTTCTAAAACAGTGCCCGGTATCTAAGATTCTACACCAGGTCCAACAGTGTCGTACTAGCAGGCTGATGGCCCTCTGAGATGGCCAGAAGGCAAGCAGGCTCTGGGCAGTGGGGCTATGCCCTGGAGTACCTTGCAGCTAAGGCAAGGTGAGGGTCTATAATTCTATACGAGCCATCTTGGGAGCCAGGCTGGCCTGGCTGGTGTTTCTTGGCAGATGGGAGGTACACTCCCAAGTCAACCCAACCCATGACCTCTGCTCACAGCCTGCCTTCTGACAACTAAAACCTCTTGGACTCCCATAATTGTTCCTTACTCAGTGGCACTTCTTCCTCTGGCCAGATCACGTCCAGTGCTGGGTACCGCTTAGTCAGAACTGCTGGAGACCAGGATGAGCATGGGTCCTTTGAGCTCCCAGTAAAGACAGTGGCAGTTGTCTGAGGTGCAGGTGTGGCTCTGGCCAGAATGACAACATGGACATACAGAAGCAGGACCCACCAAGAACTGGGGTCTGAGGAACAGATAGTTACAGATGTAAAGCTCAGCATCCTAGCACCTACTTTGGTCAGCGACAAGCAGCTACTTGAGTGGTGAAAGATACTCCTAGACTGTCACCAGGCATCAAAGTGGGTGGAGACCCTTCAGCCTCCACCCTTTAGCCCTGCTGAACGTGGTGCAAAGAAGCCTTGAATTGAAGCCAGAGCCAGAGCAGCTCCACAGAAGCTCAAAGCGACAGGGCTCCACCCGTTAGGAAGACCCCACAGAGACCCACATCCCACCTGCTGTCCAGCAGTGTCTCATGGCCATGATGAATGTGTCAGGAGCAAGCAAGTCTGGTATCTGTAACTTCCTCTGGAAAAAGGTGAGTAAAGTTCAGCCAACCCCACATCTTCTCAGGTTCCTTACCTCAGACAGACATCAGTTTCAGCCTCTGGTACTTCAGAGGGCAGGCCTAGGGCCACACGCTGGGCAATCGGCACTTAAGACACCGCTATTGTTACCTAGTAACAATTTCCTCTTATACCGGCTCCAAAGCGCATTTCTATAACGGTGTCCCAATCCAATCCTACTCGTTGGGAAGAGGGAGAAAGGCACAAAGAGCCAGGGACTTACCTGGGAAGCAACACTCTCCGTTGACAGCCTCCTTCTGGGAAGAGCAGGATGCAGTCAGCTGCTGGGAAAAGCTCCCAACCACGATTTCACTTTCAGTTCTGCTCCAACTAGGAACCCCAATCCCAAGCAGGCTGCTCCGCCCCGTGACCCAATGCTCAAAGTAGACAGGATCCCCAGGCTCCTCTCCGAACTCACTAGGGTCTTCTGTCCACCTCACCCCACTAAGGCCCCTAAGGGGGTGACACAGATCAGTCTCTTGCAGATCAACAGTCTTGCCTAGGGGTGGACTGTGGTCCCCTTCCACCCTTCATAACTGACTTTCTATAAAGCCAAGACTTTATTTTCTCCAGAACAATGCCCAAAGAGTCAATAGTCATTGGTACTGGGGACCCCAAATTGAATCATGACCTTTTTACGCTCAATGCTATACCGGCCCATTACCATCTTAGCCTCTCTCAGGCTTCCCACTTCCCCAGCCCCAAGGTCAGCTGTATCACTTAACACCCACTCTTCACACGCACAGGCATAACCACTTCTGCAGGCTCACTGGTTAAGTCTTGATCTCCCTACCTGGCTCTTCAGCCCTGAAGAGCTTCGGGGAGCTCCGAGACTCAGTGTGGCTGCTTGGCCCCAAAACTCACCACAGGAAATAGCAACTTCCCTGCTTGGCTGGTGTACAAAACTCCCAGCCACACTCAGTTGACCCTAAATAGCCAGGAAGGCACTTCCCCAACCCTGGCTCCAGTAGCTCAGGGGCTGGGACTTGGCAGGGACAAAACTAGAACCAGGTCAAGTCTAAAGCTGTGCTCTCTGAGTCTCATGGCAGAGTCTCTGGTGCATGCACCTGTGGTAAGTGTGTGGTCTGAGGTCTGTGGTTCTGTGATCAGCAGGGAAAGCTGTTGACAACAGGTAGGGAGATGAGGCAGGTTTGGAAAATCCACCAGGAATAAACATTCACAACTGATTCGGATGCAGGAGGCTAAAAGCCATGTCTTTTTCTGTCTCGCATTTCTCCTCTGAGTAACTCTACCTACCTTCTACCAGCTAGGCTGCAGAATGCAGGGAAAACTCCTCCCTCAGAATCCAGGATCTCCAAGAGTTTGACCCAGAGTTTACACAAGACCACCACGCTCCTGGGAGGGGGGAGTACCAGTCCACTGGGGATGGGTGGCGGTGCAGGAAGAGGAACTAGGCCTTTACCTTAGAGCAAGGAGATCAGAGGTGGCCCGCAGGTTGTGGGATTCAGGACTGATAAAAGTATGAAAGCAGCTGGGCGGTGGTGGCACACACCTTTAATCCCAGCACTCAGGAGGCAGAGGCAGGCGGATCTCTGTAAGTTCGAGGTCAGCCTGGTCTCCAAAGCGAGTTCCAAGAAAGGCGCAAAGCTACACAGAGAAATCCCGTCTCGAAAAACCAAAAAAAAAAAAAAAAAAAAGTATGAAAGCAGCCTTGGCCTTAGGGAGAAGGGAGGGCAGAGGAAGAGTGATCTCTGAGCCCTTTGCTCAGCGCCCATTTCCCTGAGGACGGAGGGAGACAAGAAATGGCTAAGTAGTAGGGGTAGGAGGGTACTCGTCTCAGGCAGTGAGAATGGAGTGCCACCTCAGTTAACGGGGCCCAGTGAGGCTTCGGGGCCCCTAATGCCACAGGACAGGAACCACTGAGGTGCGGATGTGTGGAAATGAGGCCCCAGCTCTCAGTTGGGGTACAAGAGGCAAGACACCCTGAGGTCACAGGAAAGGTAGCAAAAAGCAAGGCAGATGGCTGTCAGCTCTCCAGCCCAGCTCAGGGAGCTTTATTCAAGGAGAAGACAGGACCCTGTTGGGTTCCTGTGGCCCTCAAAGGGGCAGGGTCACATTTCCCTAGAAGCACAGTGCTGCAGCTCCACAAGCCTCCCTCCCAGTGACTCCAGATGCCCAGGACTAAGGCTAGGCCGGCGCAGAAGGCCCTTTCTCAGAACCGTACTCACTCAGGCCTTACTTTCTATCCACCCACCACTCCAATTGTCGGGCCCAGGAAGAGCCCACAAATGACCAACCCTACACAGGGATGTTACCTGGTCTGGGAATCCCTGCTTAGCTTCAAGGGCATAGTGATGACTAAAGAGACTGATATCCATTAGTCTATCTGCTCTGTGCATACACAAACACACACACTCTTAGGCTTTTGGTAAGGAAGTGAGGTGCAGAGCGGCCTTTGGCACGTTACCACTTCAGGCTGAAGGGTCTATTTGCACAAGAAGCTCAACATCCATTGCTGCCCACGTAGCTTCCACAGCTCAACTATGCACAGATGGTTTCTATGCCCTGTCTGGCAACAGCCCTGCCCAGCAGCAGGTTATCTACACTACTCATTCTTCCAGTTGTCCCAAAACATGTCAGTGAATTCTGAGGTCACAGGGCTTCCCTAGTTGGAAATGTCATTGATTTTGCCACACTCAGTCTTTAGTTTCCAGACAAAGAGGGAACAGAGCCATGTACAACAGCCATCTTATACCCCAGACGGATGAAGAGACCCTTCACTGCTGCTCAGTGTTGATCTGTGGCACCAGTCTGAGCTCTGCAAACCGGGCTTCAGCCTTGCAGAGGGAAGGGAAGGGAAAGGGTAGCCACCAGAAAACCCACCATTGCTCTTAGCCAGAGGTGAGAAGACGCTTCCCAACCAACAGCTTTGCCCTACCCTGTTCAAGGAGGGTAAGGCCACGGGGTGGGGGACAGTTCCTATGCTCCACAATAAAAAAATTTAAATATATTCATCAAAATAATTTTCTTTTAAAAAGCCCCCACTGCTGACAGCCCCACTGGCTGGTTCTCCATCATTTCCCCCCGCAACCCAGACACAGCTGAGGAGGTCCTGAGTGGCCCAAGTGCCTTTGAGTCTTTCCCACCCGAGTCTTCGTGGGCAGCAAGGAGAGTGCCCTGAGGTCCATGGTGGGTGGGCTGGGTTCTCCAATGAGGTGGTTCCTGATTACTCCAGGCCCAGGATGTAGCTGATGCCTTGTACCAGGCCAATGATGACAGGCTGCCAGGCTACCAAGTATCGAAGCCAGTCCAGCAGCTGTCCATACATGACATGAGGCCTCTCCCAGCTGTTACAATGTTAAGGATCAGAGGCTATATGCAAGAGCTGTTAGGTTCATCCAGCTTGGTAGTGAAGCCTTCCTTGGATTTGCCTACAGTTTGACGCTGCTCCATAACCCAGAGAAAATAAAGCTACCCAGCTTCTCTTCAGGTCTCCACGGTGAAATGGAAGGCTGAACCCAGAGAATCAGGGGAAGGAAAGCAGAGGGGACTGGAGCAGACATGAGAAGTGGAGAGGTAAACCAGATTTCCACAACCAACATCCATGCAGGGCCTCTATGCACCATTTCTCAGAGGTGACAAACAGCCTGAGACTGACATACACCCTAGAAATGTATCCATGCAATGTAGACCAGAGGAGGCTGGGAATGGAATACAGTAAACCATAGCGTCTTAAGCAAGTACTCTGCCTCTGGTCTAGCTATACTCTCGCCCCAAGAAGGTTCTTGCAATGTATAAAATTTAAGGTTTTCTCCATCAAGGAAAAACGTTGGGTCTACTGACACGTTCTGTAGTAATTTCCTTCCAGATAAAAGCTTCCATCTTGGCAGGAAGCTTGTTAAGACACTGGCTGTTCTTGGGTGGTGGTGGCACACGCCTTTAATCTCAGCACTCAGGCAAAGGCAGGTGGATGTCTGAGTTCAAGGCCAGCTTGGTCTACAGAGTGAGTTCCAAGACAGCCAGAGCTACACAGAGAAACCCTGTTTTGGAAAAACAACAACAAACAAAACCAAAAAGTAAGATGTTCTAAAGGAGTAAAACATCCCATCCAGCTGAGAAGCTCCTTAAGTCCAGAAAGTAAACAATTCGAAAGCTCCAGGAAGTCCCTGAAACTGATCAGATACACTAGGCTCCTCCTTCATCAAGTATATATAATCAGTGAAAACTGCTGAGACACAGCTGAGCTTCCTAGAAGCCTCTCAAACCAGCTGAGCTGCCTGGAAGAGGCTCAGACCAAATGAACTGCCTGCAGCGAGTTCCAGGTTTGTGGCTTCCAGAAGCCATCATCTATGGTAGCTTTTGGTGATGCAGCTGTCTTTGAGTCATTTTGGCTCCTGTAAATAACCCCTCACCCTCACTCCTATGAGTAACACCAATAAAACTCACTGGTTCACCAAGTTGTACTTGGGTGGCACCCTTACTTTGGTCTGTTGTTCATTCCCTATCTGGGGTGAGTAGATGTTCTTTCCTATCTTTCCAAGAATAGTATCACAAAAGAGGACACAGTCAGAGGGAAAAGGAGCCAAGGTTAGTCACAAGGAGCTCACTGCTGGCAGAGACATGAAGGAGGCCCTCCTGAGGTCAAGAAGTCTTTGGATGAGTTCCTTTCCTTTTGCTTTACATCTAAATGTAGGGAAGGAGTCTGGAGAAAGCAAAGAAGGCCTGCAAAGCCCAGCTGGGAGGAAAGCCCGCAGAAAAGCTTTTGAAAAGGTGGAGCACTCCTGTCCCCTGACCAGTCCTGCTGGTCTATAGAGAGAGGGACCAGGAAACCACAGAACACAAAGGGCAGCTAAGGTAGGAGCTGGGACAAAGCTGGATCCTTGGACCCCACAGAACGTGAATGTGGGACCAGAGAAATGACTGGATAGGAAGGGTAGTGAGTGCCAAGGAGAAAATGGTCCTTCATTAGAAGTGAATGGAGCAAAGGTGTCCCCAGCTCGGCAGATGCTTCAGGCCCTGCCTGCATAGGTAAAGGTAGTCTGTAGATGGACCTCAAGGGTAAGGCAACACTCACTGGTAAAATAACTCTGGCCACTGCTCAGCCTCTAAAAGCCGCCAGGGAATCAAGTGAGATGGTGCTTCCTAGAGAGGAAGCAAACACGTGACAAGTGGCAGGGGCTGCTTCCGTTAGTAATTTATGATGGGCAGCTGTGTTTCCTGACTGCCTCATGTCACACCCCACTTCCCCAGAACAGAAGCCAAAGTGAATGGTAAACAAATTCTAGGTTAGAGGCAGTAGGGATGGCCCCAGGACTCAGACACAGACAGTACTTTCTGCCCATCACCACTTTCAACAAGGACCCAAAGGATACGGATTGCTGAACATCCTCTTCAGGTCCACCTTCTCCTTGCAGTAGGGACACGTCTGCTTCTTTCCCACGATGCACCAGCCTCGGATACAGAACTCATGGAATCTGAGCACCACTGGTCAAGGAAGTGGTAGAAAGCCAAACTGGCACTTCAGCCCATTTTGGATCTCAAGGTGCCAGAGCATCAGCTCTAGAGAAAGGTTCAGTTGGAGGCTTCACTCCTTACATACAGCTGTGTAATTTGGGGCAGATTCCTTCTCTCTGAATGTTTCCTCACAGGGGAGTGAGAGCAACGATCCTTATTTGCATGGTTGTTAAGAGCCAAGATGGAGATAATACACAATTCCCAACATGGCACAGGATGGGAGCTTAGTAAATACACGATCAAGATAAGATCAAATCCTCAGGAGGGGATCTGACTCTAAACTGAAGCACTTCATTAGAGGGTCTCCTTCTCCTGCGACACGCATCAGCTTGAGCAGCCTCACTAGCTGCTGCAGCTTTGGGTTCTCCATGACCTGGCAGTCCCTAACTACCTTAACTGAAGAAAGGGTGGAGAAAGCTAAAGCTTCTGTCATGGCTCACCTACACTCCAACTCTGGACAATGCACCACGGTCACCCCCACCATGACTGGAGAGATGTTCAGGAGAGATGGAGCACAAGGCAGGATACACGTGATTGCAGGAAAGCCTGTATGTGTTCTCGATGATGCCTTCTTCGTTGACATCCACAAAGATCTGCTGCCCACACACAGCACACACGCTGTCTGAAAGGTGCTTGGTAGGCATGCCCGACTCACTGTAGAACTAGAGGACGAGAGCAGGAGGGAAGGCCAGAAAAGCTGTGAGAATCTGTCTGCCTGGGAAGATAGGGATGGTGGTCACGCTGCATCTGCAGTTGGGAAGCAGAGAGATGAATGCTGGTGCTCAGCTCATTTGTCCCTTTTTCCTTAGTCCGGGACCCACCCGAGGAGATGGTGTCACCCAGTTAAGGTGGGTCTTCTCACCACAGTTCAACTGATCAAGAAGCACAGACAGACCCACAAGTCTGGTTTCAGGTGACTCCTGTCAAGTTAGTAATATTTACCACCACAGGCTCCTAGCTGGTCTTTCTAAACCCGTATTTGCCTCATCTCCATCCCAGTCTTCAGACAGAAGACAGACTAGTGCTTTACAATTTTGAGTGTGGGGAAGTTTTCTAAGGAAGGAGTTCTTGGGCCGACTGTGGGGATACCTGCTGAGGGTAGTCTACAACAGCAGTGGGTACCGGGGGACAGCCCAGGTTTTCAGAAGGACACACATAGAAGCCAGGTTAGAACACACTAAAGTGTTTCATCCACACAGACAGGTGCCCTACCTGTGAGGAGCAAGGAACAGGCCAGTAATCACAAGAGAAAATGCCAAGGAAGGGACTTTTTTTTTTTAATAATAATAATTAAAAAAAAACAATTCTGGCTATAGTGGTACACACCTAATCCTAACACTTGAGAGGCAGAGGCAAGAGAATCACAGGAAGTTCAAGTTCTGCTTATGGAGCTCCAGGCCAGGCAAGGCTACATAGTGAGAACCTGTTTCAAAAAAAATCCCAAACAAATAAATGAATAGTGTTTCAAAAGTGCATAGAAAGTGTCTGACAGAGACAGGAAGGGTGACCTGCATTAGAGCACACAGCTCACTAAGAGCACATCAGGCTAGTCATGGTGGCATACCAACCCTCCAGCACTTGGGAGACAGACTCGATGTATCGCTATGAGTTCAAGACCACCTAGGCATGCACATGGTACAAGGACATACATGCAAGCAAAGCACTAATAACACACGAAATAATAGTTTTTAAAAAATTGAAAGCAAAAAGAAGGTTAGGCTCTCCAAACAGTCCAACTCAAGTTCCCTCCACTATTTCAGCAGTGAAGACAGCAAACATTCCTGTTCTGGTATTGTCTAGGAACTCTGAGGAGCAGGGAAGTGAGCCTGTGCCCGGGTTTTTCTCAGAATGTGAGACAGGACATGTGCCCCAATGCATCATACAAAGAACTTGAGGAAGAAAGTACCACAAAACATTTCACAATCCTTCTAGCACAGCATAATTTCTGGCATGGATAGAAACTACTGTGACTAGCTCTCACAACTTATGACTTCATAGTGGCCCTCTGGAAAAGGCAGTCTCTAATCAAGGTCTCCGGACACAATTTAAGTTACTTTAGTTCAGATCACAGACAGCATCACGGAATTGAAAGAAAATTGTCCTAACGAGGTAATGCAGACCAGTGCGGAGGACCTGAGAATGCTTGTTAATATGATTATAAAACCTCACAGTTTTATTTCTAGGAACCCTAAAATCAATTAACCACAAGGATCTCCTCAGATCAAATCATTATCCATAAGAGATGAATTAGGTTTAGTTTCTGACTCTGAGTTCTCATTGGGGACACAGTTACAAAATCAACTATAACTCTCTGGGACAGAAGCTGTGAATGTACAAAAGACTGAAAACCGACTGAGCATGTTGTGTGTAATACTCAGTTACACACAACAGACATTTCTATCAGACATTACTCAGTCTTTAAAAGGAAGGAAACTGGGGCTAGAGCGATTGTTCAGCAGTTTAGAGCACTGGCTGAGCTCTCTTCCAAAGACCGAGGTTTGACTCTCAGCACCCACATGGTGGCTCACCACCTTCTGTAACTATAGTTCCTAGGGACCTAATAACCTCTTCTAGCTTCTTCGGTCACGAGGTATACATGTGTCATACAGACATACATGCAGACAAAACACCCATACATATGGAAACAATAAAAAAAATAGTAATTTTTTTTAAAGAAAAGGAAGGTAATTTTAGCATATGAATAAATCTTGGAGATTTTACCCCAAGTGAAATAAGCTGGCCACAAAACCACTCAGGGGGTGCTGAGAAGTTGAATTTCGAGACATTAGAATAAGAAAGGTATTACCAGGGAAGAGCTGGGGGAAATCTTGAGTGTTTTACCAAACCCCCTCTCCTCACCAGAAGAAGACTAGGATTTTACTAGAAGTGGGTAATTGTGTACTTGTAAAGAGGTACCTGCTTGTTCTGTAAACGTTTACAAGATAACTGTTGCTTGCACAAATAAGTGAATGAGTTGGCCAGTGAATGCAAGAAGGTTAGAATTTCCAGATTACCTCAAAGCATTGATCAGGTTCTTGCTACCAGGACAACAACATTCCTGAAATTCAGTCTGGTGTCACTCAGGGACCCACTCAATTAACCAAAGACTCCTGGCATAAATAAATGAAAGACTGCTGGAGTCCTCAGGGTTGGGTAGGTGACATGAGGCACCTCTCTATCCCCTGCTCAAGGTCCCAGCATCTCAGAATCTACTGGCATCCAAGCTTTAGCATAATGCCTGTAACTTGGAGAGTTTCAGCCATACATGCTGTGGTAAACAGTGAATGAGCTAACTCCTGATGACTCATCCCGAACTAAAGCACATTCCTAGGCCAGCCCTACTCATCAGTTACAGGCACAGTCAGGGTCCCATGACTGTGCATTAATGTGTGACTCCTCTAAACTGGACAGACAGTTACATTTTCAATGTAACTCCCTAGAGAAGAAGTAATCTTTACAAAGATTCCAGGTCTCCAAGGGAGGAAATGCTTTCATCAGGAACACATACTCTGCATTGGGACATTCACAGGACAGTGGCTCTCAACATTCAGACTGTGGGTGGCAAGTAAAGACATTGTGTGGTGTGACGTTCCATCAACCTCACTTGTAGATGGGCAGTCTGTTTCCCTGCTACTGTGTCAGCCTGCCAGTCAAGACCAATGTGATGATCCTTCTGCTCCCATGCTAAGAGGCAGAAGAGGATGAAGAGTAAAAGACGGGATCTGAGCTTCTCTCCACCCTAACAAGAAATGAACCCGTTTCTGGACTGGAAGCTGAAATATACCACTTTCTGGGAACTGTCACCTCACTGCTAGGGATTATCACCGTTAGTCACTAAAACACCATGGAGCAGCCTTAGTACACATCTGCTGTGAGTGTAAAGTTAGTAACCTGACAAGCCAGAACCCGCCGCTCTCTCTGGAGAACGAGAAGGCTAAAGATCTGAAGTCTACACATGTAGATAAGAGAAAGTGAAATGAAGTTAAGAAAGACTCTAACAGGCAATTCTAGAATGTTTTCATAGCTATTATAAAATTCCTGAGGCTGGGCACTTACAAGGAAAGAACATTTCATTTACAGTTTGGAGGATGAAAGCCCAAATAGTACCGCACTAGATTTGGCAAGGGCCCCTTCAGTCACCCCATGGCAGATGGTACCACACACGGGAACATACAGATGAAAAAGGTCACATCCAGACAGGAAGCAGGGGACCATTCAAGGGCTGCACTCACTCTTATAATAACAGGATCTGGTAATAACTAACTCATGGGCTGTAAGAATGACCTCAGTCTCTCTCAAGGGCACAGCCTAATGACTCCCCCACTACACTCTACCTCTTGGCGATGCCACAACCTCAACAACTCTACAGTAAGGGGTGAGCCTCCAACACATGGACCCTTTGGGACGCTCTCAGACCAGCTGCAATCCACAGAAGCTATCTACAAAAGGAGGTAATAGATTTTTGTTTCTAATTTGTTCTAGTACAGGAAAAATAAAAATAATCTCACTTCACTGAGAAAGACCTGGCCTAAAATTGTACTTGACTAATATTACCTAGGGAGATGGAATGTTCCCTCTTTAGGAGGGTGTCATCTGGGGGGCCTAAGGGAATGACACAGAAATTGAGAACACGTTCATTGTTTAAATAATTACAAAAAAATATATATATGTATATATAATATACTTTTATCAAAAAGCAAAGCAGTCTGGAGAGAGGGCTCAGCAGTTAAGAGTACTTGTTGCTCATGCACAGGACCCACGTGCAGTTGCCAACACTGACATGGCAGTTCATAACCATCCATAAGTCTAGTTTCAGGCATTATTACCTGACCTCTGCAGGCACCAGGCATGTAAGCGGGGTGCACACACATGTAGAAAAAACATTCATGTAACATTAAAACAAAACAAAAGCACACTACAAGATGTACTTCTATTTTTTGGGGGGGGGAGAGGACGTCTCCTTGGGTCCTGCGGTTTGGTCGTCATGTTCCTACATTTGAAGCTTGAAGCAGCTCTTCACCGTCTGCACCGATCCTCTGGCGGTGGCCCTGTCTCTGGGCAAGGCCCTATCCTGCCCACATTTCTTTCCGTCTCACACGCCGTACTATCTCCTGTCAACTTTATCTCCCAAATACTTCTCAAATAGTCCACGTCTTCCTTTTCCACCAGCTCTCTTCTTATCTAAAGCGACTTTACCTCACCCAGATCCATGGACTGTCTCTGCAGGGTCTAGTCTAGTTTGGACCTCTCTAAGCCTGTTTTCTCCCCAGCAGGCTGAGCTGTCTTTGCTTAATGCAAATTCGAGAGTCATTCTCTATTAGCCTCTCAGTTTTTTTTCCTGGATCATTTTATTGTTTTATGTATATGAGCATGTTGTGTGCATTTATGTGTGTGTACCACATGTGTCCTGGTGCCCTGAGAGGCCAGAAGAGAACATAGGATTCCCAGGAAATGGAGTTACAGACAGTTGTGAGCTGCCATGTAGGTGCTGGAAATCAAACCTGACTCCTCTGGAAGGGCAGCCAGTGCTTTTAACTGCTAAGCTCTCTCTGGTCCTTCAGTGTTTTTAGTAACAGAATGAAAATCTTGGGCTGGCTACACAGCTCAGAAGGCAAACTGCATTGTCACGCAAACTTGATGACCTGAGTCTAGTGCCTGGAGTTCGCAAAGGAACAAGGACAGAACTGAGTACATAAGGTTGTTCTCTGACTCGCGTGTAAGCATCACTGCTGTGCACTGCCCCATCACCATACACAAATACAATAATAAAGAAGATTAAAATCTCTGGCCTGTAAGTTTTTACTCTCATCTATAGACTATTTCTCCAGACATTAGCCTTAGTTCCTCAGAAACATCTACCCTTTCGTGACAGTTCAGTCGGTAAAGTGCTCGCTTCATGAGCACACATACCTGAGTCTTGAGTACCCACATTTTAGAACGTTTCATGTAAACTCAGTACAAGTGAGGGAGAAACAGAAAGGTAGAGGCCTGAATCTCACTGGCCAGCGAGCCTAGGTGGATGGATGAGCTCGTGGTCGGTGACAGATCTGACTGTAAAAGTTAAAGCGAAGGATGTGGAGATGGCTCACAGGCAGAGCACTTGCAATGCAAGCCCGATGATCTGAATTCCATCCCTGGAGCACATGGAAAGGCGGAAGGAGAGCACCAATTCCACAAACTCGTTCTCAGATCTACACGAGTGTCACAGCACATGCACACCTACACCCACACATCATACACACAGTCAATAATAATTAAAAATAAATAACACGCACTTGGGAGGCAGAAGCAGGTGCCTCTCTGTGAGTTCAAGGACACACTACTCTACAGTAGTGAGTTCCAGGAGAGTCAGAGGTACATAATAGACCTTGTCTCAAAAAAACAACAACAAAAAGAAACAACAATAACAAAAAGAATAAACAAAATGAAAAGTGATGGGGAAAGACATCTCAGTTTGACCTCTGGCCTCTACACTCTGGCGCGCGCGTGCGCGCACACACACATACACACACACACATTCATGCACCTGCACACATACATACACACAAGCAAGTACATACACTACACACTAAGACAGAAGTAGTGCACACTTATAATCTTCATACTGGGGAGGTAGAGACAAATCCCTGCTGGCCAGCCAGTCTAGCAAAATCAGCAAGCTCAGGCCAATGAGAGACCCTGTCTCAAAACACAAGGCGGATGGCTCCTGAGGAATGACATTCAATGCTGTCCTCTGGCTCCCAAAAGTATAGTTATACATGTGCACACACAGAGAAATACACATACACATGTAGAAAAAAAGAAGGAAGGAAAAACCCCACCCACATTCAATCCTGCTGACAGGACTCTTATGGATGCTATTTCCTCTGTACATCGCACACTTCATCACTTATTTCTACTCATGTTAAAGTCAGCTTATAAGTCATTTTTCTGAGGAAGCCATCTTTGAGTGTGATGATGTCAAATGTGTCAGTATCATATATGTTCATGGCATCATGTACCTTTCCTTCACAATACTTAATACAGACAATCTTTTATGTTTGTGTATTGCTTTAACATTTACCTTTCTCACTAGTGAGTGAAGTCATTTGGGGTAAGGGCCATGTTTTATTTTTATTTTCAGATTTTGTGTGTGTGACCACTGGGTTTAATTAGTGTTGCTTGCATAAATATGGGTCAGGGGTTAGTGACACTTGGATTACCAGTGGCTACATACACCACTGAATAAAATAACTACCTCTTCACTAGCAAAATGTACTGTCGATAGTTCCTCAGAGAGGAATAATACATGTTTTATTTTCAGATACCTTTGTAAGTCCAACACACAGCACAGGGCCCAGGCACATATGGAGCATTAAAAAACATTTGTTAAATGAATGTTAACTTCCTACTGGATAAAGTATTTCTTTCCTATGGTGACCCTAAAGTTAAAATTCCAGGGTATATGTGAAATGTGACTTTCTAAATTTCAAGGAAGAAATCTTTATGCATACCACCCACATCCTAAAGGTTTTTGTTTGCCTTTTCAAGACAGGGTTTCTCTGTGTGTAGCCCTGGCTATCCTGGAACTCACTCTCTGTAGACCAGGCTGGCCTCAAACTCACAGAGATCTGCCTGCCTCTGCCTCCTGAGTGCTGTGATTAAAGGTGTGCGCCACCGCCACCCGGCCCAAAAAGTTTCTTCTATGACTTATCTTATTTTAGTGCCTTTGTCTTACATCAAGTAAGTGATGCTAGCCTGAACAACTTGGAGGTAGCAGGAGGCAACAGGGAGAGCACAGATAACAGGGCATAGTGGTAGAAACGTGTAATCCTAGTGCTTAAGAGTCTGAGGTGGGAGAATCTGAGTTCAAGGTGCCAGCCTGGGTTACATATACAGCAAGACCTTATTTAAAAAAAAAAAAAAAAAAAAGTACAGATGCACTCACCCCTATGGTGGAAGCCATATAGTCTGCACACATTTCTGCAAAGTCCCGCTCAAGAACTCCATAGTAGAGACCATAGAAGAGGAGAGAAATGCCAAAGTCCATCGCATCTTCTGGTTTAATCCTGCAGGGGAAGCAGTGTGGCAGTAAGGCCTGCTCTGAGACACAACTGCCTTGAATTACTGCCTGAGGACACTCAAGGCAAAACCTACATTTAGTTGGATTGCTCAGAAGCTAGAATAAATGTTACTAAGTCATAAACAAATCCAGTTTGCTGTTTTAATATGGTTCACAAACATCTCTTGGGAAAGCTATCACTATGAACTGCCAAGACTAAGCTCCAGTGGGTCACTGCCCCACGATAGACCTAGTCTCAGCTCTGTCTGTAGTTCCAGCCTGACATGACAGGTAGTCAGGCTTTGTACTTGCCCAGAGAATCTTTCAGAGCTATGTGTTAGCAACTCCATTACTGGTAAATGCTAGATACCAAGTAATGGGGATTTCATCAAAAAAAAAAAAAAAAAAAAAAAAAAAAGTAACTCACTGAATGGCTTCACCTCAAGTCAGCCACCCAAGCTGACATGGCTGACCTTGGTAGTCGGAGGCAAAGACTGAAATGACCCTCTATCTCTTGCCATCTCTCTTCTGGGAATGTCTGAACTGACAGCGATTGGATAAATTATCTCCCATATGTGAAATGTGCTCTTGGGGCCCCAGGGAAGCAGGGCACAGGCAGGATTTCTCTGTTTATCTATAAGTATTGCACATAATAGCCTAGATTTCCCCTACTTTTCTATATAACATCAACTATTTACATTTCTTTTATAGAAAGCGTTTATCAAACATAGGTTTGGGGAGGGTATAAAATTAGTAAATATTTACATATATGTTACTATAGAATAGTTGTATAAGTACATATTTGGTATAATGTCATCAAAGTTAAATTTTGGTTCAAACCTATTTAATAAGAAAATATGGATCCTTCCTATAACATTAGTTTAAAAACTCCAAGGACCAATAATGTGTAATCTAGAGTCTATGAATGTTGTAGAAAACTATCTTTGCTAACATATTTTTACAAAGAACTCTATGTATTCACTCATGGTTGTAAGTTATAATTCTCAAAGAAAGAAAGTGGAGGTGCTTATTAGCCCTGCAATATTTAACTCACTGATTAGTTAGTGCTCATCTTACATCCATCAACCTAATCAGCAGCATAAAAATAGTCAAGTTCTGGGCTCAACAGTTAAAAGCACTGGATGATATCGGTGAACACCAGAGTTCAGCTCCTAACACCCACGTGCAGCTCACAACTGTCTGTAACACTAGTTCCAAGGGATTCAACACCCTTTTCTGGCCTCTGTAGGCTCCTGCATGTACACGTGCATGCAAAACACTCATGACATAAAATTAAAGTCAAGATCTTTAATTTGTTTTCCTCCTGTATAAATTAGGCAAGTAAAGAAACTATAGAAGAAACATCTTTAAAATGTAACATTAGCTGGGTATAGTGATGTACACCTTTAACCCCAGCATAGCTCTGTTGAAGATAAGTATTAGAGTCTAAATGAATGAATCCTAAACCTTTCTGGAACCTGTTTATTTTTCAGCCTATTTTCTTCCTGGAAGAAAGAAATCTAGGAGTGTCCACCCACTCTGTAACATAGTACTTAGTTTTATTTGTCCTACAATGAACTTTAAACATTCTCCAGCCTAAAGTGTACTGAGAGGTTAGTGGCTGTGGTGAAAATGTGAATGAGAATACCTCCATAGGCTCCTATGTCTGAATGCTTCATCACCAGCAGGTGAAACTGAGAAAGGATTAGGACATGTGGCTTTGCTGAAAGAGGTGTGTCACTGCAGGTGAGCTCTAAGGGTTCGAAAGCCCGTGCCAGACTCAGTATCTCTCTCTGCCTGCTGCCTACGTATCAGGATATAAAACTCTCAGCTACTGCTCTAGCACTACACCTATCTGCTTCCTGTCATGATAATAATGAACTAACCCTCTATAACTGTAAATAAGCCCACAATTAATTACTTTTCTTTATAAGAGTTGCCTTGTTGGGGCTGGAGAGATGGCTCAGATATTAAGAGCACTGGCTGCTCTTCCAAAGGTCTTGAGTTCAATTCCCAACAATCACATGGTAGCTCACAACCATCGATAATGAGATCTGGTGCCCTCTTCTGGCATGCAGGCATACATGCAGGCAAAACATTATATATATAATAATTAAATAAATCTTTTTTTAAAAAAAAAAAAGAGTTGCCCGGTCATGGTGTCTCTTCACAGCACTAGAACAGTGACTAAGACAGAATCTTTCCAGCTATCAATTAAAACATGATCTTTAGGCCAGGCGGTGGTGGCGCACGCCTTTAATCCCAGCACTCGGGAGGCAGAGCCAGGCGGATCTCTGTGAGTTCGAGGCCAGCCTGGGCTACCAAGTGAGCTCCAGGAAAGGCACAAAGCTACACAGAGAAACCCTGTCTCGAAAAACCAAAAAAACAAACAAAACAAAACATGATCTTTAGTCACTACTGTCCCAGCCATGGAACTATTTCTTTTTTTCCCCTTTCCCCTTTTTCAGTACTGAGGATTCAATTTTGCCCATCTAGACCTAAAGTTCTATCACTAAGCTACATCCCCAGCCCATTTTTTATTTTTAATTTTGAGAGAGGATCTGGCTTAAGTCACCCAGACTGCCTAAGCAGACACTGTATTTCCAATGCTTCTGCCTGAGCCTACTGAGTTTCTGGGAACACAGAAACACATCCCCAGGCCTGGCTTGGGACTCCTCTTGATCGAGGGCCCACAGTCAATATTACTTCATCTAAATAACCACATTTCACCCTCTTCTGGACTACTGGCTCACTGTACTCTCTGGTCTCTAAGTTCAGGACTGCCTGACTTCTGTGTCATCTGTGGGCAAGAGGACCTGTAAGCTGGTGTCTAG
Organism: Peromyscus maniculatus bairdii; assembly: GCF_049852395.1. NCBI lineage: Eukaryota > Metazoa > Chordata > Mammalia > Rodentia > Cricetidae > Peromyscus > Peromyscus maniculatus. The sequence goes on from NC_134852.1 coordinate 113,130,132, forward strand.
AAGGCTCGTGACAATAGGAAGCAACAAGCCCTCGGGTGAAGTTTGCCAGTCCCTGCTCGAGCCAGGCAGAGTAGTGTACAAAGATGAAAACTATTCTTCAGGGATGGAATTATGGATAACTGGTTATTATGTTTATTTTTGTTATGCTTTTCAACTGAATACGAATTTTTGGAAAATATAAATTTGGGACTCTGACCTTTGTCTGTTTCCAGACATTCAATGTTTTCTGCCAGCCAAACAGCACAGAGGGCTGCCTGCCACCTGTACCATGTTCTCTTTTTTAATACCCAGGACTCCCAGCCATTCTCCCCCAAATACCAGAAAAATGTAAAAGCAAAGGGTACTCACTTGAATAATAAGTTAAGACCAAAGAGGGTAAACATGACAGCCATGTAGCCAACAATGCCAGTGGCATAGCTGATTTTATAGATTAGGAGGAACCATTTATAAACCAACCTGGAGGAAGAAGATAAACAGTTAGTATAGCTGGTAGAGAATGGTGGCCTCAGAGGCCACTAAATCACCAGAACCCCTTCTTCTCACATCAGTGGGGCATCAGGTTCAATGCTCAGATTTATTGGACAACTTTGGTTACTGTCAAAAGCTGTTCACATCCTCAATTGCAGAAATGCCCCCTAAATCATCATACCCCAAGAATGCTTTGTATCTTCCTGGACCAAGAAAAGGGATCCCTAAAAGTAAGTCTCAGTCTCAAGCAAATAAAAGACACAGCTGGCCTAAGCTACCTCTGCCCCTCTCAAATTAAGGTTAGCTGGGTAAGGAAGTAAAAAGACTAAGAACCTTCAGAATACAACATGCAAAAGCTTGCTGTTCTTGTCAGAAAAGAATCCAGGGGAAGATGAATCAGAGACAGAACTGGTTGCAGTTTGCACCTGGGTCTGCTTAGTTTGACTGCAGCTTTGCTCCTATCCATGAGGCCAATCACACTAGGAATGATGCCTCATAAATATGACAAGTTTTGTTGGATAGTAAATGAGGAAGGCACTCAAACAGTACCCCCGATTTGATGTGTATGCTTTGTTTTGGGGAGAGGGGAGAGTAGGGTTTCTCACATCCTCGAGAGCAAGCAGTGACAAGCAATGTGGAACTCCAGCTGGATTCAGGAAGGAGAGAGTCTCTGTATAAATCAGGCTGCTGTAAACGCTGCAGGTGGCCCCTGATTCCAGCAGTCACCGTGCTGGACAGTGTTTTGTCAACTTTACACAAGCTAAAATTATCAGAGAAGAGGGAAACTCAACTAAGAAATCACTTCCATTAAGACTAGGGCTGAGGCTGGGCGGTGGTGGTGCACGCCTTTAATCCCAGCACTTGGGAGGCAGAGCCAGGCGGATCTCTGTGAGTTCGAGGCCAGCCTGGGCTACCAAGTGAGTTCCAGGAGAGGGGCAAAGCTACACAGAGAAACCCTGTCTCGAAAAACAAACAAACAAACAAAAAAAAAAAAAAAAAAAAAAAAAAAAAAGACTAGGGCTGTAGACCATTTTCTTAATTAGTGATTGATGTGGGAGGGACCAGCCTATTATGGGTGGTTCTATCTCTGGACTTGTGGTCCTGACTTCTATAAGAAAGCAGGCTGAGCAAGCCATGAGGATCAAGCCAGTAATCAAACTCCTCCATGGCCTCCATGTTTCTGCCCTGCTTGAGTTCCTGTCCTGACTTCCTTCAATGATGAATAGTGCTGCAGAAATGTAAGCCAAATAAACTCTTTCCTCCCCAACCAAGTTGCTTTGGTCATGGTGTTTCATCACAGCAATATAAACCCTATCTAAGGCAGTCACTAACCATCCTATCTGAGATAATAGCAAATGAGCAGTTTAGTAACGTGCTTGAATAACTAGCCCAAGCTTTCTTTCTTCCTAAGAGCTGACTTACTACCTCTCTGCTAGACCCCAGGATGGACACTTAGGTTTCTGCCTATGCTTCCCTGCTCTGTCCAAGGAGGCTTCTCAGGCTAGGGAAAGGTCCCAAGCATCTTGTAGTGTTGCACTAAAAACCACACACAGCTATGCAATCCAGGATTTACATAACGGAAAGAGACAGCAGAAAAGACATGGAATTTCAGATCTTCTAATACTTAAGATTAGTAAGCTTTTATTTGCTAAATGAGCTCAGATGAGTCATATCATATTTCTGAAATAAGTTCACTTCTTTTCATAAATGATAAAGCAAACGACCTTTCTCACTGTGGTATAAAGAGCCTATTTCTTGTAATATACTTGTTAAAGTTAAATGATTAAATAAGGCCATTTATGAAACTGGAAAGCACCATCATTGTTATTTACTATTATAAAACAACCTTCCATATTATTAACAATATTTTAATCATACTGTTTGCCACTGGTAATTTTATGTATCTATGGCACATGTGTGAAGGTCGGAGAGCAACGTTGCAGAGTGGGTTCTCTCCTACTTTACTTGGGTTCTGATCAAACTGGTCATCAGGCTTAAGCAAAAAGCATCTTTACCAGATGAACCACCTCACTATATATAACCTAAGCTGTCCTTGAATTGGTTCTCTGCAGCCCAAGGCTGATCTCAAACTCACAATCATGTCTCCTTGAGATCAGGCCTATATCATCACGTCCAGCACTTGGTCACTCACATGTGATAGTGTGCTTTAATTTTGGAAAATCACTTCATCTAAAGTTGAGCATTTATCACATTTTTAGGGATGAAAAATTCAAGGCTCAGAAAGGTAAGGTCCCGTTGTTCACAAGTTACAATGCTGGATATTCCAACTCCATATCCACCTGGCCTAGATCCTGTGCCTTCTCTCATGGCCTAAAGAGGTGCCAGGGAGAGGCTTCTGGATCACCATCTCCATTCTCACAGTGAGATCCAGAAGGTCAGAGAAAAGTGTGTAGTAAACATACGAAGCACACAAAGAGCAGTCTGCAAACTGGGAGACTTTGGGTCAGGCTAGGCAGCTCCCCTGGTAGGCTTAAGACCAAGCACACCTCTCATGGCACTTACCAAATGCACTCCAACAGGTGCTTTCTCGACCCTCTCCTCCATTAAACCGAGTACTCCTTGAGGGCAGGGACCATGTCTTATCCAGCTCTGTATCCCCAGCGCTCACCAAAGGGCCTGGCACATAGCAGGTGCTTGTTGAATGAATGAATGAATGAGAAAAATATCTTTTCCTGCCAGGTATGGATCTTAAATGACCTCACAAGCTGGTTGGGAGGATTAAATAAGAAACACATTTGGATAAAAAACAAAGAATTATAGAAACAGTAGCTTTGTTACATAAGAAAAAAAGTGCTATTCATTGTAAAACTGCAAATTTGCTGATATTCATTCATTCAACAAAAATTCAGAGTAGGCTAATATGTGCCAGACCCTGTAGCAAGGCCTGGATAGGATATACAGTGACTAGCACAGTGCATGTGGGAAGACAGATACTCAAAACAACATCTTGTTGTAAATTGTGATGACTTCAATGATGGCAAACTACAGGGTCTTAATAGAAAACATAAGAGAAAATCTAATTTAGAAATGAGAGAAGGGTTCACAGGATAGAAGGATACTTAAAATGAGACCACGATGATCACAAAGGCTTCTTTGGTGTGCTTTTAACACCAGCAGATCTGGATGTAGAGCATCAAGTGAAGGAGAGGAAAATATCTGGAATTCTGAACCTGTGGCTAGGGGAGTGGGTCTCCCAATCAGCTTGTTTTAAAGAGGCCCTGCACCAACTCATTTTGGCAGACAAAAAAAAAAAAAATTTTTTTTTTTTAAAGGCTTTTTGTTTTTCATTCTAAACCCATCTTCCTCCCATGCTTTCCAACAGATTCACTTCAAGAAACCTAGGTTTGGGGGCAGGAGAGACAGCTCAGAGATTAAGAGTGTTTGCTGCCCTTGCAAGAGATGGAGTTCCTACATGGCAGTTGAAAAAGAGTCTGTAACTCCAATTCCAGGGGATCTGATGCCCTCTTCTGGCCTCTATAGGCAGTACACACATGCATGTGGTACACTTATATACACACAGGCAAAACACTCAAACAAATAAAAATTAAAAAAAAAAATCTTAAGAAGAGGAGGAGGAGAAGGAGGAGGAGGAGAGCAAGGGAGAAGAAAAAAGAAAACCAGAGTGAGGGAGAAGAAAGAAGAAAATCAGGCTCTTCTCCTCTACCTACATTCTCACCTTGGTGTTGTCTGCACTAGAGGTTTCCGTGTGGCTCGGAAGGTGACAAAGGCTGTGACAGCAGAGAAGAAGATCCAGATCACCAAGAACCTCCACCAATGCAGCTTCACTGTGAAATAGAGGGGAACAACCCACATCTGAAAGAGGGTCACCATCTGAAACACAAACACAAGCACTTCAGCTCCAGCCTGCTCCCTCTGCAGGCCCCTGTCCAGAAAGCTGCGTGTTTAGCCTATCTTCTCTTACATTTCCAATTTTGTTGTTGTTTTGAAACAGGCCTCACGGTGTATCCCTAAGCAGGCTTGGAACACACATGGATCTGTCTGCCTCTGCCTCCTGAGGGATGATATTAAAGCCATGTGTCACCACATCCAGTCACATTTCAATTTTGTGTAGACACAAATCCACTAGTGTCCTCAAAATTAGAAAGCTGGCACTATGCCTGACTCTCCCACTTTAGCCTTCATTAAATGTATCCTAGACGTAGTCTTTCCTTCCCATTGAGCTCTTGCTGTCTCTTACCCAGCTTCTCCAACTTCTTTGTTAGTTCCTCTGTACCTAGGAGGAAAAATGGAAGACACCCATGGTGGGACCAACTGATCTCATTCCCTCTGCTTTAAGTCCAGTTGTTCTCCTTGGGCACAATAGCCTTCCTGCCTCCCTCCCTGCTTTTCAAGCATCTGTAGCCTTTGGTCTCCTTCCCAATCAGAATGAGTTATCAATTCCTAGTTCCCCAAAGCATTTGTTTTCCACCATCACCTCAGTGCTTCTCTACATGAAAGAAGCTTTGAATTCATTCTTGGTTAGTGACTAGGCCATATTCACCTAGGTACTGCATACAATACAATGCAATGCCAGGGAACTGGTACATAAGAGGTATCAATCAATTTGGACAAATAAATTAAAAGCAAAGCAAGACTAGTCTGAAGTAAGATTCCCTAATAGAGAGGCCCATTTTTGTTTCAGGAGTGCCTATTTGTGGAGTCTAGTGGCACAGGCCTGTAGTTTCCACTACTCAGAAGGCCAGAGCAGGAGGATTGCTAGTTCAAGGCCTGTTTGAACTACAGAGTGAGCAAGGCCAGCCGAGGCAACTTTGTGAGAACCTGTCTCAGAGTAGTAAAAACAGGTCTGAGGATATAAATCTAGCTCCACAGTAGAGTGTTGTTGAGCATCTGAGAGACCACAGGTTTGATCCCAGTACCTCACCACTCCCAACCCCAGTATTTACCTTCTTCCCCCTTTCGGAGAATTACCTTCTATTTGTTAGGTGAAGAGTACAAATGCACAAAACAGTTCTCACAAAAGAGTGGGGTGGCGCACGCCTTTAATCCCAGCACTCAGGAAGTAGAGGCAGGTGGATCTCTGTGAGTTTGGCGTTTGAGGCCAACCTGGTCTACATAGTAAGATCATGTCTCAATAAATAAATAAATTTCCCTTGGGAATTTCTAGACTTGAAATATAATATAAGCCACATATATAATTTATATTTTCTACATTTAAAAAAAGAAACAAGTTGATACTTTTAATCATATATTTTATTTAACTCAATATTCCTCAAATATTCCCACATGTAAAAAATATTTCAACATATACAAAATATTAAAGTTACTATTAGTGCTAGGTAGTGAATCCAGACAAAATATTAAAGTTACTATTAGTGCTAGGTAGTGAACTCAGGACCACAGTCTTGTACATGAAGTACATTGTACTACCCATGAGAAATATCTCCAACCACAAAATACTAAAATCATTAATAAAATATTTTACTTTTTTTTTTAACTTTGAAATTAGATGTGTATTAACAGCACGTTTCAAGGCATTTGTAAGTCACAAGATTGGTAGCTGGTACAGGGTCACAATGAAGCTGGAGTTCACTGTTTTAACTAGAGAGGCTAGTCAGTGAAGCCCAGGGATCCACCTGTCTCCATCCCCAGCTTTGGGATTACAGAAACATGATGGCTTCTATTTGGATGCACTGCCCACTGTAGCTGTGTGGAGCTTCGAGTTTACTTGTCTGTGGCTACCATTCTCTTATAGTCTTCTATGGTCAAAAAATATCTAGTTGGTTTCTATCTGTGAGGAATTCTTTTTTGTTTTCTTTTTTTTTTTTTTTAGTTAGTATACAAAGTAATGAGTTTCATTATAACTTTTCTTTTTTCTGAGTGAGGATCTCATTTATGCTGAACTAACCTTAAACTCCTTGTAGAGAATGACCCTGAACTTTTTTTTTTTTTTTTTATGTATACAGCATATATGACAGCAGGCCAGAAGAGGGCACCAGATCTCATTATAGATGGTTGTGAGCCACCATGTGGTTGCTGGGAATTGAACTCAGAACCTCTGGAAGAGCAGTCAGTGCTCTTAACCTCTGAGCCATCCCTTCAGCCCGACCCTGAACTTCTAATGCTCTTGTCTTCACCTCCCAAGTGCTGTTTGCAGGTGGTACACCACTACACCTGCTTTATGGAATGCTAGGAATGAAACCCTGGATGTTGCACATGCTAGGAACTGTTCCTGGCCAGCTCAAGCCATTTTCATACGTATAAACCTTTATTCTTATTGCCTTAATTTGTGTGTATGAGTGTGGTCTATGCATATATGTGTGCAGGTGTATTCACCTGTGTCTGAACATGTAGAAGCCAGAGACTGGCATCGAGTATCTTCCCCTATCTTCTCCTCTGCCTTATTCATTGAGACCTCATCTCAGTGAAGCTGGAGCACACTTTTTTTTTGGCTAGACTGGTTAATCATGAACCCCAGGGATCCACTTGTCTCCATCTCCAGCTTTGGGATTACAGAAACATGAAGGCACTCCTAGCCTCCATCTGGATGCTAGGGCTCCAAACTCAGATCCTCATGCTTGCTCAGCAAACACTTTACCTTTTGAACCACCTTCCTAAATTCCTGCTTTAGTGTTTCAGTATTATTTTAGAGATTAGGACAGAGAGGAGCCTGGCAGTAGGCACACTCCTTTAATCTCAGCACCCAAGTGGCAGAGACAGGTAGATCTCTGAGTCTTAGGCTAGCCTGGTCTACAAATAAGTTCCAGAACAGCTAGGGATACAGAAAAAACCCTGTCTCGAAAAGCAAAACAAAAAACAAAAATCAAAACAAAACCCAAAAAATCCCAAACAAAACAAAAACAACAAAACAAACACTGGGAAAAGCCAAGAAAAGACATTTGTACCAAACAACCACAGATAAAACTAGGGGATGAACATCTAGGTTCATACTAAAAGTGGGAAGAAGGGTCTCTGTTCTTCACATTGCCTGCTTTAACAGGCTCATTGAAACTGCTTACAAAACAGTAGACCCAGAGATTTAGCAAAGAATCAAATCAAAAGGTCTGGCCACATTATCTTCTGCAAAAAGGAACAGGAATCCCTGATCTTTCAGCTTTTTGAAAAACTGGGATGTGGTATAAAAACAACCATCCTGTTCTTAGAGACCAAGATAACTTTTAAGTTTTTTCTGTTGAAATGAAGATATTTATTTAGCAACTTTTGCTTAAGTTTTTTGAGACAGGGTTTCTCTGTGTAACAGACCTGGTTGTCCTGGAACTCACTCTGTAGAGCAGGCTAGCCTCAAACTCAGAGATCTACCTGCTTCTGCATTTGGAGTGCTGGGACTAAAGGCATATGCCACCTAGAAATGTTTCAAGTAGAGATAGACCAAAAACAAACAAACAAACAAACAACAACAAAAAAAAACAAACAAAAAAACCCACCTGTGGTAGTTTGAATGTAACTGGCCCCCATAAGTTCATAGGGAGTGGCATTATTAGGAGGAAGTGCATTATTGTGGAGGTGGGCTTTGAGGACAATATATATTCAAGCCATGCCCACTGTCTCAGTTACTTTCTGTTGCCTGAGGGACCAAGACAAAGCTCCTTCTCCACTCTCAGTTCCTTCTCCAACACCATGTTTGTCTGCATGTCACCATGTCCCACCATGATGATAACGAACGAAACTTCTAAAATTGTAAGTCACACAACTAAATATTTTTCTTTATAAGAGTTGCCGTCAATCTTACCAAAAGCAATCTACAGATTCAATACAATCCCCATCAAAATTCCAACACAATTCTTCACAGACGGAAAGAACAATACTCAACTTCATATGGAAAAACAAAAAAACCTAAGATAGCTAAAAGAATCCTGTATAATAAAGCAACCTCTGGAGCATCACCATCCCAGACCTCAAGCTCTACTATAGAGCTACAGTAATAAAAACAGCTTGGTACTGGCATAAAAACTAACATACAGACCAAAGGAATTGAATTGAAGACCCTGACATTAATCCACACACATATGAACACCTGATTTTTGACAAAGAAGCCAAAACTATACAACGGAAAAAAGAAAGTATCTTCAACAAATGGTGCTGGCATAACTGGATGTCAACATGTAAAAGATTACAAATAGATCCATATCTGTCACCATGCACAAAACTCAAGTCCAAGTAGATCCAAGACCTCAACATAAATCCAGTTACACTGAACTTGATAGAAGAGAAAGTAGGAAGTACTCTTGAATGCATCAGCACAGGAGATCACTTCCTAAATATAACACCAGTAGCACAGACACTGAGAGCGACAATTAATAAATGGGACCTCTTGAAACTGAGAAGCTTTTGTAGGGCAAAAGGCACAGTCAATAAGACAAAAAGACAGCCTACAGAATGGGAAAAGACATTCACCAACCCCACATCTGACAGAGGACTGATCTCCAAAGTATATAAAGAACTCAAGAAACTACACATTAAAATACTGAACAATCCAATTAAAAAATGGGCTAAAGAGCTAAACAGAGAATTCTCAAAAGAAGAATCTCAAATGGCTGAAAGACAATTAAGGAAATGCTCAACATCCTTAGTCATCAGAGAAATGCAAATCAAAACGACTCTGAGATACCACCTTACACCTGTCAGAATGGCTAGGATCAAAAAACACTAATGACAGTCTATGTTGGAAAGGATGTGGAGCAAAGGGAACACTCTTCCACTGGTGGGAATGTAAACTTGTACAACCACCGTGAAAATCAGTATGGTGGTTTCTCAGAAAACTGGGAATCCATCTACCTCAAGACCCAGCCATACCACTCTTGGGTATATACTCAAGGAATGCTCAATCATACCACAAAGATACATGCTCAACTATGTTCATAGCAGCACTATTTGTAATAGCCAGAACCTGAAAACAACCTAGATGCCCGTCAACTCAAGAATGGATTAAGAAAATGTGGTATATATACACAATGGAGTACTACTCAGCAGAGAAAAACAATGACAGCATGAAATTTGCAGGCAAATGGATGGAACTAGAAAACATTATCCTGAGTGAGGTAACCCAGACTCAGAACAATCATGTTATGTACTCACTCATAAGTGGATACTAGATATAAAGCAAAGGACAATCAGACGGCAACCCACAGGTCCAGGGAGGTTACCTAGCAGGGGGGATCCTATGATGACTCTGGCTTATAATAAGTTTTGGTTTTACCCAATCACTGGGCAAGCTTTAGTGAAACTTTTTTTTTTTTTTTTTTTTTTTTTTGGTTTTTTCTAGACAGGGCTTCTCTGTGTAGCTTTGCGCCTTTCCTGGAGCTCACTTGGTAGTCCAGGCTGGCCTCGAACTCACAGAGATCCGCCTGGCTCTGCCTCCCAAGTGCTGGGATTAAAGGCGTGCGCCACCACGCCCGGCTAGTGAAACATTTTACCAGTAGGATAAGAATTTGTACTGTATCAAGCTGATGAAAGAAAATGCTGGCCATACTTTCAGGAGGGGAGGCTAAAATCTTTTTAGACTATGGATTAGCCTACAGAAAAATGTCTGCCATAAATCAAACAGTGAAGGGGAAGATGAATAGGAAGCTCACTTACACAACTTAGTAAAATATAGCTCTCTGAACAGATGAAGATAGGTCTCTTATGTATCCCAGAATCTAATCAATATTTATACGTATAATTCAGCTATCATTTGGCTTAAAAGGGCTTACTGGGAAATGTTATCATTTATACTATTTTCTACAGAGAAAATATTTTACTGTTGAAAATAACCCTGGACTTTTAAATTATAACCTGTTTTTATGTTCAGGCAAAAAAAAAAAAAAAAAGAGTTGCCATGGTCATGCTGTCTCTTCACAGCAACAGAAACCCTAACTAAGACAAGCCCTGTCAAGAAAAACCATGTAGATAATGAGTTCCCAATAAACCTGAATTTGGGCCAACAAAAGGCCACAAAGGAGAAATAGCACCAATATCCTTTGAACAACAGCTAGTTAATTAAATTAGCTGAGTCTGGATTATCCTCTGAATTTCACAGAGTACACACTACACAACAATGTGTCATAAAATACATGTTTGTTTTTTTTTAACATACAGTATAGAACAAGCTACCACCAGAAACAAATCAATACAAACAAAAAAATCTCAACAATGGGGAATATGTATTTTGTAAAATTCTGTCAAACAAGGAACTGAGCAGGTAGTGGACAAATCTAATAAAGAAGAATTAAAGAACAAATTATAAATATTAATAATTTAGAAAAGATACTGTAAATTCTGAAAAGAAAATTTAAACTTTTTCTTTTTGAGATAGTTTCTCTACATAGGCCTGGCTCAGATATCCACCTGGCTCTGCCTGCCGAGTGCTAGGATTAAAGGCATGTGCCACCATGCCTGACATTTTTTTATTAAAAAAAAAAAAAAGGATGGTGTGTGTGTGTGTGTGTGTGTGTGTGTGTGTGTGTGTGTGTGTGCGTGTGTGTAGGTCAGAGGACAACTCGCACAGATCTGATCTCTCTTTCCACCACCATCTGACTTCAAAGGATTGAACTCATATTCCTGGATCTGGCGGCAAGCACTCACACCTGCACCTGCTAAGTCATCTCCCAGGCCCTTGTCTATGAATTTATAAATGAATTTAAACTTCATTTTTAATTTTTAAAATGATTTATTTATGCTTATGTATATGAGCGTTTTCCCTTCATGTATATATGTGTACCACATGTATGCTTTGTGCCTGAGGTAGTCAGAAGAGGGCGTTGGATCCCCTGGAACTAGAGTTATGGATGATTGTGAGCCACTATGTTGGTTCAGGGAATGGAACCTGGGTCCTCTGCAAGAGCAACAAGCGCTCTTAAATGCTGAGCCACCCCCACCCCTGCCCAAGTTTAAACTTCATTAAGGAAAGCATTTTCGTGGCAATCTTGGCATAGGAAGGGCATCTGGTGCCATCTGGCAGCAATGTTCATGGAGACATAGTGACATAAATGTTCAGAGGAGAGATGCAGCAGCATGGGCATGAGCTATCTGGGGAGATTTCTGTAAGAGGTGATCTCTAAATGACTAAAAGCACAAAGGACATGCTTACTTAATTATGGATAGCATATAGCTTTAGGGCAAAGCAAACAGGCGGCCAATCAACATGGAAATACAAAAAACAAAACTCAGAATGAGTAAAGGTGTTAATAGGGTTCTAGATGGAATATTCCATGGACTAATAAGCTTACTATGAAACAAAGTAACCTCTACCCCAGAATAAGGATGGGAAAAAAGTGACTTAAGAGCAACTCATGGGCCAAGCAGGTGGTGGTAAAGGAAACAAACTCCAAAATAATGTTCAAGGGGATTCCATAGTAACAGCCCTAGAAAATTGCCAGATGGTAGTGGTGGTGGTGGTGGTACATGCCTTTAATCCCAGCATTCAGGAGGCAGAGGCAGGGATCTCTGAGTTTGAGGCCAGCCTGGTCTACAAAGTGTGTTCCTGGCCACCCAGGGCTGTTGTGAAATAATCTTTTTTTGTACACTGTAAAGATGTATTGCTCTTATTGGTTTAATAATTTAGCTTGGCAGGAAGAGGATAGGTGGGACTTGTGGACAGGGAGAAAACACTGGGATGAAGAAGGGCAGAATTGGGGGGGAGGGCACACCTTTAATCCTAGCACTCGGGAAGCTGAGCCAGGCGGATCTCCATGAATTCAAGCCCAACCTGGGCTACAGAGTGAGTTCCAGGAAAGGCACAAAGTTACACAGAGAAACCCTGTCTCGGAAAGAAAAAAAAAGAAGAAGAAGGAGAAGGAGGAGGAGGAGGAGGGGAAGGGGAAGGGGAAGGGGAAGGGGAAGGGGAAGGGGAAGGGGAAGGGGAAGGGGAAGGAGAAGGAGAAGGAGAAGAAGAAGAAGAAGAAGAAGAAGAAGAAGAAGAAGAAGAAGAAGAAGAAGAAGAAGAAGAAGAAGAAGAAGAAGAAGGGCAGAGTTGCCAGGAGACGCGGGAAGAAGCAAGATGAACATGCCATGTTGAAAAAAGGTACCCAGTCACGTGGTAGAACATAGAAAAGAAATGTGGATTAATTTAAATTGTAAGAGCTAGTTAGTAACAAGCCTAAGCTATTGACCGATCATTTATAATTAATAAGAAGTACCTGTGTGGTTATTTGGGAGTCGGCTGGTGGGACAGAAAGGTCCACCTACACAGGGCTACACAGAGAAATCCTGTCTTGAAAAACAAACAAAAAGAACAGCTCATAGAAAACATGCTAAGGGGTTTCAGTTGTCCACAAATTACCTCAGAATATAGTTCTACAAGGCCACAGAGCCATGGAAACCTCAGGCTGCCTAACTGAAAGTCTACTCCGTTTCCTTCTACTGTACCCCCAGCAAATGGCCATCCTAATTTCCAGACGCAACCATCACATCACTAATGTATGCTACTGACCTTTTAAAAAAAAAAAAAAAATCCGTCTCTGTGTCCCTTCTGCTTCTGGGTTCAACTCTTTCAGAGAAACACTAAATTCACTACCAGTATCCCAAGACTGGGATCTTACTTACAACTATGGCTTCTTTCCAAAGCTGTCCCCTCTCCAAACAAGTGTCAGTCAAACAGCCATTTAACAAACACTAATAACATGCTACGGACTGGGGAATTCAACATGAATAATAAAGCCTCTTCAAGGGCTTAAGTCTTTTGAAGAAAAACAAAAACTTAACAAATTCAAAATAAGTTGCAGAATGATATAAGCCCTGGTGGTCGGTCAACTTCACTCCCAATGGGAAAACTGAGAAAAGCTTCCCAAAGGACACATTACTTGATCTTTGTCTAATGCCTCCCTAAGCTCAGGAACAAAAGAGATCTTTAAAAAAAAAAAAACAACCTACATTATTTTGCAGTCCCAGGTAGGTCTGCTGCTCATCCATCCCAGAAAGTAACTGCTGCTCAGGGGGTGGGGCTTGAAAACAAACTATATTTGGCAGCAGACAGCAATGATGAAAGCTACTCCTGGGAGATCTTCACAAATAGGATGGATGCTTTTCCAGGCATAAATTTCTCCTTCCCCTAACATCCCTGAGGGAGCTAAGGAGTAAGTACTATTAGAATAGATGATGAAAACTGAGCTACAGAAAAATAGTCTGAGCTGGAGTAGGTTTCCAACCCAGATCTTGTCTTCCTAGCAGCCTCCCGAACATCATTCTGAGTTTGTGGAGGAACCCTGAAAGGGGGAGGGAGGATGGTGAAACAATGAACAAAAAAGTACCTGAGATCCAAGGAAATGACTCGGGCATCAAGGAAGAAAACTCAGGAGCTACAATAAATGACTGTGGCAGGTAAAACATAGCAATTCCTAAGGCTTTTGAGAGACAAAAACAAGAGTCAGCTTTGGGAGCTGGAGAGATGGCTCAGAGGTTAAGAGCACTTGTTACTCTTACATAAGACCTAGGTTTGGTTCCCAGCACCCACCCAGCAGCTCAAAACTGCCTGTAACTCCAGTTCCAGAGGATCTGGTATCCTCTTCTAGCCTTCATGGGCATGTGATATACATACATGTAAGCAAAACACTAATATGCATAAAATTTAATAATAAAAATAGTATTTGTAACACACACACACACACACACACACACACACACACACACACACACACACACACAAGAAGGGTTGGAGAGATGGTTCAATTGTTAAGAGCACTCTAGAAGAGGACCCAGGTTCAACTTCCAGCACCTACATAGTGGCTCACCACTGTCTGGAACTCCAGTTCCAGGGCATCTGGTGCCCTCTTCTGTCCTCTGCAGCAAATAGCACACAGACACATATGCAGGCAAAACACCCATCCACACACGTAAGACAACAGAAAGGAAGAAGAATTATGTTTTAAGGCTGGACATGGTGGTCCATATCAGTGATCCCAGCACTTGGGAGAGTGGGAGGTAGGAGAATTAGGCATTCAAGATCAGCTGCAGCTATACAGTGAGTTAGAGGTCAGCCTGGACTCTGAGACCCTAAATAAAAACAAGCACACATACAAGCATACAAACAACAGCAGCAACAGCTAGATTTTAGTTTGGGCTCTAGTTCTGCAATTTAACAATCACATTCTCTCAGCAAATCACTTCAGATTCTGCTTGATGGCTTACAAGTTTGAAACATGGGTAGAAATCCCTGCCCCATCTTATATAGTAGTTTGGCTGGGTTTTGTTTGTTTGTTTTGGTTTTTTGAGACCGGGTTTCTCTGTGTATCCCTGAATGTCCTAGAACTCACTCTGTAGACCAGGCTAGCCTCAAACTCACAAAGATCCGCCTGCTTCAGACTCCTGAGTGCTGGGATTAAAGGCGTGCACCACCACCATCGGGCTTTAGTTGTTTTCTTTCTTTCTTTTTTTTTTTTTTTAGAATGCTTTATTATTTTTACTTAGTGTATATGAGAGAGGGGAGAGGGAGGGAGGGGGAGAGAGAAAGGGAGAGAGAAGGGGAAGGAGAGAGGGAGGGAAGGGAAGGAAGCAAAGAGAGGAGAGGGGGAAAGAGGGAGAAAGGGAAAGGGGAGGAGTGGGGGAGGGAAAGCAGTATGCAGGTGTGTACATGCTGACTGTGCATATGTAGAGGTCAGGGGGCAACTAGAGTGGGTCCTCTCCTGCTACCGTCTGGGATACAAGCATCAAACTTGGGTCATCAGGTCTATTTTCAAGGGCCTCTACTCACAGAGCCACATCACCAGCCCATTTTGTGGCTGTTTCTCAGTGACAGGCATTAACCCCACAACTCTGCACAGGCTAGGCAAGCACTCTTCCCCTGAGCCATGCCCCCTGTTCTCACAGCACTTTGCTTTTCCTTTGTAGTGCTGGGCCCTGCTTGTCACCAGGAAGTACTCTAGTGCATGTCTAGCCAAGAAAAATCCTTTTTTGGGTAATGATTATCAAGTATAAACTGTAAGTAATTTAAGGTATTTTTATTGATGCTAGAAATGAAAAGAACATTATCTGAAATTTAGAAACAGGAAATAGTTTGCTCCAAGTGTGTTAATTTGAGCTAACTCTTCTTCGAATGTGAAAAACTAGACTTGAGCTCCTAAACTACAGACAGCAAGGGATTCCCAAGAGCACCTAGGCTACATAGGTCGGTAGGCAGCATCCCTGCTACTCCAGAGTGTAGAGCAGATTTTCCTACAGGAACCCCTGTGCTTCCCAGGGAGCACATTGCAAAACCTAGAGACAAATTTAGGTATCTACTAAAAGGTGCTACTATAGGCTCCGGATACCTGATGTGATGGTTATTCTTGGTTGTCAACTTAACTATATCTGCAATTAACAAAAACCCAAAGTGGCTGGGTACAACTGTGAGGGTTTTTTGCTTAATTAAATCATTTGAAGTGGGATAATCTACTTCTAATCTGGGATTTTGACTGGAAAGATACACCTTTAATCCAGATCTTTTGAGATGGGAAGACCCACCTCTACTCTGGGCCACATTTTCTGCTGGAAGCCTATATAAAGAACATGGAATAAGGAAACTTCTCTCTTCACCTGCTTGCTCTCACTCAATAGCAAGTCCACTGCCTTACTGGCATTACAGCCTACTTCTTCAGGATTCCAGTGTGTACTGAAGACCAGCTGAGACACCCAATCTCATTGACTTAACAACTACTGGATTCTTGGGCCTTCTGTTCCTAGGCAGCCGTTCTAATATATCCCCTTTTATATAGAGAGAGCTATAACTTCTGTTACTCTGGAGAGTCCTAATAACTCATCTGACACTCTATGATACACAGAACAGTCCTCCTCACCACACAAAGAAAAACTGGCCTAAAATGCCAAGAGTCCCTGATGAAAACTCTCATTAAGGAGAACAGGACTAGTGTTTTTCCACTTGGTGGTAACATGGGCTGGGCTGCCAACCTACACTAGTAAAGAACAAAATTGTATTCAGTTGGAGAGAAACATAAGCCTTATCTATCAACTCCATCATTTTCTGGCATGCCATAAACACTTCTTTTTAAACCTCCCATGGCTTCCTGAAACACTACATGCTTCTACTACTCAAGAATAACCCCAGTATGTTTCCTTAACACAGCATTCTCCAGGGAGTCGTTTCAATTTTCTTCCATGCCCATGCTTTATCCTCAAAACATACAATATATTTACATGCTTCTGCTTATAACTTGCCAAGTATCTCTGTTTGTTACCCTTTTCAATCAGCGCTCAACCAATGAACCCACTAGTCAACATACAGTGACACAACTAATATTACTTACATTTAACTATGTGTTCTTCTTACTCTCCCATCTTCCTCTCATACAAGTCACCAATATCCTAAATCTTGAGTTTTATCATTCTTGCTTTTTTTATGTATATGTAAGTACGTTTGTATATATTTACACCAGAGAACAACCTCTGACCTCATTACTAAGCACCACCCACTGTTTTTTAAAAAAATCTCCAGATACTAATTTTGTTACTTTATGTACTTTGCATTTAGAATCAATGCTTGCCATTAATTACATTAAAATCACAAACTGATTTTTAAGGCATACATCATTAGTAGCACCACTCTTTTACTGTGAGTTTAAAGATTTATAGGCTATAAATATTTGCACAGCACTAAAGCATGAGCTAATTTTATCTAACCCTGTTAAAAAAAAAAAAAAAAGAAAGTTTTTTCTCCCCACAGTGAAGGAATTCTTCCTAGATGAAATTATAAATATGTATAGATTACATTTAATAAAAAAAGATAAAACATCTAACTGTAGAATTGTAGAATGCACTGGCATGTAGTATATAGACCAATATTCTATCAATAATTATATACAGCCTTTACAAAGATGAAGTTGCAGGCTGAGGATGTGTTCTGTATTTATCGAGGGCTCTTGACTCTTACCAGCACTAAGTGTAATGGCTTTGATGGCCAGTTTTGTTTAAATGCAGTCAGGCTACTTTATTCATTGTTAATGCTTTGATGAAAAGTTTTTATATGCAGTAGATCTATGAAAGTACTGTTCATACTAATCAGAATTAAATTTGTGTACAGCAAGTTTTTATTTTTGTTTTATTGAGACAGGGTTTCTCTCTGTAGCCCTGGATGTCCTGGATCCTCACTCTGTAGACCAGGCTGTCCTCAAACTCACAGAGATTCACCTGCCTCTGCCTCTCAAGTGCTGGGATTAAAGATGTGGGCCACCACCACAGAGCAGTTTTAAAATGAATGTAAATTACACTAAATCTTTCCTTTTTACAATCTATACTTAGAGATCCTTCTGTAAACTAAATAAAGATGTAGTGCAAAAGAATTAAAATAATTTATTACTAGCTGTGTTTAGAAGTTAAAGGACAACTTTCAGTCAGGAGTCAGTTCTCTCCTTCAACAATGGGTTCCAGGAATCGAGCTCAGGTTTATTAAGCTGACGCTTCAGTTCCAATCCAAATATTTGTTGCATACATTATAAAAAGATTGGGGCCAGGCATGGGAGTGCAGCCCTTTAATCTCAGCACTTGGGTGGCAGAGGCAGGTAGATTTCTGTGAGTTGAGGGCCAACATGGTCTACAGAGTGAATTCCAGGCCAGCCAGAACTACACAATAAGACTCTGTCTCAATAAACAAACAAACAAACAAACTAAATAAAGTTTTAAAAATATAACATCAAAACCAGACATAACGGTGCACACCTTTAATCCTAGCACTGGGAGGCAGAGGCAGACAGGTTGCTGAGTTAGAGGATAGCCTGGTCTACAGAGTGAGTCCAGGACAGCCAGGGCTACACAGAGAAACCTTAACTCAAAACAATTATATAGAGAGAGTCAATTCAAATTCCTCTCCTTTTCTTTTTAAAATGTTACTTTTTATTATTCTATTGTTGTTTGCTTTTAAGCCAGGTTTCTTTATATAGCCCTGACTGTCTTGGAACTCACTATGTAGATCAGGCTGGCTCTGAACTCACAGAAATCTACCTGCCTCTGCTGGGATGAAAGTCATTTACCATCACATCCAGTCTTTTTTATTTATTTTATTTTGTTTATTTATTTATTTTGGTTTTTCAAGACAGGGTTTCTCTGTGTAACAGCCCTGGCTGTCTTAGAACTGGACCTGTAGGCCAGGCTGGCCTCAAACTCACAGAAATCTACCTGCCTCCCAGGTGCTGGGATCAAAGGTGTGTGCCCCCACTGCCAGTTATTTTTTTTTCAAGATTTCTTTTTTTTAAATTTACTATGTGCATATAATGAGTGCCCCAGGAGGGAAGGGTACTGAGAACTGAACTTAGTGACTTTGTAGCTATGAGCACTTCCTGCTCTTTAAAAGGACCCAAGTTCAAATTCCAGCACGTATGTGGCAGCTTATAACCAACTGTAACATCAGTCCCATGGGATCCAACACCCTCTCTGGCCTTCAATGCTACTATATGCATGTGGTACAAAGACACACATGTAGGTAAAACACCTGTAAACATAAAATGAAAAACAAATAAAAACAGAAATACCAAAAGGGTTGTCACTCTACACTTGTTCTAATGGTTTTTTATTTTTCAGGGCTCAATGAAACCTTGTGGTAATATCTTATTTTGTAGAGTACACACAGCAACTACAAGTGTTTCATCTCAGATGACAGAATGAAGCATGAGCAGGGTCCACACATGAAGCTCACCCAGATAGCTAAGCTGTGGGATGATGGCTCTTTTGAAACTCTTGGTATCATGTGAGCATCTCATGCACTGTGACCTGAAGGTACATATCTCTACTAGTCATATATGCTAATACCTGAGGTAGCTATAGACCAGTGTGGTCTGAAACTTGAGCAAACTCAAGGACAAAGGTCAGCTTCTTTTCCACTATGATCCAGATTATTCCTTAGTTCCCTTGACAGAAAATCATTTCCAGAGGCCACATAGAGCAGAGCTGAAAATGTGAAATGGGAAACAAATAACATGGGTTTAATCCTACCTCTGCCTAGCTATATTCTCGCAGGCTTCAACCTTCTATGCTTTTACCTAATACCACTATTACAGAAATAAAGTGAGATGGCACAGCTGGGTGGTGAGGGCACACACCTTTAATCCCTGTACCCAGGAGGCAGAAGCAGGCAGATCCATCAGCCTGGCCCACAGAGTGAGTTCTAGGTCAGCAAGGGCTACATAGAGAAATCCTGTCTCGAAAAACCAAAATGAATAAATTAATTAAGTAAATGAGACAGCACAGTAGTTGGCTACAGACCCCTAACCATCTTTGGCAATATTACAAGTCTAAACATATACTGCAGGAAAAAAAAGCACTTAGTGATTATGACTGAAAGTCATAAAGTAAAATTACCTAATGGTTTTATCACTTGAGCAAACTATTCCAATTTTCTATTTCAGTTACTCATCTCTGACTGAAGAAAGCATTACTCACTAAATTATTCTGAGGTTTCACTGAGTTTATACATGTAAAGTACTTAAAACATTAAGAACTTGGGCCAGGTGGCGGTGGTGGCGCAGGCCTTTAATCCCAGCACTTGGGAGCCAGAGGCAGGTGGATCTCTGTGAGTTCAAGGCCAGCCTGGTCTACAGAATGAGTTCCAGGAAGGGGCACAAAGCTACACAGAGAAACCCTGTCTCGAAAAACTAAAAGAAAAAAAAAAAAAAAAAGAACTTGGTGAATGTCGAGTAAAGTATGGTGGTGCCTACTTGTAATCCCCACACTGGGGAGCCTGAGGCAGGAATGTCTCAAGTTCATAGCCAACCTAGACCAGTCTGACTGGTCTATGTTCTTCAAGTTCTCTACATGATATATGATCTTCTGTGTCACTTTTCTGTCAATTATTGAAAGGGGAATACTGATTTCTTCAGCTACTATAGAACTGCCTATTTCTCCCTTCAGTCCTATCAATTTTTGTTTCCCATATTTTGGGCTCTTTTGTCATGTACACATTTATAATTGTATCTTCTTGCTATATTGTACTTTCACTAACATATACAATAATCACATAAACATGCTATCACATGTAATCTTTATTTAAGCCTATGTTGTTTGACATTAGTATAGCCATCCCACCTTCCTTCCTTTTTCTTTCTTTTTTTTTAAAGATTTATTTATGCCGGGCAGTGATGGCACACACCTTTATTCCCAGCACACGGGAGGCAGAGGCAGATGGATCTCTCTGTGAGTTTGAGGCCAGCCTGAGCTACAGAGTGAGTTCCAGGACAGGCTCCAATGCTACACAGAGAAACCCTGTCTTGAAAAAAACAAACAAAAAAACCAATCAAACAAACAAAAAGATTTATTTATGATATATACAGTGTTCTACCTGCATGTATGCCTGCATGCCAGAAGAGGGCATCAGATCTCATTATAGATGGCTGTGAGCTACCATGTGATTGCTGGGAATTGAACTCAGAACTTCTAGAAGAGCAGCTGGTGCTCTTAACTTCTGAACCACCTATCTAAACCCCCACCTTCCTTTCATTTTAAAAACATTTTGTTTTTAGCCAGGAGGTTGTAGCATATACCTTTAATCCCAGCACTCAGGAGGCAGAGGCAGGTAGATCTCTTGAGTTTGAGGCCAACATGGTCTACAGAGTGGAGTTCCAAGACAACCAGGGTAATACAGAGAAACCCTGTCTCAAAAAAATAAACAAAACAAAATTTATTTTTAATTACATATATATGTGGGGTTGGAGGAATGGAATGTGCACACGTTTGGTGCCTGCAGAAGCCAAAGGGAAGGTATCAGATAATGTGGAGCTGGAGTTGCAGGTGATTGTAAATAACACCAAATTCTGGTCCTCTGTGAAAGGACCCGCTTTCTTTGTCCTGGCTGCCCTTGACATATTTAGAGGAGGGTGGTCTTGAATTTATGCCCTCTGCCATTCTTTTGGCTATCACTATCACGGAATATTTCTTTCTATCCTTTTACTTTCACTTTGGGTGTGTGTGTCCTGATATCTAAGGTGAGACTTATATACCTAGCATGCTGATGAATTAAAGGATTTTTTTTTTTACTCCATTGTACCAATCTCCACATTTTACTGGAAGAATTTAACCTATCTAGAATTAAGTGTCATTACTAATAAGGAAGAACTTATACCACTTAACTATTTGTTTTCTGTATGTATTATATTTTTTTTTCTTTACTCCTTCCATTGTCTTTTTGTTTATTTGCTTGATTTTGGATTTTGGTATACAGATTAATGAAATCTAGCCCATTCTCCTAAGACTAGTGTTGGCTTTCCCAATTAAGTAATCTTCTCCCTTCTGAATGAATGATTTCTGATATTTACATCATGAACTGTCTCACAATGTTTAAAAGGAAATATCTACTTTTTCTGACCATAAGGTAGTCTCATGTTGGGTTGAGAGTGGTGGTGCTGGTCTTTAATCCCAGCACTTGGGAGGCAGAGGTAGGCGGACCTCTGTGAGTTTGAGGCCAGCCTGGTCTACAGAGTGAGTTCCAGAACAGCCAGAGCTACATAGTGAGACTCTGTCTCAAAACAAAGGAACAAACAAGAAAGGAGTCTCATGTTTTATCCTTGTTTTCATATACCAAATCACTTGCTCTTTAGACACACATACATGCATATCCCACAAATTACTTATCATTCCATATGGAAAATTCATTGCTACTGTTTTCATCTGCCTACATGTGCCCTGGGTCAAACTGGACCCTAGGACACTTACAAAGGGTCTCTGGATGACTACAAGTGAGAAGTGCCAGGTGTGGAGGTACATACCTGTAATCCTCATATTTGGGAGGTAAAGACAGAAATATCAGAAGTTCAAAATCATTCTCACCTACTTAATGAGTTCAAGGCCTTCCTGGGTTACACGAGATCCTGTCTCAAAGAACATTTTTAAAAAATGAGAAGTGGCTTACGTTGTAAGAACGGGGGTGCCTCTGTTTCCACTGTACCAGGAGCAGCTGGGCCACCACCAAGGTAGCAATGAGGATAAGGACCATTTCGGCATGCATGGCTTCGTGGCCACGATGTTTGGCATGCATACGTGCATGTTCGACCCTGAAAGCCAAAAAGACAGGGTTAAGTCAAGGAAGGGATGGTGTGGTGGTAAGGAACAGTGTTTCCTAGGGTATCCCTCTAGCCAATAGCTCAGAACATGGCCCTGGGTTTTTCATTTATTTATTTGTTTGCTTGCTTATTTATCTGTTTATTTATTTATTTGTTTGTTTGTTTGTTTGTTTGTTTGTTTTTGAGGCAGGGTATTTCTACAAAGCCCTGGCTGTCCTAGAACTCACTATGTAGACTAAGTTGGCCTCAAACTCAAATATCTGCCTGCCTCTGCCTCCTGAGTGCTGGAATTAAAGGTGTGCATCACCATGCCCAGCAGCCCTGGGTTTTTCTTTTTTTTTTTTTTTTCTTTTAAGATTTATTATGTATACAACGTTTTTTTTTTTTTTTTTTTTTTTTTTTGCCTGCATGCCAGAAGAGGACGCCAGATCTCACTTCAGATGGTTATGAGCCACCTTGTGGTTGCTGGGAATTGAACTCAGGACCTCTGGGAGAGCAGCCAGTGCTCTTAACCTCTGAGCCATCTCTCTAGCCCCAGCCCTGGGTTTTTCAACTGAAGGGTACCATGAAAACTAGGAGCTAAGACCCAAGTCTGAGAAGATGGACATGGGTTAGAATAGAAGCTCTCCGGGTTCAATTTATAAAGCACAGCTATTAGGATTAGAGATGAATGATGCGCTGCTCGCCCCTCATGGCAGAAACATAAGAAACCTTCCTTGAATCAAGAAAGAAATGCCAGGAGAAGCTTGTGTCACTGCCCATTTCAACCCGATTTCAACCGATTCAACTAGATGGAGAAAGCAGAGTTTATAGTCATAAAGCCTTAGACTCTTAGCACTTATCACACCACAGAAGAGTGTAACATTGTAAGTGTGCTGATTCTAGAGTCTTGCTTTATTCATCATACCTCTTTGCCAGCCCCAGCAAGCAAGTTTAGGACTAACTAAAGGCTAAAAAATTCTGAACTGCTTCAAGTCTGTACTAATCCAAACATGTCTTCATCATCAGTATCAAGTAAACAGCTTCTTCAAGGGCTCAAGGAAGTTCAATAATCAGACAACTGGACAATATATCTGAAACAATCTAAAGCTGGCATTTTCTGGTCTGTGCTGTATAAGAAAGAGAATTGAGTACACATCTTTAATTGCAACACTCTGGAGGCAGAGGCAAATGCATCTCTATGAAGTTGAGGCTAGCCTGTCTAAAACACATTTGTGAAACCTTGTCTAAAAACATATATACATATTTTACAATGAAACAAAAATATACCTACTTACAGCTTTAATCCATTGTACCTAATCCTAAACTCTGTGAAAACAAAGAACACAGCCACACCTCATTCCCAATGCCAAACCTTTAGTACTTAGGATTGCATTAAAGCAACAAACGGAAAAATCTTTCCTGTTTCTATCACCCTTTTCCTGTGCCCTTTCAGGTTAACAGCCCTAACCTATCTTTCTTTCTTTCACTTTCTTTTTCTTTCTTTCTTTTTTTTTCCCTCGAGACCACAACTCACTATATAGGCCAGGCTGGCCTACATAGGCCAGGTTGGCCTTGAACTCACAGAGACCTAACTGCCTTTGCCTCCAGAGTCCTAGAATTAAAGGTGTGCACCACTATGCCTAGCCTGGTCATAATCTTTTAAATCATTGTTCATGTAAAATGATGTGAACAACATTAATCCTGGTTTCTTTCTCTTACATATTTACATACAGTTAAAAAATCTCCAGAATTTCTGGTGGTGGCATGGAACTTTAATCCCAGCACTCAGGAGGCAGAGACAGGTGGATCTCTGTGAGTTAAGGCCAGCCTGGTCTACAAAGTGAGTTCTAGGATAGGCTCCAAAGTCACACAGAGAAACTGTCTCGAAAAACAAAAAACAAACCAACAAATGGAGTGAACTGTCAGGCCTGGTATGACTAGCCTATATCCCAGCTACTTCAGAGGCTGGGGCAGAAGGATGGTCAATTCTAGGCCTGTCAGGGCTACACAGTGAGTTCAAGGTTAGCTTGGGCAACTTGATCAGACTCTGTTTCAAAATAAAAAGTAAAAAGAGGGCTGAAATTACAGCCCAGTGGTATGCTACTTGTTTAACATGTATGAGGCCTAGATTCAATCCTCAATATAAGAAAAAAAAGGGGGGTGATAAAAGAGGCGGGAAGAAGTTACATAACTTATCCCACATCATGTAGCTAGCAAATGGCAAAACTGGCTTCACCACAGGAGGATGCTTAGTACAAGTACCTACTTCCTCTAGGACCAAGTGAACTGTTCAGAAGTGACCCAGATCCTTGGAAAGGTTTCCAAAAGACCTGTCCAACTGGTCGTAAGATACTGCATCCCACAGACAGAGAAGAAAAAGAGTAGTTACGTAATTACTGAGTTAGCCTGTGGGACCCAAACTGGCACACTTACCTCCATTGCTCCTCTGGAGAGAGGTCTGACATATCAACCTATAGAAAGACACCACCAGAAAAATATGTCATTGACTTAGAACTGTCCCCACCAAAAATAAGAGGCTCATCTACTCATCAATATTTTCAGGAATTAAAGGAGGAGACTGCACATCTTACAATTTCTACGAAGCCTTTCCCGCCACTACTTCATGTTGATTTCTCCCTTTTTCAGCTGCTAATATGGCTCAGGTTTTATGACTGAATGAATGTTGCGTGGCTGAGCTATGTAATCCAAGACTGGGAGTCCTAACTCCCAAGATGCTCATAGGATAATGGACATATTTATTATCAGACTCTGTAAGTCTGATAATTGTAAAAATAAGCTATGGAAGAATGAAAAGGTGGGATTTGACCCAGTCTGGGTTGTTATAAACCAGGCAAAGTTTCTTGGAATAATTGTGAAGTATAATCCAGAAATGAGAGGAATGTTCTAGGCAAAGGAAATTACATGGATAGGAAGGGGGGGAAGTTTACAGTATACAAACAATCAAGTATGGCTAGGATAAATATGATTCAGAATTAGTAAGATATGAAGCTAGATAAAATATTACCATAAAGCACCACACGAATGGCCAAATAGGAACAGGCAGAACACTAGACCAGAGCAAAGCGATACTTGGCGCCTGCCCTGCTACTGACCTTAGAAGTACATGACCTTCTAAACTCAAAGCTGGTTCTACCTACGGGCTCTCAAATTTGGCATTACTGATATTTGGGGGTGGTTTTTATGGGGAGGGGGGAGAATGTGTCCCGTATATAATCAGTAGCATCCAGAAAGAACATCTATACATTGTCAAATTCATTCTGGGCGACAAAAGTTGCCCCTGTCAAAAACCTCTACTCCATATTACTACATCCTTGGCACTCAGAGTGCACCTTCTGCTTCTTTAGGGCCGTACAGAATCACACCGAAATTCTAGTACTTGAGTCAATCAACAGTTTTATGCCAAATTGGGCTGGAAGTGTTCTCTGACAGCAAAGGAGATAAGGGCTTAGAAACATTCAAATGAATAAATTAAAAAAAAAAAAAGTTCCTTTATTCCCAACATGGAGGATGGGAAGTAGGCACAAAGCCCCAAGTCTAGCTGACGAACTATTGGCAATTGATTGCTGCTGGGAGAGGGAGTCAGTTTTCTTCAACGGTGTGACACTGGTATACTGACCACAGCCGGGTATATGCCTCACACACAAGTCAACACAAACTGAACTCAATGAACTTTTTAAAAAGAGAGAAAGAGCATATACCCAAGGAATGCTGATTCATACCAAAAAGATACATGCTCAGCTATGTTCATAGCAGCACTGTTTGTAATAGCCAGAACCTGGAAACAACCTAGATGCCCATCAACGGAAGAATGGATGAAAAAAATGTGGTACATATACACAATGGAGTACTACTCAGCAGAGAAAAACAATGAAAGCATGAAATTTGCAGGCAAATGGATGGAACTAGAAAAAATCATCCTGAGTGAGGTAACCCAAACCCAGAAAGACAGTTATGGTATGTACTCACTCTTAAGTGGATTCTAGATATAAAATAAAGAATAATCGGACCACAACCCATAGAACCATGGAGGCTATATATATAGCATGGAGGTCCCTAGGACGACTGTGGCTTATAATAAATTTCGGATTTACTCAATTATTGAAAAAAAATACCAAACGAATGGAAACACATGAACTATGAACCAAAGGCTGAGGGGTCCCCAGCTGGATCAGGCTCTCTGAATAGGTGAGACAGTTGATTGGCTTGATCTGTTTGGGAGGCAACTAGGCAGTGGGACCGAATCCTGTGCTCATTGCATGAGTTGGCTGTTTGAAACCTGGAGCTTATGCAGGGACACTTGGCTCAGTCTGGGAGGAGGGGACTGGACCTGCCTGGACTGAGTCTACCAGGTTGATCGCAGTCCTCGGGGGAGGCTTTGCCCTGGAGTACGTGGGAATGGGGGGTGGGCTTGGGGGAAGGGGAGGGGGTGGGAGGGGGCAGAACAGGGGAACCCGTGGCTGATATGTAGAACTGAATGGTATTGTAAAATAAAATAAAAGGAAAAAAAATAAATGAAACCTTAAAAAAAAGGAGAGAGAGAGAGAGAGAGAGAGAGAGAGAGAGAGAGAGAGAGAGAGAGAGAGAGAAAAGAACAAACTTGACGCTGGATAGGTAG
Source organism: Peromyscus maniculatus bairdii (assembly GCF_049852395.1). Lineage (NCBI taxonomy): Eukaryota > Metazoa > Chordata > Mammalia > Rodentia > Cricetidae > Peromyscus > Peromyscus maniculatus. Next base: position 113,157,168 of record NC_134852.1, read on the forward strand.
AGAAGTGGAAGAAGGGGATGAACAAGCTCCAAATACATTAAATGAAATTCTCAAAAAATTAACTAAACATTACTAAAAATATTCTGTTAGTACTTAAGCTGCTCAAGGCCTGGTTTCTCACCAATTCAATAACTTCAGAAAAGCACTTTAAGGGCCTGGGGAAACAAATGTCTCAGTAGATAAAGCACTTCTTATACAGCATTAACATGGCAGTTCCAATCCTCAGCACCCACAGAAAATGCCATCTGATTTGCCTGTAATCCCCATGCTAGGAAGACAGAGGCAGGGAATCTCCAGCAAGTCAGAGAGCTGAACTAGCAGAATGTTCAGCTCTCAGTTCAGGTGAGAGACCCTACCCCAATATATACACAAAGTAGAGAGCGATGGAAGAAGACATCAAAGTCAACTGTAGCCTCCACATGTATGTGCAGATACATGCATGCATGCATATCCACACAGGTATGTCACAAAGATGTAAGAAGCAGGGAGGGAATGAGGGGAGGAGACATTTTAAATAAAACATTTGAGATGAAACACAGAACTTCACTCCACTACTAAGTCAATTTTTACACAATAGCAAGTATTATCTGTGTGTGTACTGGGAGTGCTCAACACTGTGTAAGCCAAGCTTTCTGGCTTTTCTATGTCCTAGCTAAATTTAAAAAAAAGAAAGAAAGAAAGAAAAAGGAAACAAAACAAAACAAAACAAAAACCCTAAGGCTTTGCTGAATCTATTTGGGTAACAAAATCAACCACTTTCCTTCCTTCTGCTCTGCATGCTGCCTCACAGAATTTATTCAGGTGTCCTGACTCAGGCCTTCACCTTGCCAGGAACAGAGGTCAGATACTCCAAGAGGGAACAAATATATGGAAAAATCCAGAAAAGTTCAGTTGGGAGGTTCAGGAACAGACAAGTAAGGATCTCATTTCTAAAGGAATAACTAATGTCCAAGTTTCATGCTACTTATTGAAAAGTCTTTACCAACTCAGACCTACTCCAGGCCAAGCTCATCTAATTATAATCCCCAAATCCATGGGACTCACTGCTGTCCCTGGGCCTTTCCCTGCTAGTCCTTCTCCCTGTAATGCTCTTTTCTTTCTTTTCCTATTCAAACCCAAGTTACTCTTGGAGAAGTCAGCTCCAATTTCACCTTAGTGAATTTCTCTAGCATGGACCAAAGAACTACATGAATCACCTGAGTGTTGTTAGAGTTCTTGCCCAGCAGGCACAGGTCGGGGGTTCAATCCCCAGCCAGGGAGGGAGGGAAAGAAAAGCACAACTCAGGAACTACCCCAGACTCACTAAATCAGAATCTGACTTTTTTTTTCTTATATGTGCATTGGTGTTTTGCCTGCATGTATGTCTATGTGAGGGTGTCAAATCAAGTGGAGCTGAATTACAGTAGTTGTGAGCTGCCCTGTGGGTGCCAGGAATTGAACCTGGGTCCTCTGGAGGAGCAGCCAGTGCTCTTAACCACTGAGCCATCTCTCCAGCCCCAGAATCTGACTCTTAACAAGACCTCCAGGTGATTGTTATAAATGTAAAACTTGAGAAACACTCTTCTAGAACATTCATTTACAGTATCATACTATCTTAGACATTATTTCCAAATGATCTAATTGCTTAAGGCCAAGACCAGGCCAGTGCAAGCAAGGAATCTAGGGTTCAAAATTTGAGAAGGTACTCAGTCTCAGGTACTGATCCTGCACTTGTATAGCCTTGTGCTTCCTTAAGTTTGTGACCTAGAATTTTGAATGCCTTACCCCAGTTCTGGCCTGGCCTCTACTCTACCTTATCCCTCTCCCATATACCAGGAAGATGCCTCAGAACTAATACATATTTTACACTGCCTTTGTGTCTTCTAAGAAGAACCACAAAGAACTGAGTAGTCTGAATATTTAAGTAATTGAGAAAAATCCTCTCCTATGATCTAAGTATGCTAACAAAAAAGCACACTACCTGGACATGCTGAAACAAGAGAATACACAAACACTTGAAAATGCCTAAAAAGTATCTGGGGAAAAAATATTTATTTGATACCAGAAAGCATCTAGAAAAATCATGTTTAAAAAACTTTATGCAAGAAAATAAAACAGGTACATACTCAAGAAAGAAAGAAAATCTATTGAAGGGCAAACTATAAACACACAAGAGTACTGGACCAGGCATGGAAGTGTTTTTGAGAGAGAACCATGTGTACTATCATCTAAGTCCTACTTCTGCCATCTGAAAACAGAAGAAGAGCTTTGACTCCATCATGTGGCTATGAGGTAAGGACCCTGACAGTGAACTGTCTGTCCTCTAGAAGAGTGGGCTTATGTATAAACTACTGAAGAAGCTGGGGAACTCAAAGTTGGTGAAGTATGGGACAGTAATGCTTCCAGAACCCCAGGGAGAAGAGATCAGAAGGGCAAGCTGAGAGTAGATTTGGGACGTAAAGGATCATTAGCACTTCACAAAGTAATATAAATGTTAATAACATATGACCTGGCTTTAATATTTGTGTCCAGAACCAAAAGTTACTTAAATAACATTCAAATGAGTCTTCTGGTTCAAGTGGAAAAACAAGGAAAGCTGTAAACTATAGCTATAATTAACTTGGACCATCTAGAAAGACATCCTTATTTGGTACCTCATTAAAGGAAGGGGTTTGTTCATCTGGGTCCAAGCACTAACCCAGTCTGAAGGTACTTTGTCTGAAGCTCAGGTGGATAATTAGGCAGGCTCCAGGGCAAGGGAAATAACTGATGATCCCATAACCAACACCCAAAACATTCAATCAAAAAATATGCATACAATGTTTTAACCACTAGCCAACCCCTCTGCTCCTAGGATCTCACAAGTCATGCCAACCTACCTAAGTCCAGATATAAAAGAAGTTAAACAAAAATGCTAGACAGGGAGAAAGAGAAAATTTTGCAAAGACAGAAATGATCAAAGTTGGGGGCTATGTTTTCTAAGGTGCAAAAGATTTAAGTACCCACCCCTACATGTCCACAAGCAGACCTGCTGTCCTCCACAAATAGCACACATCCTGTGATCTTTGTCTTTACATAAGCTTTGTCTCTTAAGCCCCTCTCTTCCACCAAATTAAATTCTCTCCACAAAACACTGAACAAATCCTCCTGGGTTTTGGAAAGCTGTTTAAAGCATCCTCCACACTTTTTACTATATAAATCTAAATATAATAATACCCATATCCTAAAAACTTATTAGGAAACAAAAAATTTCAGAATCCACACAAAACCTCCTATATCAAAATCTGCAATCTAATAAGATACTGAAATAATTTATATGCACACTAAAGTTTAAGAAGTATTGCTACTATGTTCAGCACTCATATTCACAATCGGCATCTGTAAGCATATGCACTCTATACTTGGCTCTTTTCATTAAAAAATAACAACTTTACTACTAAGATCTAATTCAAACAATAAGAAAATTGCCCATTTTAAAAGTACAGTAGTCGGCCGGGCGGTGGTGGCGCACGCCTTTAATCCCAGCACTCGGGAGGCAGAGGCAGGTGGATCTCTGTGAGTTCAAGGCCAGCCTGGGCTACCAAGTGAGTTCCAGGGAAGGCGCAAAGCTACACAGAGAAAACCCTGTCTCGAAAAACCAAAAAAAAAAAAAAAAAAGTACAGTAGTCATTAGTTTTTAGCATATTCACAGAATTGGGCCACAATCACCCAAAAAAAGAAATCACATAACTGCAGTCACTTTCCATTCTTCTCCCAGAATATGGCAACTACTTACTTTCTACCACTATCTAGGTTTGCTTAATATAGGCAGTTCATATAATCCTGTAATAATATGGTCTTTTGTGGTTGGCTTCTTTCACACAGCATAATTGTTTTCAAGGTTCATTCAATTTGTACTATGTATAGTAGTTTCCTCCTTTTGATTATCAACAACATTCCAGCATATGGATATATCATATTTCTCCATTCACTTGCTGGCAGCATTGGGGTCATTGACTTCTGAGCTATTACAAATAAGGTTGCTATATGAACACTTGTCCCTAATGTTGTATAAATGTATGTTTTCATCTCTCTTGAGAACATGGCTAGGAGTGTAACTGCTGGGCCACATGACAACTCTATTTTCTGAGAACTGCCAAACTATTTTTCATAGCAACTGCATTTTACAGTCTCATGAGCTACTGCTCTGATTTCTCCACATCCTTCCCAACATTTGTAATCCTTTTTCTTTTTTTGGTTTTTCCAGACAGGGTTTCTCAGTGTAGTTTTGGTGCCTGTCCTGGATCTCTGTCTGTAGACCAGGCTGGCCTTGAACTCACAGAGATCCGCCTGGCTCTGCCTCCCGAGTGCTGGGATTAAAGCATGCGCCACCATCACCCAGCTATAATCTTTGTTTTTTTTAATTTCTGTATTTTTACTGCGAATGGAGCACATGCCACAGCAGAGTAGTGAAAGTGAGGACACACTGCAGGAGTTGGTCCGCTCCCTCCACCATGTGGTTTCCAGGGATATTATCCTCTAACTTCCGTGCACCCCTTACACACACACACACACACACACACACACACACACACACACATTTATTTATTTTGGAGGGTGTAAATGTCACGACACAGAGAACAACTTATGACAGTTGGTTCTCTCTTTCCAACACGTGGATTCTGGGAATCAAACTAAGGTCATCAGGCTTAGCAGTCAGTGCCTTTACCCACTGAGCCATCCCATAGACTTGTAAGTTAATTTTTGTAGATGCTGTGAAGCAGGAGTCAAGCTTCATTCCTCCATAAAATTTAATTTAAAAATACAGCTGGGGGTGGCTCAGAAAAGTGATTGCTGTGCAAGTTTTAAGATGTAAACTCAGATCTCTATCACCTACAGAGAAGCTGGGTAAAGTGGTGATATTGTGTTCACCAAAATACTGTGCATCTTAATAAACTTATCTAGGGTCAGAGGACAGAATAGCCACTAGATATAGAGGCCAGAAAATGGTGGCACACACGCCTTTAATCCTATCACTTGGAGGACAGAGATCCCTGTGAGTTCAAAGCCACACTGGAAACAGCCAGGCATGGTGACTCATGCCTTTAATCCCAGGAAGTGATGGCAGGAAGCAGAAAGGTATATAAGGTGTGAGGACCAGGAACTAGAGCTTTGTGAAGCTTTTAAAAGGCTTTTGAGCAGCAGTTTGGCTGAGATCCATTCAGATGAGAACACAGAGGCTTCCAGTTTGAGGAAACAAGATCAGCTTAGGAATTGGTGAGGTGAGGTTAGTTGTGGCCTGTTCTGTCTCTCTGATCTTTCAGTATTCACCCCAAAAACTGGGTCCGGGTTTGTTTTTATCAATAAGACCTGTTAAGATTTGTGCTACAGGGTAAGGCAGCCTGCACCTGTAATCCCAGCACAAGGGAAGGAGGGTGACTTAGTGAGGGCTTTATTGCTGTGGTAAACACCATGACCAAAAGCAACCTGAGGAGGCATGTTACCTTATAGCTTCTAGCCCCTCATCCAGGGAAGTCAGCACAGAAGCCTAGAAGCAGGAACTGATGCAGAGGTCATGGAGGAGTGCTCTTTACTGACTTACTACTCCCCATGGCTTGCTCACTCAGGACCACCAGCCAGAGGTAGCACCACCCACACGAAGCAGGTCCTCCCACATTAATCACCAAGAAAATGCATCGCAGGTTCACCCACAGGCCAATCTTGTGGGGGCATTTTCTCAATTCATTCAAAATGACCCTAGCTTGTATCAAGTTGACAAAAAACTAGCCAGAACAGATGGGAGATATGGATTGAACATAACAGGACACGCACGCACGCACGCACATATCAATGCACTGGTATAAAGATGTATAATCTAAGCCATCTTATAGACAACACTTGCTTTGAGTTCCAAAAGAAATAAAAACATTTTTGTGGGCTCCTAGGCAATGTGCTTTCTATAACTAAGGAGTAAGTGAGCCTGAGGCCAGCTATCTCCCCACAACTGTAGATTAAATGTTCTGCCTTGGCTGACAAGGTCACCATGCTGTTACATCTAAGATTATCTTTTCTACTGAGCCTATCTGATCACTCAGAGTAAGTTTTAGGTTCACACAAATTTCACATTGCCTAAAAGCTTCCCCCCAAAAGTGACACCTATACTCATATCAATAATGTAGTAATTTGACAATCATTGGACAACAGTGAGTATTCTGTTTAAAAAAAAAAAAAAAAAAAGCAGTGCTGGCACACGACTTTAATCCCAGCACTCAGGAGGCAGAGCCAGGTGAATCTCTATGAGTTTGAGGCCAGCCTGGTCTACAGAGTGAGATCCAGGACAGGTTCCAAAGCTACACAGAGAAACACTGTCTCAAAAAAAGAAAAAAAAAAAAAAGCTTGACATGGAAGCCAGGTTGTACATACTTCTAATCCCAGCAGTTGAGAGGCTGGGGCAGAAAGAATTATAAATTCAAGGCAAGGCCAGCCTGGGCTACATAGTGAGAGCTGTTTAAAAAGAAAGGTGGGAGGAAGGGGAACCCTTGGCACATTAATGACCTACAAATGTCAAGGGGAAAGAAAGATGCCTGAAATTTTGACAGCAATTAATTGCAGTAGAATATTATTTTAAGGTGTGGTGTGTTACTTTTGTTTATGTTGCATTTGTTTAACTCTGTTAAGCTGTGTTACTGTGCCTGTCTAAAACACCTGATGGTCTAATAAAGAGCTGACCAGCCAATAGCAAGGCAGGAGAAAGGATAGGTGAGGCTGACAGGCAGAGAGGATAAATAGGAGAAAGGAAGGAGGAGCTAGGAATGAGACACAAGGGGAGGGCCCAGGGGACAGCCACACAGCAAGGCACAGAGTAAGATTTACAAAAGAGAACAGGAAAGTCCAGGGGCAAAAGGTAGATGGGATAATTTAAGTTAAGGAAATCTGGCAAGAAACAAGCCACAGCAAGGTCGGGCATTCATAATTAAGAATAAGCCTCCATGCATGATTTATTTGGGAGCTGGATGGCGGCTCCCCAAAATAGTAAAAACTCCCAACAACAATTTAAATATTTTTCTTTCACTTAGTTACAAAACAAGCATAAAGCATTTGCCCTTATAAAACTTACCTTTAATGCAGAAGACAAACATAAATTTTACTTATTTATATATAAAAATATACCCATATTTTGTGTATGGGTATTTTGCCTGCCATGTAAATCTGTGTATCATCTGTGTGCCTGGTGCTCTCAGAGATCAGAAGAGGGCACCGGATCCCCTGGGACTGGAGTTACAGATGGTTGTAAGCTGCCATGTGAGTGCTGGGAATCAAACCCAGGTCCTATGGAAAAGCAACCAGAGCTCTTAACCCCTGAGCCATTCATCTCTCTAGCCCCATGAAATTATTTCTTATATAAGTATTCTGAGCAGAGACAACACAGGCTAAGAGAAGAAAGAGTGAAGGAGACAACTTTGCTGTTCCATACAGACAGTCTGCTTTCCCTAAAAGCTTTTCAATGTGTGCAGAACAGACTGGGGAAAATGAACAATGTCAGTCCATGTGGTGTGTCTTAATTGTGCATTTTTCACTCCAAGAAGTGGCCTTAGCACAATAGTTACTCTTTTCTCAATGAAGAAACAAACAGTTGTAGGCTCCAATCTGGCACAACTCTTCATTGCTATGTCAACAAATAGGGCATGTCTCCATGTTTATCCAGCTACAAAATGGGAGGACTTGCCTTACATGGTGTTCAAGTTCTCCTAAGCTAAAATAGTGTAATTCACACCAAATTCCCTCACTGTAAATTTCTGGAATCAGCTACAATACTTGGTTCGTCAAAACTGCCAGTTTCCTTAGAAGTAAAAAGCAAAATGCCTTTTAGTCTGGTGAAGTATGCCAAAGCTGAATGCCACCAAATTAACTCAGTAACAATTTACCTTAGGCCCTGCAAATATCAGGAGTATCCATCAACAAGCCATGACCTCCTACCCACACACACATATACACACACACACCTATTTTAAAAGACTAAAAATCAATCTTCTGAGTCTCAACTCCTTATTATAACATAGAAGGTACTTTATACTCTAGTCCAACTACTTTATTTCCCCTCTTTCTGCCCAATGGCTTTACTTCAGTCACACAGAATCAGACACACTCAAGCGTGTCCTTCTCTCCCACCACAGCGCATTGGCTGCTGCTATGTCTTTCCCTCAAATCCTCTCCCCTGCACTGTTTGGTTCACTCCTCTCTACCCTGAATGACGTAGAACACTTATCACTTCCTTTGTGAGATAGATATTCTGAAATTTTATTCATTCATATAGAGCCACTCAAAAACTTATTGTTTAGCTCCAGACTAGGAGTATAACAACAGTAATTAATGCTCCTCATGAACAGGATAGGGTCCTGGTTGCCCTTTCTGTCATAGCAGCATGGTTTAAATATAGACTCATTTGTTTGAACACTTGGTCCTGATTGGTAGGATGGTTTGGGAAGGATTAGGAGGAGGTGGTCACTGGGGACAGGCTTTGAGGTTTTAAGATTCCATCATCCTCAGTATGTAATCTTACAGATCCAGGTGTGAGTTCTCAGCTGTTCCTGCCTTCATACCTTTGCCCCACCATCATGGACTCTAATTGTTTGAAACTGTAAACCCAATTAAACACTTTTTGTTTTGGTTTTTGGTTTTGTTTGGTTTTATTGAAACAGGGTTTCTCTGTGTAGCTTTGGAACCTGTCCTGGAACTCACTCTGTAGTCCAGGCTGGCCTCAAACTCACAGAGATCCACCTGGCTCTACCTCCCGAGTGCTGGAATCAAAGATGTACAATAGTCCTGGCTATCCTGGAACTCACTTTGAAGTCCAGGCTGGCCTCAAACTCACTGAGTTCCCCCAGCTTCTGCCTCCCAAGTGCTGAGACTAAAGGTATGTTCCACAACCACCTGGCCAAACACTTTCTTTTATAAGTTGCCTTGGTCAAGGTGTTTTGTCACAGCAATAGGAAGTAACTAATATAGCAGCATGTAGCATCAAGGCACTATCTTTAAAGCAAAAGGCTGGCACCTTGATTTTGGACTTTTCAGCCTCTATAACTGTGAGAAATAAATTGGCTGCAGACTACTTAGCCTAAGGTATTTTGGTACAGCAGCTTTAACACACCAAACCACTCCTCATCTAGCAAATTCTAATATCTTTCATCTGAAATACTGTGATAGCCTCTTAACTGTCCTCTTTGACTGACTCCTACAATCCTTCCTCCTCAAAAGAACCAAGATCATTTTTAAAATGTAAATCAGTTCACCTCACTCCCATTTTCAAAATCACCCAAAATTTTCTCGTTGTCCTCTCAATAAAATTCAACATATTTGAAAGAATATACAAGGGCTTATCTGTCTAATCCTGTCACTGATCGTATATAGTACTATTCTTTCCTTGCTAACCATGACCCACTCACAGAGGCTTTCTTTTATGGGTATAGTCATTTCTACCTTGTTCCTACCTGTTTGTACTTATTCTCCCTTCACTTGAATATATCTACTCCTATCTTGAAACTGCTAAATTTTAACCACTCTAGTCTTAGTTCAATATCACTTCTGCAGAGGCTCTCCATAACCACCATATTTACAGCAGCCCTTCCCCTCTGGTGATCTTTATCCTGTTACTCTACGTTCCTCAAAGCGCTACCACCATTTGGAATTATCTTTTTACTTGTTCATTATCTAGTTTCCCCATTAGGAAACAAACTCCTCAAGAACAACAGCTGTCTGTCTTGTTCATTGCTAAATTACGGGAGCCCAAAAAATGCCTGATACATTCAAGATTTAAGTATAGATGTCTATGTGAATAAGAAATGCTCTCCATAGTCTGGGGCATTAGAACATTTGATTCCCAGTTGATAGAGTAGTTTGGGGAGTTGTGGAGGTGTGGCCTTGTTGGTGAGTTATGTCACTAGGTATGTGAGCTTTGGGAGCTTAAAGCCTCACCTACCTCCAGTTCACTCTCTCAGCTTTATGCTCATGATTCAAGATGTGAACTCACAGCATCCTGCTCTACCACCATGCCTGCCTACTACCTCTGCCTTGGCATTATAGACTCCATCTCTCTGGAACTATAAGCCAAAATACTCTTTCTTTTATAAGTTGCCTTGGTCATGGTGTTTTATCACAGCAACAAAAAGTAACTAGCACAGTCCCTGATTTACAGTCTTACTTTTTTTCTTTTTTCTTTTTTTTTTAAGATTTATTTATGTATGTATGTATGTATGTATTTATTTATTATGTATATAGCATGTATGACTGCAGGCCAGAAGAAGGCACCAGATCTCACTACAGATGGTTGTGAGCCACCATGTGGTTGCTGGAAATTGAACTCAGGACCTCTGGAAGAGCAGTCAGTGCTCTTAACCTCTGAGCCATCTCTCCAGCCCCCAGTCTTACTTTTTGATGATGTAAAAGCACATGCATTCAATAGAAACATTCCTCAAATTTCAATCATTTCTTAGGCTAACAATATGTAACAAAATACCTTCTTTTAGATTTTCTATTAAACTTGGCCAGGTGGTGGTGGCGCACACCTTTAATCCCAGCACTCAGGAAGCAGAAGCAGGTGGATCTTTGTGAGTTTGAGGCCAGTCTGGTCTACAGAGTTCCATGACAACCAGGGTGGTTACACAAAGACACCCTGTCTCAAAAAGAAAAAAAGTCATTAAATATATATGTGTGTGTGTGTGCACACGTCATGGCATATGGGGAGGCCAGAGGTTAACTTGTGAGTTGGTTCACTCCTCCCATCATGAGGCCTAGGAACTGGACTCAGGTCAGCAGGCTTGACCAAGCACCTTTGCCCACTGAGTCACCTTGCGGGCCGTACTGTGATGCAGCTACGGCAGCAAGCCCAACTTTAGTCAATCACAAGAGCAAAAGAGTAAACAACTGATACTCTACAGGATGCTATGTTGGTAACTGTAGAGCAAGTATATTAAATGCATTTTTAGTTTTATATTTTCAACTTAAAATGGGCTTACCAGGACAAACCTAATCATAAATGAAAAAGAATTTGTATGTGAAGAAGTAAAGAATTATTAAAAGGGGGGGGGGGTCTGTGAATAGCATGTGGAGTAGAAAATTTCTTAAGAAAAAAAAATTTTTTTTAAAAAGAATTACTAAACAATTTTAATTACACACTTATGACAATCATCTCAGCATTCCAGAAGGTGCTTCAGAAAGAGGATCATAGATCCAAGGTCAATCTGAACTACCTAGTAAGACCCTGTCTCAAAACTGAAGAACAGGATCCGGTAACTCAGTGAGTAAACTGCTTGCTATACAAGCATAAGGACCTCTGCTCATATCTCTAGCACATATGTGAAATCAGAGTATGGCAATGTGCATCTGTAACCCCAGTGCCAGGGGACAGAGACAGACAGATCCTGGAGATTCACTGGCCAGCTTGTCTAGCTGAAATGGCAAGCTCTACTTTCAATGAGACCTGTCTCAAAAGAATGATAATGATGATAATGTGGAGAAGCAATACCAAAGTCAACTTCTAGCTTTCACTGACATGGGCATGCTTAGCAATCCCCAACACACACACACACACACACACACACACACACACACACCTTCTAAAAAAATTACAAAGAAAAATAAATGTTTAAGCCGGCGGTGGTGGCACACACCTTTAATCCCAGCACTCGGGAGGCAGAGGCAGACAGATCTCTGTGAGTTCGAGGCCAGCCTGGGCTACCAAGTGAGTTCCAGGAAAGGTGCAAAGCTACACAGAGAAACTCTGTCTCGAAAAACCAAATAAATAAATAAATAAATAAATAAATAAATAAATAAATAAATAAATGTTTAGTGAATATATTAGGAAAAGGATAGAAAGGCTAAAACACAAAGAAATAGAAGCACAGCAATGTAATATTTTTATACCCGATTCCTGTTTGTTCTCTGTCCTCACTGCCTTTGCTTAAGCTTGGGCTTTTAATCATCTTGCCTAGACTACCATAGACTCTTCCTGATTGATTTCTTCTCCTTCCCTAAACCTGATCCCTACAAAAACAACTTCAGCACTACTTCCAGCTTCAAGCCTTCCACGACACTGGTCTGAAAATGTTACTCCCCTGATCTAAACTCCCAGTGTTTTCCTACCACGGTATTCAAGAGGCCCTCCAATCCCATCTCTCACTGCTCTCACCTTACATTTAGCCTACTCCATCCACACAGAACTTCTACTACCATGCTGTTTAGTACCTGAAGCCAGTACTATCTGTGTGTGTTCTGCCGCACCACTCTTCTTTGTCTCACCGGCTTTTACTGTCTATTGAAATGAAACAATCTTTGTTTTTCCCTTGCAGTTGTTTTGGTTTAGATCTCCCCACCCCACCCCACTCCCCACCCCCCTCCCCTTCGGAGCTGAGGACTGAACCCAGGGTCTTGCACTTGCTAGGCAAGTGCTCTACCACTTGGTTTAGTTTTTAGTTTTAGGTTTTTGCTATGTAATCCTGGCTGGCCTGAAACTCTCTATGCAGCCTAGGCTGGCCTTGAACTTGTGACAAAAACTTGCTTTTGCCTCCCAGGTGCTGGTATTATAGGAATGTGCCACCACACTCAGCTTTCAAACACAATCCTTAAGAACTAAATCAGGGTGACTGGAGAGATGTCTCACTTGCTGCTCTTGAAAAGGACCTACTTCAGTTCCCAGCACCCTCATGGCAGTTCCCAACTGCCTGTAACTCCAGTTACAGATCTCCTGATCTCCACAGGCACTAGGCACTAACATGGCATATGTACATATATGCAAGCAAACATCCATACACATGAAATAAAATCAATAAATCTTTATTTATATGTTTGAATGTTTTGTCTACATGTAGGTATGTGGTGCACATACATGTATGCATTACCTACAGAGGCCAGAAGAGGAAATCAGATCCCCTAGAACTGGACTTATGGATGGCTATGAGCCACACTATGTGGGTGCTGGGTTTCAAACCTGGGTCCTCTGCAAGAGTAGCAATTGCTCTAAACCCTGGGCCATCTCTCTAGTCCCCAAAAATAATCTTAAAAATTCTTGAAAAGAAGAAGGAGGAAGAGGAGAAAGAAGCCAGGCCTGGTGGTGCACATCTTTAATCCCAGCATTTAGGAGTCAAAGGCAGGCAGATTTTTGTGAGTTCAAGGCCAACCTGGTCTATCTAGTGAGTTCTAGGCCAGCCAAAGCTACACAGTGAAGTCCTGACTTGGAAGGAAGAAAAAAAAAAAAAAAACTAAATTAAACAAAAAGAATAGCCAGTCTTTTTTTTTTTTTAAGATTATTTATTTTATGTATATGAGTGTTCTGTCTGCATAAACATCTGCAGGCCAGAAGAGAGCAGCAGATCCCATTACAGATGTTGTGAGCCACCACATGGTTGCTGGTAATTGAACACAGGACCTCTGGAAGAGCAGCCAGTGCTCTTAACTGCTAAGCCATCTCTCTACACCATTCTTAAAAAGAAAAAGAAAAAGAAAAGAAAGAAAGAAGGGTGAAGAAAAGAAAAAATAACTAAATCAGAGTCTACAGAAACTGCTCAGTTGGTAAAGTGCCTACTGTGTAAGCATGAGGAAAACCTAGTTTGGATTACCAGAACACACACAGAAGCTGGGCATAGCAGTGTACTTGTAATCCACACTTAAGAGTGAGGGCAGGGTGGGTAGATACAGGCAGTTCCCTAGAGCTCTCCAGCCAGCCAGTCTAACCAATCCGTCAACTCAGAGATGAGGGGAAGATCCTGCCTCAAAAAACAAGGTGAAGAGCAATAGCGAAAGATACAGTATCAACATTTGCTCTTCACACACTTGCACTCATATATAACTGCATGTACATATGCAGAAGCACATTAAATACACACATGCATACACGCATGCATACACACAGACACACATACATACACACACACACACACACACACACACACACACACACACACACACACACACTCCAAAGTCTTTTAAGTCTGTTTCTTTCCTTTTTTTAAGGTATTAGGGATTGAACCCAGGATATTACACACACTAGGCAATTTATTAAGTCTTTAATTACTTGAGGATCCCATCAGAGTTCATCACTTTTTTTGTTACCACAGTACCTAATATACACTTATACTATATGGCAGCAACTTGTTACCAGATCTGTTGTACCCCCACAATTAGATGTGTTGTGTCCTCATCTTTGTGTTCCCAGCACAATATCTGGTACTAAATAGCTGAAGACTGAAGAGACAAATAAATATATCTAAATTCCTCAGCCTGGCATTCAAAGTCAACCTCATGTTAGCCCCAACCTACATTATCATGTGATGTGTTCTCCTTACTTGACCTTTTGAAGATCTCAGAGATAAGAGTGGGTGATGGTGGTGGTGGTGGTGGTGGTGGTGGTTGTTGTTGTGGTGCCTGCCTTTAATCCTGGCACTCAGGAGGCAGAGGCAGGTGGATCTCTGTGAGTTCAAGGCCAGCCTGGTCTAGAAAGAGAGTTCCAGGACAGCCAGGGCTGTTACACAGAGAAACCCTGTATTTAAAAAACCAAATAAAACAAACAAAAACTCAGAGTCTCTTTATCTAGTCATGATCTCTAAAGTACTCCCAAACAGTACCTAATATTATTAAATACACAATGAATATATGATAAAATTTGAAGACAGTGAATTCATATTGTTAGTGTACACCAGAAAGAGAGATCGGAGCCATGTTACCAGGTTCAAATCATTTCTGTGCCTGCTTTGATGACAAGACTATTTTATTGAAATAGAATTAAAGAGATAATGCTTAACAGGGCCTGGTTCACATTAAACATTAAAAAAGTTAGCTAGTATTGACATCAGAATAAGAGGGAAAATAAGTGTTTCTGCACAACATTAAATGATAATCCTAAGGGAAATGAGGAGTAAAATGTCATACAAGGCTTTAGAGTAATAGAGTATATCCAGTTATTCCTAACACCAACAATGAAAGGAAAAGCTCAGTTGGCTTGCCCAGTTACCAGTTTCTCCCCACCTGCCCAGAGCCATAAGCCCCATGGCTATGACCCAGCATCCTCTTGGGAAAGCTACACTGTAGAGGCAACTAATGAGTTTGTGTTTACCTACAGATTTTCCTCTGAGGAACACAGATAACAAATGACTTCAAGAAGGGAAAACATAAAGAAAGGAAGACAGAGATGAGAAAAGACACTAGATGGATCTTTAGTTAGCTTCCGAGGAAAAGCTTTTAGGCTAAACAGCCTCCGGTGTACTGAGACTAGTTCTCCAGGGCATTCTCTGGGAGTGCTTGTGCCTCTGGAAGTCAGAGATGCAAACAAGCAGAATATGGGAAAACTTATAAAAAGGACTAAAACGTTAAGGCTATACAGAACTTAAAATTCTAACCCGCCAGGCATGGTGGTGCATGCCTTTAAGACCAGCACTGGGAGGCAGAGGCAGTTGGATCTCTGTGAGTTCAAGGCCAATCTGGTCTATAATCCAGGACAGCCAGGGCTACATAAAAAAACCCTGTCTTGAAAAACCAAAAATAAGCTGGGCGGTGGTGGCGCACACCTTTAATCCCAGCACTGGGGAGGCAGAGCCAGGCGGATCTCTGTGAGTTCGAGGCCAGCCTGGGCTACAGAGTGAGTTCCAGGACTGGCTCCAAAGCTAAACAGAGAAACCCAGTCTCGAAAAACCAAAAAAAGAAAGAAAAAGAAAAAAGAAAAACCAAAAATAAATAAATAAAATTCTAACCGATCCACAACAGAGGTATTCAAAGAGAGAACAGGCTCAGCAGTTAAAAGTCCTGGATGCTCTTCTAGAGGACCCAGGTTCATTTCCCAGCACCTACTTACAGCTTGCAGCTGCCTGTAAATCTGTTCCAGGGAAACTGGTTACCCTCTTCTGGCCTCTGTAGACACTGCATAACAAGTGGGATACAGATGCAGATATAGGCAAATCACTCATACATGTAAAATTAAATGAAATTTTAAAAAAACAGGGAATAGGCGGACCATGCAAAGGCCACTTCCTAAGGATTTCAACATGGACTAATGGATATGATTGAGGATGTAAGTGTAATAAAGATCTGAGCACAGGGATGAAAAAGGATATGGTTCTATCTCCTCAGAGTTCACTGCCAAATAGGGGAGTGAAACAACACAATACAGTTAAGTGCAGATAAAGTCTTCACCAGAGCCAGGCTGTGGTGACACACACCTTTAATCCCAGTATGGCAAATCTCTGTGAATGCAAGGCCAGCCTGGTCTACAAAGTGAGTTCCAGGACAGCCAGGCACAATGAAGGCAAACAATAATTCCTCAGATTCTGTATCTATAATTCACTGGTACAGAGCAATGTGACATTACAATAAAGTAGAAATGCTTTCATAAGCAGTATATATTAAATACTGGCAAAAACACTGGCATTACCACACATGCCTGTAATCTCAGTACTTGGGAGACTAGCCTGAGCCACACAAAGTTCAAGGCCAGTCATGGTTACACAGGACAAACCCTGTCTCAAAAAAAAAAAAAAAGTGCCAAGTATGGTGGCACATGACTTTAATTCCAGCACTGGAGAGGCAGAGGCAGGCGGATCTATATGAATTCAGGGCCAGCCTGGTCTATATAGTGAACCCGGTCTTGAAGAGAGGAGAGAAGGGGTACTGATAGCAAGGCCTGCTGTACCACTCCAACTGTAAGCATATCAGTTAACTTCTGTGACAGTCATCTCTCCCTTAATCCTGAGCAGATCCACACCTCTGTGTTCTTGTTTATTCAATAAACATAGTGGTGTATGCCAAGCTCCAAGCAAGGAACCAACATGAGATAGTTCCTCAGCTCAAGGGGTCAAAATATTTCTCTTTACCATTTTTTCTCTCTCTTATCCTCATTACTATGCAGATGGCACCATAATTTCCTCTAGAAATGTATGAGCTATTTAATCCTAACAATCAAAAAGTGACTTATAAAAAAAAAGTGACTTACTTTAAAAAGCAAGAGTAAGCCATGGTGACTTACTTTTAAAAGCATGGTGGCTCATACCTGTAACCCCAACAGACTAAATCAGGAATTTGAGGCCAGCATAGGCTATGCAGCAAGAGCCTCTCTCAAAAACAACATGAAAACCAACAACAAAAAGCAAGAGTGAGCTGGCTGTTGTTATAAACCCTTAGAAATATACCAGGATATCTGCCAGAGTAAGTCTGACTACTAAAAGTCAAAGGTCATAGAGTAGGAAGGTGTACCCAAGCCTTTTGTTTACTCTATCACTACCATGATTCTTTCCTTCTCATCCCAATATTGCTAGTGTACAACATTGAGAATAATTATGCTTTCACTCATTCAGACATTCACTAAGTATGTATTAAGTACCCAAGAGAACATGTAGGAAACACAAAGTAAAACACTGAATTCAGGGCTTTTCAATTTCAAAGCTGCAAGAGATCTCAAAGGTCACAGAGTACAAATCTATCATTTCACAGATAAAGGCTGAGATACAGAAAGGCTGAAATCTAAGCTCATATAGTTATTTATTGAGTCATACTCTTGCCAGATACCAGAGGTAAAAGAATAAATAGGGCCTTCAAGGAGAAGACAGTCAAAAACAGACAAAAACACAACCACAATCAAGTCACCCGTGGATATGAGTTCCACACTTACACAGTGGGAATATTAGTGAAGAACAGGACAGTAGACAGCATTCATATTGTCCAGAGGAGTTCAGAGTGAAAATACTGCAATGGTCTTGGATTTGAAGCCCAGCTCTAACATTTACCTGTGTGCCTGATGCTAGGTCAATCTATCTATGCCTCAATTTCCAAATCCATAGAATGGTGATAATAACAGTATACTTATCTTGTAAAACTGAGGTATTAGAAATGTATTTAAAATACTTGCCCCAGAGTTAAGAACTCTGTATTAGTTTGCCTTGAGCATTTTCCCTTAGGACTCTTTTCTGCTGTGCCTTGCCTTCAGAATCCTTCTCAACACAGCTTTCTACCATCTGTTATCATTCATGAACAACACAAATCCTCTCTTGGGACTCTGGACTTCTCTAGTGGGTTTCTTCTCCTACTCTAGTATGCTATCATTCATTTTACAGGCATAAGAATTCCAAAGACAAGCCGGGTGGTGGTGGCACAAGCCTTTAATCCCAGCAATAGAAAGGCAGAGGCAGGCAGATCTCTGTGAGTTTGAGGCCAGCCTGGTCTACAGAGTGAGTTCCAGAGCAGCCAGGATTGTTACACAGAGAAAGCAAAAAAAAAAAAAAAAAAAGAAAGAAAGAAAAGAAAAAGAAATTCCAAAGACAGATGTCCAAGGTTAAACTTCAGTCACATGTACCTCAATCCCTCCATAAGATCTAGCTTGGACCAAGAATCCCCAGAGAACCAAATCCCTGGAAACAAGGCACACTTATCAAATGTCTACAGGGAGAGATCCACAGGAGTAAAACATAAAAAACAAAGCAGCAACTACTGCTTTGAAAAAGCAAGAGAATAGAATTCTCTCAGCCTGGGTTCTGGGGTTTCAGGAGAAAGCAGCTGGGAAGAGCAGCTATAATGTAGCCATTTCCTCGTTAACTGTACCTGCTCCACAATCACAGCCACTGAGAAATGTTCTTTCACTTATCAGTCTTTAAGCCTGTCCTAGTCTATGAACTCCTTGTGGACAATATCATACTTTATCCATTGTATTATGAGGCACAGCATTGTGACCAGCACACAGAAATCTGATGAATAAGCTGGGCATGGTGACATACATCTATAATCCCAGCATTCAGAGGCAGAGGACTGGTCAAAGTTCAATCAGTTTGGGCTACATATCGAGTTCAAAGCAGCCAGGGCTTCACACTAAGATCCTGTCTCAAAAAACAAGATTTGATGAATAAATTGATAAACTAAAGAATAAGCCTAGGGGGCTGGAGAGATGGCTCAGAGGTTAAGAACACTGGTTGTTCTTCCAGAGGTCCTGAGTTCAATTCCCAGCACCCACATGGTGGCTCACAACCATCTGTAATGAGATCTGGCTCCCTCTTCTGGTGTGCAGGGACATATGCAAACAGAACACGGTGTACATAATAAATAAATAAATAAATAAATAAATCTTTAAAAAGAAAAAGCAGGGGAGCTACAGGTGGCAGTACATGCCTGTAATCTCAGCACTCAAGAAGCTGAGGCAGGAGGACTGCAAACTCAAGACCAGTGTGGGATTAGTAGAGGGGCCTTGTCTCAATAAGACAAAAATAAGCAAAAGGGAGGGGGTAAAGTCTAACATATAAATCAGAAAAGTCCTAGAAGCCAAGAAAGCCTTGGTAGAACCCTAAAAGATAGGTAAGACTTAGAAAGGAAAGGCTTTCAATATATAGGAATACCAGTTCAAGACTATGTGCAAGCCGGGTAGCAGTGGCACACGCCTTTAATCCCAGCACTCAGGAGGCAGAGGCAGGAGGATCTCTGTGAGTTTGAGCCCACCCTGGTCTACAAAGTGAGTTCCAGGACAGCCAGGGCTGTTATATAGAGAAACACTGTCTCAAAAACCAAAAAATAGAAAAGATAATCCTCAGGTACATAGTGAGTTTGGGGCCAGCCTGGTCTACCTGAGACTGTTTCAAGATATATGGATGGATGGATAGATAAACAGACAGACAGACAGAAAATAGGACCCAGAACATGTAAATTATTCACTTGCAGCAATAATCATTCTTTATGACCAAGAATTTGTCATGATCAAGTTATCAGTAAATTAAGAACTTATATAAGAACAATAACTCTTTTGGTCCTCTCAGCAAAGAAATGCTGATTCAAGTTTGTGCTTCAAGTATTTAAAAGAGGTAGTTTGCCAGGCATGATGTGCACTTTGTAATCCCAGCTGCTTGGGAAACTGAGACAAGAGGATCCTGAGTTCAAGGCCAGCCTGAGAAATTTATCCAGACTTTGTCTCAAAAGAAAATTTAGCCGGGCAGTGGTGGCACATGCCTTTAATCCCAGTACTCGGGAGGCAGAGCCAGACGGATCTCTGTGAGTTCGAGGCCAGCCTGGTCTCCAAAGTAAGTTCCAGGAAAGGTGCAAAGCTACACAGAGAAACCCTGTCTCGAAAGACCAAAAAAAAAAAAAAGAAAGAAAGAAAGAAAGAAAATTTAAAAATAGGGCCTAGGTTAGAAAGATAACTCAGTAGTTAAAAGCACATATTGCATGCTGGAGAGATGGCTCAGTGGTTAAGAGCACTGACTGTTCTTCCAGAGGATCCAGGTTCAATCTCTAGCACCTGTAACTCCAAGATCTGACACTCCCTCACACAGACATACATGCAGGCAAAATCTGGTGCAAATAAAGTAAAAATAAATAATTTTTAAAAATAAGAAAAAAAAAAAAAGGACACATATTGCTCTTGCAGAGAACTCAAGTTCAGTTCCCAGCACCCACACTGGGTAGTTTACAACCATCTATATATAACTCTAGCTCCAAGGGATCTGACATCCCCTCAGGACTGTACAAAATTCTGGCACACTTGGGTGCAAACACACATACACATAAATTAAAATCGATCCTTTTTAAAGAAAAGACAAAATGGCATTGGTACAGCCTCTAAGGTAAAGAGCCTTTTTTTTTTTTTTTTTTTTTTTTTGGTTGTTTTTCGAGACAGGGGTTCTCTGTGTAGTTTTAGTTCCTGTCCTGGAGCTTGCTCTGTAGACCAGGCTGGCCTCGAACTCACAGAGATCTGCCTGGCTCTGCCTCAGGAGTGCTGGGATTAAAGGCATGCACCACTGCTGCCCACCAGGTGCTTTAAACACCAGCTGGCTTAAAGACTCCATAAACAGTGCCCATTTCTAATGGTAGTTCTTCCTAAGCCCATCTTTCTATCCTCCTCTCCAATGAAGAAGCTATTAGCAATGCCTATATTGCCTCTCAGCTTCCCTAGATAATGAAGCCAGACCAAAAGGTGAAAAGGACTATGAATAAACTGCTATTCCAGACTATGTATGTACTAGTGGCATCTGATTTAAAAAATATATAAGATTCTGAAGAATAAATGACAGCATGTGCCTTCTTTCCAATGTAGAAGTCCATCACTCCAATCTTAGCCAGGTTCCCCAACCTGGACTCCAGAGTAAGGAGTAAGGAGTGTCAGGCAGGCAGAAAGTGCAACAGGAAAGCAACTCTGATTTACATGCAAATCACAGCTTTTTTTTTTTTTTTTTTTTTTTTAGGTACAACCTTTACTTCTTCAGCTCATCTCCAGCTCTATCACGACTTCCCCTAACCAACTTTAGGTTGTTTTTTGTGCCTCACTGCACTTGTCACAGACTTTCAATCTAACACTTAAGTAGTCGCATTGTGATGGGCTATCTGCACATCTATTCACTGGACTGTAAATTGGTAAAAAAAACTGTTTTATTCACCTTTGAATTTCCAAGGCATGACACATAGTAAGCCCCCATAGTTACATATGATTGAAGCAGTTCACCTTATCATTCACTAGTGAAGGCTTGAGCACAAAACAGCAGATGAGACATTAGCAGAAGGTGTATAAACTGAGGTCTGTCAGTCCAGACCTGGTTTTTTCTGGAACTTCAAGATAACTTCCTGCTGCTTCTTCCTGCTTCTTCTACTTTTTTAAACTCATAAGGAAAAGGATAGAACCCGTTCACACAGAATTTCCAGACAACAGGGATATATTCTTTCTTGGAAAACAACACAAGCAATGAGGGATGGAAGCTATGGCTTCATGTAAAGTTAACTTGTAGACCCAACACTGAACTATGTCTCATCCTACTAGTAGTACTTAAGCCTTAAAGCACTAAGAAACAAAAAATCAAAAATTGGCCAGGCACAGCAGCACACCCATGTAATTCCAGCACTCACGAGAAAGGAGGAGTCAGAGTTCAGTGACAACATGGCACACATACTAAGACCCTGTCTAAAAAATTAAGACACATGAAACTATCTCAATGAAGACCCATGACTAATAAACCATAAATTTTAATTTCAGTACACTATTTACTACTTTAAGGTGTTTTCAAAATACCTCAATTAATAGCAGCCAACTGCCAACACAGAAACGTAAAACTAGAAGGGGCCTTGGAGGTTATTTCTACAACCGCTTCCCCTTCCCAACCAAGCAGAGTTCAAACACCTTTGGTCTTTAAACTGGCTGGTAAGAAACTAGACCACCTGTCATCTGTTAGTCTCGTGTGCTCTCTTTATTAATTACAACCAGAAGGGGGGAAACAAATTAACCTCACGCCATGCAACTGTCATTATTTCCTACACCTACTCCCTTCCTGAGGCTCTTCACCTCTCTATCCCAAACCAAGCACAGAGCAAGAGCCCTGAAAAAATCCGACCCTCCCGAGAAGCCACTGCCGCCCTCCCTGACAATCACTACTTTCCCTTCTGTTCCTCTGGTATGATCTCAGCCCATACGCTGTCACAGAGAAGACCACAAAGCAACTCGAAACGATCACTGACCATTTGGCCTCAGACTGCCCCTTATCTTTCTGACCTTCGCTTCCCTCTACAGAGTCCTGTACTTTTCATTTCTTCCAAGCTCAATGTCTCCTTCAAGGACCACACGTCATTCAACACCCCCATTGTTAAATGCCTATTAGATAAAGGGTTCATACCTTTTCAAGCTCACCTGGAAGGAACCCGTTGAGAGGAGGGGAAGGGAGGATGAAGGAGAATGAATGAGAATGAAGATGAACTCAAAAACCATTCCACAACTGGGAAACGTCCCCTAGCCCTCTTCTCAGAACCACCACTAGACCTGTAATGCAATGCCTCTTCTTATCCCATAACCACACTGTAGACGTTACAAGAAGAAGGTCTCTGGTCTTGTGTCCCGAGCACTTAGCCCAGGACTGAACACAGAAGTAACAATGTTTGTTCAATGAACAAATGGACCGTTTTCTGTTACAAAATTATTCATTCATTCACAATTATTCATTCATTCCTCGGCCACAATTCTACTGAGCATGCGGTATGTACAAACCCTAACCTGTAAGGACAAATAAGATGGTCCCTACCTAAAAACAATTCAAAGCTGTCAGACCGGTATACTAAGCAATGCTTCCCGATCTGTGTCCCCAGCCTTCAGGTCAGGCTTGGAGTCCTTCCCCAAAGGGAAAGCCTCGGCCTTGCCTTACAGGCGTCCACGCCCCTCCAGTTAAAGCTACTCCTACCAGCCCCTTAGTCCTACCTTAGACCTCCATCTAAGAATCTCAAAATCTTTAATGTTCCCACCTCTCTGGCCTTCCCGCCATCACCACCCAGTTAAAGCGGCTGCCCATCTACTGCACCAGCAACGCCTCGGGGTCCCTGAGTCAGAAGCCCTCAGCTTTCCCTCACGGAAAATCCGCCTCCCTGTCAGCGCCCTCTTTCCTCGGGATCTTGCCCGCTTCTCCCAGGGCCTCCGGCTCCCGATATTCCTCACTCCCTCTCCTTCCACCGTCAGGCTGTCGCTCCTTTTCTTGTCCCTCAATCCCTCTTACCTCATCTAGCTCCCTTTCCGCAACAGCACCTCCTCCAACCTCCACCTCCACCACTGCCGCCATCTTCACGGCCGGCCCCCACCCCTGTCCCCCGCGAGCCAGCTGCTTCCGCCGCTCAAGCGCTCGCAGCCAATCGGAGGCGCGGCCTGGGCGGGGCTTCAAGACGGGCAGATGCCTGTGAGGAACCAAGAGACCGTCTACCTGCTCCTTCGGAATTAAGAAGGGGCAACTCTCAGGCACTACCAAGCTTCAACAGGAAAGCGTCCTCGGAAAAACAAGAATTGTGCCTGTGCTATTTTAGTGTAAATAGTTCACCAGTCGTCACTACGGAGAGCAACAAAAGAGGGTCCCTGAATGCGCTAATTTTGCGACGCTCCCTCGCTTGGGCTACGGGCAGAGACGCGTGTGCAACCAAGAACTACATTTCCCATGCGGCATCGAGTCCGACCCGGAAGTTTAAATCTCGCTCGCTACGGGAAGAGTGTAGTGAATAAAAGTACACCTAAAAACACA
Organism: Peromyscus maniculatus bairdii; assembly: GCF_049852395.1. Lineage (NCBI taxonomy): Eukaryota > Metazoa > Chordata > Mammalia > Rodentia > Cricetidae > Peromyscus > Peromyscus maniculatus. The sequence goes on from NC_134852.1 coordinate 113,181,116, forward strand.
AGCACGCGGGGTTTTTGTTGTTTTTAGATGAGTAATTGCTGTCTTGCCTCAGTGGGAGCCATCTTTCAGAAAAGCGGCTTCTTTAAACCCCAAAATGCGTCCCTGAGCTTCTGTAGGCGGGGTGGCGCTCGGGCCAGAAGGCGGAGGTCACCGGACCGATTTGGCGGGAGAATAAGATTGGAGCCCAGGAGCTGAAGCTGCCCCGACTTCTTAAGGTTCGTGGACGCGGGTGAGAGGCGTTGCGATTTGTCAATTGAGAGGAGTAGCTGAAAGGGAGGAGGGTGACCAACAAGAAAATGAACAGAAGCAACCTAGTCCGGGATCTTAACCCTCAAAAAGGTCGAGAGCTGCAGAACCTGGAGGACCTCAATGAGCAGATAATTGCTAATCATCTGTGTGTTTTCTCCCTTAAATATGTAAACATTACATATTTAAGAATGAGTCAAACAAAAAATCCTGTTGTCCAGGAGCTCACAATCTTATCAAGAGACATAAGACATAAACATATAGTTGTTACATGAGGAGGCACCTAGTTAAATACCAAGTGAGAATTGGCCGGATGGAGCAGTTACCTTGAACTGATTAAGGTAGGGTTGTGTGTGTGTGTGTGTGTGTGTGTGTGTGTGTGTGTGTGTGTGTGTGAGAGAGAGAGAGAGAGAGAGAGAGAGAGAGAGAGAGAGAGAGAGAGAGATTTGAACACCAGTTACCTTGAACTGATTGGGTAGGGTTTTGTGTGTGTGTGTGTGTGTGTGTGTGTGTGTCATTTGAACATCAAAATAAATAAGTTGTAAAGAGAGCAAGTATTCCAAGTAGGAGCAATAGCATGAGAAAATAGAAAACTTTGGTGATGAATAGAGTAGAAAGCCATTATGGCCAGGAATGTATCAGGATTCCTGGACTCATATTTTCAGGGAGACTATTGGAAGAAAAATTCGGGTCTGATGGTATATGCTACTCATGAGGCTGAGGCAAAGTTACTTGATCCCAGAAGTTGAAAACCACCCTGACATGAATGTGATGGCCCATGCCTAAGACCCCAACATTTGAGAGGCTGAGGCAGGAGGACCTGGGGTTCAGGGCTGGGCTAAACAACATAGTAAGACCTTCATCTCAAACATAATTTCTTAGGAGCCAGCAAGATGGCTCAGTGTGTGGACTGGAGAGATGGCTCAAAGATTAAGAGCACTCGCTGCCTTGCAGGAGACCCAGATTCGATTCCCAGCACCTACATGGCAGTTCACAATCATCTGGGGTTTTTTCATCTGGGGTTTTTTGTTTGTTTGTTTGTTTGTTTGTTTTAAGATTTATTTGTTTATTATGTATACAGTTTTCTGCCTGCACACATCCCTGCAGGCCAGAAGAGGGCACCAAATCTCATTATAGATGGTAGTGAGCCACCATGTGGTTGCTGGGAATTGAACTCAAGACCTTTGGAAGAGCAACCAGTGTTCTTAACCTCTGAGCCATCTCTCCAGTCCTCACAATAACCTGTAACTCCAGTTCCAGGTCTGACACCCTCTTCCGGCTTCCTGCAGCACCAGGAACATATGTAGTGTATTTAGATATATGCAAGCAAAATACTCAAATGCATAAAATATAAGTCCTTTGGGGGGAAAAATGACTCGGTGGGAGAAGGCAGTTGCCTAATGACCTGCATTCCATCCCCAGGACCCTCATGGCAGAAGGAGAAGATTTGACTCCTTCATGTATATACTCGTCCGCCTACATACAAAACAAATAAATGTAAAACAGAAATTTAATTTAAAAAAAAATATTTGGCCAGCTTCAGCTGCATAGCAGATACAATGTCAGCCAGGACTATGTAGCAAGATATTGTCTCAAAAAAAAAATAATAATAATAATCTTGGGAGACCCTCCCCTACCTAAAGACATTCAGGTATCTTTAAAATACTTGTTACCAGAGGATTATTGACCATGAGTGATGAACAGAGTTAATTTATTTTCTGTGTATTTTTGCATATATTTAAAATTTCAGCCTTGGTGGCACACGCCTTTAATCCCAGTCCTCGGTAGGCAGAGACAGTCATATATCTCTGTGAGTTTAAGGCCAGCCAGGTCTACAGAGCTAGTTCCAGGACAGCCAGGGCTACACAGAGAAACCCTGTCTTGAAAAACAAAAAGGAAAAAACAATGTTTATCCATACTCACTGGCCCAAGAACACCTTATTTTGAATCAGGTCTGGCTGTATACCCCAAGCTAGCCTTGAACCTGCTGTGTAGCAGGGCTGGCTTTCAACTGTCCTCGTGACTTAGCCTTCCAAATGCTAGGATCACAGGCATGGGACACCACTCCCAGCTTGGAGGAATGAAAAGCTAACTTAGGAGGTTTCCTTGAACAGAGAAAGCAGAGTACTATACTGTGATTAGTTGTACATTTGTTGCCCATCCTTACTATGTCCTCAGCTCCCAGGGACAGAGATAAATGATTCAAGGCACCATTCATGTTCTTGGGAATTTTATAAATCCAGCATTACTATAATAACAGTTTTGTTTTGTCTTTTTAATTTTCTCCTTTGTTTTCTTGAGGCTGTCTCACAATTGTGGGGGAAAGGTGTCTCTAGATGATCCAGCTTTGCTTCCTACAGGCCATGGTGGCCCTGAGAAATGAGCTGACTTCTGTAAATAGTTCTTATTATCAAAGAAATAAGAATGGGTAGCTTATGTTGCTTTTGTTCTTTTTTTTTTTTTCCTCCAGGAGTAATGTGAGGATTCTTATTCTCTCAAAAGCTACCAAGAGCAAAACATAGGCAGTGCCACTGTGGTGGCAGAAGATATCCTGGGAGGAAGCATATTTGCCGTGTACTTGAGGAAACTGGTGACCTCTGATGGCTCCTGTGAAGATCAGCCATGTAGTATCATTTTCCTCTCAGGTATATTAGTCACCAGCCATGATGGCTTTTTTTTTTAAAAAAATGGTTTATCGAGACAGGGTTTCTCTGTGTAGCCCTGGCTGTCCTGCAACTCACTCTGTAGACCAGGCTGGCCTTAAACTCACAGAGATCCGCCTGCCTCTGCCTCCGCTGGAATTAAAGGTGTGCACCACCACTGCCCAGCTGATTACTTTTCTTTTGATGACTAAGAAGAGTGAATAGCTGTAAAAGACTGTCCATGGTTTGTAGATAGCTGACAAAACTGCAGGCCTGTCTGTGCCAGAGTTTCTAGAAGGGCAGTTTGGTCAAACTGCCATGGAAATTAATCAAGGGCACTCAAGGCCATACTTAACTGAGGATATAATGACCACCATCAAATATGCTCACTTTATGGAAAGTTCTACAGTTCCCACGTTGGGCCCAATGCTGATCTACCATGGGGATTACTGGAGACTTCCCATCCTTTCCTCCAGTCATTTGCTTCATCCATTAACCCCGTCTCTTTCCTCCCAGTACACTAATCGTTTTTGAGGGGTGCTAAGCTACTCATTGACATTTGGGTAGCTAGGTCCATTTTATAGCAGTGTCATAGGCATGGTAGAATATTTAGCATTCCTGGTTCCCAGGCCCTATGACAATACTACTTCATGGTAATTTTGACAGTTAAAAGCATCCCCACACAGGGCTGGAGAGCTGGCTCAATGGTTAAGAGCACTTGTCTTGCATAAGACTTAGTTTCAATTCTTTGCATTTATATGGTGGCTCCCAACCATCCTTAACCCTGGGTCCAGGGAATCCAACAGATATATACATGATGTGGGTATATGCATCCTGGAAAAACATTCATACACATATAAAAGTAAATAAATTATTATTTTTTGATCCCCACACATTTCAGAGAGCCCCCTTAGATGGTGCTTAGGAACTACTATATTAACCCATGAAATAGAAATCGTCTTAGCCCTCCTTACCTGAAGTCGCTTGAACTGTCATCATTGTCTTCCTCTCCCTCTTTTTCTTCTTTTGTGAGACAAAGGCTCACTCTATATCCCTGACTAGCCTAGTACTCACTTTGTAGACCAGGCTGGCCTCAAACTCACAGAGATGTACCTGCCTTTGTTTGAGTATTGTTGCTTTTGTGGGGTTTTGGTGGGGGGGCAGGGGGTTGTTGTTGTTTGCGATAAGATCTTGCCATGTAGCTCAGGCCAGCCTTGAACTCACTGTGTATCCCAGGTTGGCCTCAGACTCTTAATCATCCTGCCTCATCCACTTGAGTGCTGGAATTATAGACATATACCACAATACCTACCTTCAAATGTTTTGTCATAGGATCTTAGAGAATGTTAGCAGTCTTCTAACGTCGTGGTTTCTATAGAGACTGTTCTAGAAGCTGAAGAGAAGCATCAAAGTACATCTTTAGCCTCCCTCCCCAACCTGTATTTTAATTAGAGCTTTACTTTTATCTTGAGAAAAATATTCACACACATGTGAAATTATAGTTAAAAGAAGGATTTTATTGTGGAAATAAACAAAACAAAACAAAAAAATAGTTAAAAACCATGAGTCGCCGGGTGGTGGTGGCGCACACCTTTAATCCCAGCACTGGGGAGGCAGAGGCAGGCGGATCTCTGTGAGTTCAAGGCCAGCCTTGTCTCCAAAGCGAGTTCCAGGAAAGGTGCAAAGCTACACAGAGAAACCCTGTCTCGAAAAAAGAAAAACAAAAAAACAAAAAAAACCATGAGTCAAAGCTGGGTGCAGCTGGGGCTGGAGAGATGGCTCAGCAGTTATGAACAGTTGCTGGTCTTCCAAAGGACCCTGGTTCAGTTCCCAGCACCCACCTGACACAACCAGCTGTAACTCCAGCTTCAGGGGATCTGACACCCCTTTTGGGCCTCTTTGGGCACATACCTATGGGCAAAACACCTATGTTCATTAAAAAGAAAAAAAGAAAGGGGGAGAAAGCTGGGTATGGAGGTGCATGCTTATAATCCCAGCACTTGGGAAGCAGAATCAGACAGTCATCCTTGAGATGCCTGTTTCTAAAAAAACAAAAACCGTGAATACGGTTTTCTCTTTTACTTAAAAAGAAATTTAGAACCAGAGGAAGAAAGTCGTTTGTTTGCTCAAAGCTTCTCAACCAAAAAGGATTTGCATTTGCATTAGTGAATTTGGGATTTCTTAAATCTCATTGTCACTATCAGTGACTTTGAATAATCACTTATATCTAAGCACCCTTTGTAAATTAAGAATACAATCTTTTGCTGGTCGTAGTGGTGCACATCTACAATTTTAACCCTCAGGAGGAATTTATGTTTGAGGCTAGCCTGGACTACGTAAACAAAATCTTATTTCATAGAATTATATTAGAGTTAAATAAATGTAGGAGGGGTGGGGTTTGGAGAGATGGCTCAGCTCAGAGGTTAAGAGCATTGACTGCTCTTCCAGAGTTCCGTAGTTCAATTCCCAGCAGGCACATGTGGTTCATAACCACCTATGATGTGTCTGGTGTGCATAACCACCTATGATGTGTCTGGTGTGCAGTCAAACATGGCAGACAGAACACTGTATTCATAATAAATAAAATTTTTTTTTTCAAGACAGGGTTTCTCTGTGTAGCTTTGCACCTTTCCTGGAACTCGCCTTGGAGACCAGGCTGGCCTCGAACTCACAGAGATCCGCCTGCCTCTGCCTCCCAAGTGCTGGGATTAAAGGCATGCACCACCACCGCCTGGCTAATAAATATTTTTAAAAAATAAAGTAAATGTTTGTGTAGAGACTGAACCAAAAGTCAGGGAGCCAATATAGGTCTGACCTAGGTCTTCTGCATATATGATATGGTTGTGTAGCTTGGTGTTCTTGTGGGAGCCCTGACATTGGGAGTGGGGGTTGTCGCTGGCTCTGTTGCCTGCTCTTGGGACCTTTTTCTTAGTGGATTGCCTGGTATTGATTTAATATGAGGGGGTGAGCCTAGTCTTATTGTAACTTGATATGCCATGTTTGGTTGATACACCTGGGAGGCCTGCCCTTTTCTAAAGGGAATTGGAGGAGTGGATCTGGGGGAGAGGAGAGATACGGGAGAGGGAGGTGAAACAGTGGTCAGAATGTAATATATGAGAGAAGAATAAATTAAAAGAAAAAAAATAAGTATCTGTGTAAAAGTCTTGTTTGTTTGTTTGTTGTTGTTGTTGTTGTTTTTGGTTTTGGGGGGGTTTTTTTGAGACAAGGTTTCTCTGTGTAGCATTGGAGCCTATCCTGGAACTCACTTTGTAGCCGAGGCTGGCCTCGAACTCACAGAGATCTGCCTGGCCCTACCTCCCGAGTGCTGGGATTAAAGGTGTTCACTGCTGCCACTGCCGCCGCCCAGCTTGTGTAAGAGTCTTATGAATAAAGAACTATTAATGTAGTGTTAAAAGCTCTAGTTTTAAAAATCTGGGATTCTGCTTTGTTTAGTTACTTAGGTGAGTTTTAAAGCCCCATAAGCTTCAGTTTATTATCTCTTAACTACGCAGAAGTCAGAGTAACAACTCAAGAATCCTTAGGAGGAGTAAGTGAGGTAGTGTGATAAGTGAGGTAGAAGTTAATGGTGTCTACTGCATGAGTCAGGCTGGTTCCTGTGGATGCCCCTGTGCCTTCTCATGTTGAGATGCCTCAGCGGACGGGATTACAGATGTCCCTTGTTCTAAGGTATCCTTTTTTCCCTGTGAGCTCAGAACCCGTCCTGATTTTTCTCTTCCTCTCGGATGTAGGATCCCAAGTATCCTGTGGAGAACTTGCTGAACCCAGACAGTCATAGGGGACCTTGGCTCAGCTGTCCTCGGGACAAGAGTGGGAAACTGAAAGTGGAGCTTCAGCTGGAGAGGGTGGTCCCCATAAGTTACATCGATGTCGGTGAGTGAATCTCGGGCCTTTGGGACCTGTGAGGGAAAACAGGAATGACATGACTAACCACTCCCCTCAGCTCTCTCAGTTTGTTCTGACTGAGTAGCCTTCTGGAATAAGCCCTGCCTAGATGTGAAGGGAAAATGTTGTGTTTGCCCTTGGAGATGGTTTGGTGTTGGAAAACTCCTGGGTCTTCGTTCATAGAGACTACAATGTAGAGCAGAGACTGCAGCTCACTTGGTAAAGACCTTGCCTAGTACATGAGGACTAGAGTCTGACCCCCAGAACCCACATTTAAAGCTAGGCATGGGCTAGGGAGATGGCTCAGTGGAAAAGCAGTTGCCATACGAGTATAAGGATCAGTTGAATTCTCAGAATCCACAGGAGACCCAGATGGGATAGTCCACATTTGTAATCCCAGTGCCCCTGTGGTGATATAGGAAGCAGGAAAGTTCATGGGCAAGCTAGTATGTCTAACACAGCAGGGAACAGCAGAGACAACCTGCCTCAAACAAGGAGGAAGGTGAGGACTCACGCTTGCACTTGTCCTCTGGCTTCCACTCACACACATACACAAAGCCAAATATAGAGGCACACTCCCTGTGATCCCAGTGTTGGGAGGTGAGACAAACTGCTACCTGGAGATCACTGGTGTGCTGCATACTTTTATGTCAGCTTGACCCAAGCTAAAGTCACCTGAGAGGAGGGAACCTCAACTTTAAAAATGCCTCCAGCCAGGCGGCAGCGGTGGTGGCGCACGCCTTTAATCCCAGCGCTCAGGAGGCAGAGCCAGGTGGATCTCTGTGAGTTGAGGCCAGCCTAGTCTACAGAGCAAGATCCAGGACAGGCATCAAAGCTACACAGAGAAACCTTGTCTCGAAAAAAATAAAAATGCCTCCAGCCTAGCGGGGTGGTGAACACCCTTAATCCCAGCACTCAGGAGGCAGAGTCAGGAGGATGTCTATGAGTTTGATGCCATAAGATGGGCTGTAGGGTAGTGGTGGTGCATGTCTTTAATTCCAGCACTTGAGAGGTGGAGGCAGGTGGATCTCTTGAGTTTGAGGCCAGCCAGGTCTACAGAGTAAGTTCTAGGACAAATAGGACTAGACAGAGAAACCCTGTCTTGAAAAACAAAACAAAAAGACAAGGTGGGGCTGCTGGAGAGATGGCTCGGTGGTTAAGAGCACTGGCTGCTCTTCCAAAGGAAATAGGTTCAATTCCCAGGACCCACATGATGACTAACTTCAGTTCCAGGGGATCTGACTCCCTCTTCTGGCCCCTGAGGGTACCAGGCACATAAGTGGTACACAGACATACATGCAGGCAAAACACCCATACACATGAAATAAAATAATTTTTAAAAAGACAAGGTGGACAGCACCTGAGGAACAGCAACCAGGTTGTTTTCTGGCCGCCATACACGGGTAGCGTGCATTCATGTACACGTACACAAAGAGAATACAATGTGATGGCGCTTCTGGAATTACGCTGTGAACTCTGGTCTGGGTAAAGCCTTAGGGCACTGGATAATAATTGATACTAACAAACAGAATCCTTATCATCTCTAAAGATCAGTGTCAGGAGGATGCTGAAAAGTGCACAGTGCATCGGAGTTTATAGATTACAATAGTTGATGCCAGGCATGATGGCACATCCCTTTAATCCCAGCATTAAGGAGACTGAAGCAGGCCGATCTCTTGAGTTTAAGACCAGCCTGGTCTACATAATTGAGCTCCAGGCTAGCTAAGGCTACATACTAAGACCCTGTCTCAAAAACAAACAAAAAAGTTGGCCTTAGAATTCCCTAAAGACTTGTTAGAGACCACTGTCTTTGCTTTCTCAGGACAGAAAGCTGTTGGGTTCCTTAACAGTGATTTCCAGGGCAGGTTTCGGACTGTGGTGGCCATGGTGAACCTTCGCTATCACTTGATGGACTAAGCTTTCATTCCATCCCAGTTGGTGGCTCTCTGTGTGACTCCCCATGTCGCCAGAACTTTCTGGCTCCTGAGGAGCTCTAGGGTGGAGTGTTCCCCCCCCCAGTACTGTACCCTGTAGTCATTCTCTCATGGTCGCCCTTCTCTCCACCTTCCGTCCCCAGGTAACTGTGGCTGTGCTTTCCTGCAGATTGACGTGGGTCGTTCTTCCTGGCCCCTGGACAGACCTTTCGTCACCCTTCTCCCTGCAACCATGCTAATGTCCCTCGCTGATTCAAAGGAGGGCAAGAACCGCTCCGGAGTCCGGATGTTTAAAGATGGTAAAGAGGGCAAAAGCAGGTGTGGGGGTGTTTCCAAGGACAGATGCAGTGCAGAGGTGGGTCTAAGTGCTGCTGGGTATAGACCATGGACGAGAGCCTGTGTTTAGAAGAGAGTAAGCTAATGCATTGTGTGAGTTCTGCCTGGTGAAAATGTCAGGAGTATTTCTGAGCTATGATTGATATATTTACCTCTGACTTATTGTTGCCTGATACATTATCATGTTTTAGGGTTTGGGTTGTTGAGACAGGGTCTCGTGCAGCTTAGGCTAGCCTTAAATACTTACTGCCTTAGCCTCTCAGGAGCTGGAATTTCAGGCACATGGCACCACACCCAGTGATTGCTATGTTTTTTATTTGATCCCTGTTTTATTTAATCCCTAGCACCACAAAAAAGAGAAAGGTATAGAATAAATTTTTGTGTGTGGTAAAAAGCTCCATGCTGGCTATATTTATATAATATATAGTGTGTCCTGAATTCTGCTTATGCAAATCTCTGTGTTCACTGAGCAGTGTAACAGATGCATAAGATAAGATCCCTGGACTCTAGGGAATTGCAATCTGTTTATCTGTGTTTAAATTGGAGGTGTTTATCTTGTTGTAAAGGAAGAGTGAGATTTTGGAAGCGTTTATGTGAGGTATAGGGGATGATGTACTGACTGACTGGATAATGCTAGGAATCAAAGAAGTCAAGTTTGTGGTATTGGCTTCGGATGCTGTGAGTGGCTGCATAGAGGAGGTTGAGCCTCATGGCTCAGGAAGGTGGAGACTGGTATGAAACAATGATGGAGGAGTGGATAGAAGACAAGGAGCTAGGCTGAAAGGGCCCTGCCTTGCCTGCCTGGCAAACCTTTCTCTGAGCATCAGAGCCTGAAGGGACACGTGCTAGTGATGTCCATTCCTCCTCCCGTTGGCGTTTACTGTGTGTAGCCGTGGCCTTGTCTTGTCTTCCCTTTCTTCAGTTTTGGATTTTCTCCCTTCCTGCCTCCCGACTAATAACAGTTAATGCAGCACATTTTCTTCTCGGTTGCTCAAGCCTGTGCGAGTGTGCATGAGCATGCACGAGAGCACACACACACACTAACACGTCCCTCTCTCTCTTTTTTCCTCTCTCTAGGGTCTCATGTAGCCTAAGCAGACCTCAAACTTGCTTTGCAACCAAGGAGCTCCTGGGCTGAGATTACAACCATGCACTTCCACACCCAGCTTTCTTCTCTCTCTCTCTCTCTCTCTCTCTCTCTCTCTCTCTCTCTCTCCTTTTTAAATAATTATTTTTATTTTTTATTTGTGTATATGTGGGAGGGGTGTGTATGTGTACTGGTGCCTGAGGAGGCCAGAAGAGGGTGTGAGGTCCCCTGGAGTTACAGGCAGTTTTAAACCACCTGGCATGGGTGCTGGGAACTGAACTCTGGTCCTCTGCAAGAATAACAAGTGCTCTTAACTATTGAGCCTTCTCTCCAGCCCCTCCTTTCTCTCCTTTTTTCTTTCCTTGAGATGATTTCCTGACTCCAGCCTCAGGAGAATCATGGGATCGACTTCGACTGACCTGCTCGCAACCTTTCACACGTCACCAGTCCTTTGGCCTGGCCTTCCTCCGGGTGCGGTCCTCTCTGGACCCCTCAGCTGACTCTGTGGTGGATCTCCCTGTCCTGGGAGGCTCTGGGCCCACCCAGGTATGTGCAGTGGAGGCTCTGGGCACACCCAGGCATGTGCAGTGGAGGCTCTGGGCCCACCTATGTATATGTTCAGTGGTGGAGCGAGGGTTTAGTTTTTTCTTTTCAGCTCCTAGTTAAAACCTGATGCTTAATTGAAGAAAAGTAAGCACAGAAAGAGAGAGAGAATATGAAATTCCCTGTGTATAAACTCATGGCATGACCTCTCCATGGTATGGTTACCAGGGAGGTTTTATTGTAGAGAGAGAATAGCCAGAGGCGCTCACATAGCAAACATAGTGGGGTTATAAGAAGAATGAGTAGCTGGGGGGAGGGGAGCCTGTGAGCTAGAGCGAGTTTAGGGTAGGAAGAAGGTGGGCAAGGCAGGACACCAGCATGGGCTATGACATGTGTGACAGGTACTCCTGATGCTGAGGGGACAGATTGGCCAGCATGCACTTCCGTGTGTTGTAGGCACCACAGGTGGGCATTTGTCCCTTCTGCCAGTGATGAGGGAAATAATTTTTTTTTTAAGATTTATTTATTTATTATGTATGCAGTGTTCTGCCTGCATGTATGCTTGCACACCAGAAGAGGGCACCGGAAGGCGTTATAGGTGGTTGTGAGCCACCATGTGGTTGCTGGGAATTGAACTCAGGACCTGGAAGAACAGCCAGTGTGCTTAACCTCTGAGCCATCTCTCGAGCCCGGGAAATAACTCTTTTTAGTTGAGGGGAACTGGCTTCCTAAGTTCCTGAGGAAAGCTGGCTTTTATCAGCAGCCAGAAAAGAAATCCTCCTGTAGTCCAGGTTGAGTGCATTTCTAAATCGTTAGACTCCTTCTGGAGTTTGGGAAGTTGGAGTCTCCTTTGGACCGAACACCCTGGACTTGTGGAATAAGCCTCTCCCTTTTCTTCTTTTACATGGCAGAGATGGAAGTGAGCCTTGCATACAGTCTACACAAAGCTGTTGAAGCACTGTTCTTTAGCCATGTTGAAATTCTTTTTGAGTCTCAGCTTAACCTCATATGTTATTCCTGGGCTTGCAGAGAGCTCTCACGTCAGCACTTGGAAGCCCCAAGGCTCCCTACGGCCCCTCCGACATTGTGTCCTGCCTGGCTGCCCTGCAAAGCCCTCTGTATCGTTATTTTATATACCTGCCTGGGTCGTCCATTTGAGCACTTGAGAGACAGAGGCAGGCAGGTGGAGCTCTCAGGAGTTTTCTTTTTGCTTCTGTTTTGAGACAGGGTTTCTCTGTATAGCCCTGGCTGTCCTGGAACTCTCACTGTAGACCAGGCTGGCCTCAAACTCACAGCTATCCTCCTGCCTCTGCTTCCCCAGTGCTGGGATTAAAGTTGTATGCCACTACCACCCAGCTTTTTTATTTTTTTATTTTTTTTGCTGGCCTTGAACTTTCTATAATTTACACTTATACAAATTTATTTTTATTTATATACAAATTTAAAGTATGATGTAGATATATATTTTATATATTTTAAAAGTTTACAAGAGCCGGGCGGTGGTGGCGCACGCCTTTAATCCCAGCACTCGGGAGGCAGAGCCAGGCGGATCTCTGTGAGTTCGAGGCCAGCCTGGGCTACCAAGTGAGCTCCAGGAAAGGCGCAAAGCTACACAGAGAAACCCTGTTTCCATCAGTCCCCATAGGCCTGTTTTACCCAGTAGTGTGAATTCTTTTATTCCCAGAGCCCTTCTGATTGTGACAAAACCCTTAGCATACAAAATTGCAGCATCTCAGATTGCACACACCAGCAAATATGTAAAAGTTACTGCGGATACAATCATGTTGCATCCCTAGGCAGCAGTGCCCCCTGCAGGTGAATCTGGGTATTTACGTCTTCATTTTCTCCTCAGAACTCTTCGGATATGCTGGAGTCTGAGCCTAGGCCCTGGCTGACTAATCCTTCTATCCGGAGGACATTCTTCCCAGATCCCCAGACGTATGTACCTGCTGTTGATATTTCTCGTGTAAGGGAAAGACCATGTAGCTCAGGGGCACAGAAACCCAGCCTATGGTCCCCGGGTTAATCACTTATGTCTAAGCATGTCAGGATAGCGAACTGTCTTGGTTGGTTGGAGTAAATAGAATAAAGTTTGCATTCTGAGTGAAACAAAATACTGTTTCTCTGCAGGAGCACCAAGGAAATTTCAGAGCTCAAGGGTAAGCTGAAGCAGTTGCAGCCAGGGCCGCTGGGGCGGGCGGCCCACATGGTGCTTTCTGCTGCCAACAGGGCACCTCCGGCCGGGGTGGTGAGCCCAAAGAACGGCCATGGGGAACCAGGTCCCAGTCATCCACAGAGTGCAGGTGAGGCCCCAGGATCTGTTCCTTCTGTGCCTGACACTGCCCTCCCTCCCTGACCCTTCCCTGCTGTACTGGGATGGCTCACTGTCTTCAAGGAGAAAAATAGTCAGGGAAGAAGAGAAGTTAAATCTTATATAATAGTTGAAAGAACACTGGCCTAGGAATCAGGAATCCTTGTCTTTGCTTCAGCTCCCTCACCTTTATAGGAAAGGGGCTAAACCAAATAATACCTTAGCTTATTACAATCTCAGTGTTCTGTGATTGTCTCAGAAAGACAGGGCTAGTAAATGCCTCCATCCCAGCACTTGGGGAGTGGAGGAGGCAGAGGGATCAGTAGTCAAGGTCATTCATTCTCAGTACATGGAGAGCTAGCTCCCAGCCAGCCTGAGCAACCTGAGACCCTGTCTCAGAAAAGAAAAGAGAGAGAAATGGCTGCAGGCATCTCAGGGCTCTTCTGGAAAGGATGCTATTCCAGCTCATTCAAGGAGGCTGGTGAGTCAGTATCTCACGGTGTAGCAGGGGAAGGAGTGAGAGTCAGAAGTGTGTGTGTGTGTGTGTTTACTCCCTTGAGACAAGGGAGTAACTCTTAGCCTGGAACTAACAGATATCTACCTGCCTCTGCCTCCCAAGTGCTGGGATTAAAGGTGTGCACCACCACATCCTAGTGAAGTCATGGCTTTTTGCAACCTATTCACAGATACTGTGCCATTTGCCATAGATACCACGGACACTCAGAGGGCCCTCAATACAAACAGGCAGTAGGTAATGGGAGTCTCAGAGTCTATAAGGATAAAGGCTTATGGTCTTGAGAAGAGGCTGAAAAGAAACTACGCATTTAGGGATATCTACTATTGATAAGGTACTAAGATTGTGTAAGCACTTTGAAATACATTTAGTGCTATACCAAGAGTTTCTGAAATTGTGAATAAAGAGGTAAATGGTGACTGTTGGTTTTTGTTACTGCTCATTTGACGTGTATATATTGAATATCTGTATGTGCTAGTCTGTGTGGTGCCAGAGATCCTAGAATAAATAAAATAGCAATGCTCATATCTTAATGAAGAGGTGGGTGTCTGTGTCACCCCTGAAATCTAAAACTAAACTGTGATAAATACTCTGAAAGAACAGACGGTAGGATGACAAGGTTCCAGTCAGAGAATCTAGGGAATTCTCAGGCTGGAATTAAGCAGGCAAAGAAGATAGAAAAAATACCTCAAAAGAAAACTTAAAATGTGGAAGCCATGTGTAAACAGCTAGATAGTTTGTTTTGATTTTTGTTTTTCACGAAAAGATCTCATTATTCATCCCAAGTTGGTCTTGAACTTGCTGTCCTGCAGTCTTGGCTTCCTGAGTTCTGGGATTATAGGCGTGTGCCACCTTGTCTGGTGTGACGATAAATAACTAATGAGCGTTTCTCATACAGAGCCCAGAGCAGAAGAACAAAACAGGAAGAATGATGTGGGCAGAAGGAAGAGAAGGAAATTGCAGGACCAAAGGTAGGCAGGCTGCCATCACCTCCAGACCTCGGGATCTCCGAACCCCTCCTCACTATGGCTTCAGTCAAGCCCGGGCAGTCTGGGTCTTGATCTCTTAGACTACACGGAGAAAGATTGTCCTTGTCCTGATGTCTTCACACGTGGAGATAGGCAGAAATTGGCCCCGCCGTGAACCAGAATGAGAAGGTGTGTAGATGGCATCTGATCTAATGTGAGTCGGACGTCTCAGGCCTGTGGTCCTCGCAGGAGACCAGGGCAGGAAGAGTGCGAGTGTGACTGCAAGGACTGCTGGGATGCACAGCAGGCTTCAGGCCAGCCTGAAATGAGCAGTTGCTGGGGTCTGGGGACACACAGAAAAGCGGGAGTTGATAAAAATGGTGTGAAAGTAACTGTAGTTACTCAGCTTGGAAGTATCCTTAATCTATACTTCCAAAGGCTAATTTTATGTTATGTACATAATATCAATTTTAAAATTAAAAAACTACCAGGCATGATGGCATATACCTTTAATCCCAGGTGTTGGAAGGCAGAGATAGGCAGAGCTCTGAGTTCTGGGAAAGCCTGGTCTACATAGCAAGTTCTGGGCCATGCAGGACTGTATACTAAGACCCTATCTCAAAACTAGTTAACTTTTAAAAAACAGAGGACAGTGATAGAAACCCTGTTGTCAGATGCTCAAAGGTTAACTGCCTTCCTCTAGTCCGTCCTAGCAAGTGGAAAATCAAGGACTGACGGGGTTGCTGTTTCCGGTCTCTTCTCCATGCTTCTGGTCTGGATTCTGTGTTCTTCAGCCTTCGGTCTCTCCCAGCTAGCTGGCCTTAAACTGTTCTTTCCCACAGACCGTTGTCCACCTCAAGTTCTCAGCCAGATAGGAGGCGGGCAGCAAGAACAAGGCCGAGGCGGCACCGACCTCAGACCAAGAACGACGAAGGTGTGCAGGCAACTGGACAGTGTCCCATCTGCACAGGTGAGCTGTATGACTACTGTGGGCCCAAAGACGGGACGTTCGTCCGGAAGACGGGAGGCGGGCTGTGGGTACTGGCGGAACCATTCGGTAGAGCTGGGGAGGCGGCGCAGTGGGTAAAGCACCTGAGACTCAACTCCAAGGACCTGAGTTTGCATCCCCAGCACCCACGTAAAAGCTGGGTGTGGCGGCCCGTGTCTGCAACCCCAGGCTGGAGGGCCAGGGATAGACAGCGTCCACAGACTCACTGGCCAGTGAGTTATCACGCTAGATAACTAGTGAGCTCCAGGTACAACAGGATACCCCCTCTCAAAAAATTAGATGGAGAAGCAGGAAGATAGCTAATGTCAGCCTCTGGCTCCCACAAGTGCAAATGGTGCACACACACCAAACAAGTTTTGATTTGTCCAGGCCTGGTGGCCATGTTCTTTGTGCTCATAACTGGCCCTTTCCAGTAGACTCCACATTCTGTAAGGACATCCATATCCCTCGGCACCTAACGTACTGTCGGGCACATAGTAAATGTCTGATGAATGTTTGGCGGATCCGTGATGGTGTCTCTCAGGTGTGGCGTACTCAGCCATGGGAGACTTCCCTCACAAGCATTTGCATAGCGGCGGCAGCTCCTCCTCCGGCATCTCGCTGTGGGAACAGGCCCCGTTTATTGATCTCCTTCTTCCTCCTCAGGCTCCTTCAGCATCGAGACTCTCCCTTTGCATGCTGCCACTTGTGGAGACAGCTCCCCATCCCGGCCATCTTCTCCCTCCTCCTCCTCGTCTTCCTCGCCATCTGTGCTGTGGGTGTCCTCCCCAGAGAGCTCACCGTCGCCTTCCTGGGTCCAGTGCCCTATTTGCGAGTTACGGTTCTCAGCAAGAGAAATAGAAGAACATGCCAGCATGTGTGGAGAAGTTTGTCCAGCCTGAGCCACGAGGTCCTGTTGACCCTTAATGTCAGAGCCTGGGGAATGGGTCTCTTGTGGCTAAGAAGGGTTGGTTCCCCTCCCTTCCCCTGTTACCTCAGAACTCTGCCTGCCTGAGGACACTTCTGGACCCAGCTTGCTCCCCATTCCCGGTTGTCAAGGCTTTGTCTCTATGGTACCCAATTCTCATAAGGACAATTTCCCCTTGGAACTTCTTTAGTAGAATTGGTGATCTCTCCAAGGCCTTAGGACACTACACTATCTCGAATGTGTTTCCCTCAGTGAATGGTACTTATCCTCCTGCCCATTTTCCTGAAAGGAAAACTGAGGCTTGGTCAGAAGGAAAATGTGGCCTGGAAATAATAAAGTCCCATGATGTTCTCTGGAAGATGAATGTCTTGAGCATGAAACTGACAGCGAGTTTTTTTTTTTTTTTTTTTTAATGACCTTGACCTTCTATATCCTTCATGGGTGTCTGGCCCAGGTGTAATCAGATGACTGCTCTATAACTTTATTTATTGTGGGTCTGAGATGGACATTCAGTAACAGGAATGTCCTCTGTGGCTGCTCATAGGGCTGTCAGAGGGACCAGAGAGATTCCTTTCTAAGGAAAAGATGGTTCTAGGCTTGGCTGTGAGGCTTTGAGCAAACCCCACTCCCATCTGTTCAGTGAGGAGGCATTGGGGCTGCAGTGTCTCCCTGAGGTCCTGGACCTGTGATGGTCCACATTCTGCTTTGAGGAATTATGCGCTCTCCCTTTTTCCCAGGAGGTGTCATCGTGTGGTACTAACCACAAGTTCCCCTGTCCCCGGGGTACAGGCAGAGAGCAGCTGGTCCTAAAGAAGGAAGGGAGGGCTCACTCAGGGTGGAGCTTTGAGTGGGGTGAGAGAATGCTGGGCACAGTCAAGGGAGAGACAGACGGGGAGTTCAGGCCTTCAGCCCCTGCCCGCAAAGGAGGCTGCAGCCATGGATCCCCTCTCGGTAAGAGACCCTTGTTGCCCCCCCCCCCTTACCCCAGTCCCAGGGCTCACTGCCCACAGGGACGCAGGGGCAGCCTACCTGCCGGACCTGTAGTGGATACTGCCATGTGGGTGGGAGAGCCCCCAGCCCTGTCCTGGGCCTAGAAAAAAAGAGCGATGAGGACGGCTGCCTGGCAGAAGAGCAGGACCAATCCATGCCAAGGAGGAGAGATGCCTTCCAGAGTAGGAGGCAAGTGAGAGCGCTAGGTGGAGGGGAACAGGTTAGGGGCCTACAAGGAGTCCTCTTCACAGAGGAAGGGCTTAGAAAGCCCAGCTTCAAGACCTCCGTGTGGGCATGTCTGGACCTGTCCTTCAGAGAGATGAGCAGCTGGAAGATGAAGTCAACAAGCTGGGAACTGGCTTCTAGACCGACTGTGCTGGTATGGGGCTTAGGCTCCTAGTGTGGCCCTGACCACCTGCTCTAACCCCCTCTCCAGGGAGCTGACACTGGGCCCTGGTCTGTAGGATTTTCATGAGAGTGGGAGTGAGCTGATAACACCCCCCCCCACACACACACACACACACTCTAGCCCTTTGCCGGCATGAATCTACATAATAAAATGGTGAGCAAGGCGGTATGTGTTGCCCATACGTGTTTGGGACAAGGCAGACGTGATAGCTGATTCCAAAGGGTTAGAGGCCAGAAGGTAGGTGAGGAAGGCCTCCAGACTAAGGGCTTTGGGAACTCAAGAGCACCCCCCTCTCCCCTCCTTCACCCAGACGCAGCCCAACTGGACTGAGATTGTGAACAAAAAGCTCAAGTTCCCACCCACGCTGCTGGGGGCCATCCAGGAGGGGCAGCTGGGTCTCGTGCAGCAGCTGCTGGAGTCAGGCAGCGACGCCCCCTCGGGGGCTGGGCCCCTGCGGAATGTGGAAGAGTCTGAGGACCGCTCCTGGAGGGAAGCCCTCAACCTGGCCATCCGGCTGGGCCATGAGGCCATCACTGACGTGCTGCTGGCCAACATCAAGTTTGACTTCCGGCAGATCCACGAAGCCCTGCTGGTGGCCGTGGACACGAACCAACCAGCGGTGGTGCGTCGCCTGCTGGCTCGGCTGGATCGGGAGAAGGGTCGAAAAGTAGACACCAAGTCTTTCTCGCTAGCTTTCTTTGACTCATCAATTGATGGCTCCCGCTTTGCCCCTGGGGTCACTCCACTCACACTAGCCTGCCAGAAGGACCTGTATGAGATTGCCCAGTTGCTCATGGACCAGGGCCACACTATTGCCCGGCCCCACCCAGTTTCCTGTGCCTGCCTTGAGTGCAGCAATGCCCGCCGATATGACCTGCTGAAATTCTCATTATCCCGAATCAACACCTACCGCGGCATCGCAAGCCGGGCCCACCTCTCACTGGCCAGCGAGGATGCCATGCTGGCTGCCTTTCAGCTCAGCCGGGAGCTCAGGCGCCTTGCACGAAAGGAGCCCGAGTTTAAGGTTTGTTTCCCTTTCTGCCTTTACTCCATCCTGCCCTCCATGCCCGGTGTCTGTTCTTGCCCCTGGACAGGATTGGGCTTTGTGGTGGGGGTTCTAGGAAGTTTGAGAAGTGAGAAGCGGCAAAAGAGGATGAGGTCTCTTGTTCTGAGAGATACAGTTCCATTCTGAACTAGGCTTTCAATCTGGTGACAGCAGTCACTCCAGGGGCACTTGGCTTATGCAGGGAGTACAGGTCCTGTCCTAGGGGTACTCTAGATCCATCTAAGGTAAGAGAGAAAAATAGAAACAGTTGGACAGGCTTAGACGTGACATTCAGTAAGCATGTCCCTTTGAGGTACCCCCGAGTTTTCACCTGGAGTGCCGTGTGTTGGGACTCTCAAGCTCGTGATCATGGATAGGCAAAGGGGACAAGATGCTCCCAGGACTTCCAAAGCACAGAAAGCAGAAAAAGAGTGACCTGTGGCCTTTGTGTTCCGGGAAGACTCTTAAGGGAAGAGGCGGGTTAGAGAAGATGGGCAGGGAAGGCAGTTAGGCAAGCCGAAGTTCCCGCAAAGGTATATAATGAGGAGCTGGAGGCGCGACTCGGTCAGTAGAGTGCCTGCCTGCTGTGGATGAGGACCAGAGTTGATCCCCAACACTACATGAGGTGGACACGCCTGTGGTCCCACCACTTGGGAGGCAAAGACAGAATGATCAGAGTTCAAGATCCTCTTTGGCAAGTTGGAGGCCAGCCTGGAATACATGAGACCCTATTTCAATGAAACACCCCCACCCACACACCAAAAAAAAAAAGTATGAGGACCTGGGATGGACCAAAGATACATGAAGCAGAGTATCTATCTGGTCTGGGGCCTGGCACTGCACCATCCATTTATCCATCACTGAGTCATTGGCATTCCCTGTGTGCTAGGCCAGACTAGGTCCCCATCCTCAAGACTGCCATGACTGCCATTAGGTAGGGAAGCCCATGAGGATATTATGAAGGCCTAGGACAAGATGAGGCCAAAAAGCCGGAGGATGAAAAGGTCCCCACCAAGAAGGAGCAATGCTTTCAGAGGACTCCCCTTCTCTTAGCAGCCTGTGGAATGGGCAGAGCAGGAATTCTCACCCATACTTGACAGGTGGACAGACCTGAGGTCTGTAAAAAAAAAAAAAAGTTTCCTGGCTGAGGGACAGTGCTAGAGGTAACCTCGGCCTTCGAAGCCTGGCTTAGATCCTCTCTAGGAAAAACGCCCAAATAAACAGGGTAGGATGGAAAATAAGCAGCCAAGAGCTGCTTACTCTTTCCTGTATCTCCTTCATCCTCCAACACCGACTCCATATAAGGGCGATGCTCAAAAAGATGAACAGAACGAGCACAGGATAAGGGTAAGGGGAGGGCAGTGAGATGGTTCACAGGCAAAAACTCCTGCTGCTTCTGGGCAAGCCTGACGATCTGAGTTCAGTCCCCAGGACCCACATAAAAGTGGAAAGAGAGCCAATTCTACAAAGTTGCCCTGACCTCTGCATGTGTGCTATGGCAATGTGAACCTGCACACACATCACACACAATAATAGCAATGTTTACAGACGGTATGGGGAGTCAGTTAGAGAGGGACGGGAATCGGGAGGTAGACAAGTCCAGGGGACAGGCAAAGACAGTAGGTTTGGGTTGGAGAACCTGAGTGACGAGGTGGAAATAGCATCGGAGAAGCAAAGCACCCCGGGAGGACGGATGAGGTAGCAGAGAAGAAAGAAGTCGATGACCCCGTGACATCAGACAGAAGTGTCACGGGCCGATGTTTGTGGGGGGGCGGGGATGGGTTGATCCGACGGCACACACCGACCTCCTTTCTCTCAGCCTCAGTACATTGCCCTGGAGTCGCTCTGCCAGGACTATGGCTTTGAACTGCTGGGCATGTGCCGGAACCAGAGTGAGGTCACCGCCGTGCTCAATGACATGGGTGAGGACAGTGAGACCGAGCCTGAGGCTGAGGGCCTGGGCCAGGCCTTTGAGGAGGGCATCCCCAACCTGGCAAGACTGCGGCTGGCTGTCAACTACAACCAGAAACAGGTCAGCTGGGCCTACAGCCTGCCCTCCCCACCCTGGCCCCTTGTCCTGCCTCCTCTGAGGCATATCCCGCTTCAGCCTTATGCTATGACTGTCTATCCTCGGGACTTTCTGAGACTCGGGTTCTGACCTACTAGGCCTATTACCAACGCTTTCCTGTGTGCCGTCTCCACTGAACTGGTCCTCATGACCGGAGACCCATATGCCATGTCCCTCCCCTCCCCAAGATCATTCACCTAGACTCATGGTACATGTACCTGCTGAGGCAGGGAGCACTGGGAATTCTGGGACTTAGACCCCAAGTTCTACCCACTCCTGCCTGGCTTCGATTCAAGAACGTGGGGTGTGAAGAGTCTCGGAACATCTTCACGTTCAGATCCTCCACACCAAGGCCTGTGAGGGCCCTTGCCCATGGTCACGTGGTAGGTGAAGCCTCTCTCTTCTGGGTGGGCTGGCACGGAGATGAAATGATGGTTCAGCCTCTGTGGCAGGAAGTAAGGGCTCTGTGTCCAGTCGGCCCCTTTGGCCTTCCTGCCGGGCGGCCATCTCCTCTCACGACTCGTCTCTGCTTAGTTCGTGGCACACCCCATCTGCCAGCAAGTCCTGTCTTCCATCTGGTGTGGGAACCTGGCTGGCTGGCGTGGAAGCACCACCATCTGGAAGCTCTTCGTCGCCTTTCTGATCTTCCTCACCATGCCCTTCCTCTGCATCGGCTACTGGCTGGCGCCCAAGTCCCGGGTACGAAGAACAAGATGAGTGATACCTTGCTCTGTGTCTCCGCTGGAAGTATACAGGTGGCCTAGGGGGCAGGGACAGGCATTACAAAAACTGCCAGAGTGTGGCAAGAGAAGGAGTGGAGAGGTGCCACTCAGGCCCTGGCTGGGTGGCCCAGTGGTTTCATGAGGCAAGGGGAGCAGGTTTAGAATAGTAGTGATGATGAGTTTGAACGTTTCCTGTGGAATCCTCCCCCAGAAACGGGTGGGGGAGGCAGGAACAACACTTACCTCACATGGTTGTGAAGGAGAAAACAGAAAACATAGAGCCTGGTGCACACCACGTCCTTCTTAGTACTTGCCTAGACGAGTGGGGGAATCTGGAAGATGCAGGCTCACATGGGGGCCAAGCAAGTCCAGGGGGTTCCAGGGACAAGTGACCACAGACCTCCGACAGCTGCGCTTTCCTGTCTCCCCCAAAGCTGGGCCGCCTGCTGAAGATCCCAGTGTTGAAGTTCCTGCTGCACTCGGCCTCCTATCTGTGGTTCCTTATCTTCTTGCTGGGAGAGTCCCTGGCCATGGAGACTCAGTTGAGCACCTTCAAAGGCCGCAGCCAGAGTGTCTGGGAGACTTCACTACACATGATTTGGGTCACGGGTATGTATGAGAGAACCCTTTACTTGTGGCCAGCTACCAAGATCCCCGTGGCCAGCTCTGCACTGGGCCCCATGGAGACTTGGTCACACTGAGCAGGCTGATAATTTAGAGTCCCTTCACATCAAGGTCTTAAAATAGAGCTGGGTGGCCGGGCGGTGGGGAGACAGAGGCAGGCGGTTCTCTGTGAGTTCGAGGCCAGCCTGGTCTACAGAGCGACATCCAGGATAGACACCAAAACTACACAAAGAAATCTTGTCTTGAGCTGGGCGGTGGTGGCGCATGCCTTTAATCCCAGCACTCGGGAGGCAGGGCCAGGCGGATCTCTGTGAGTTCAAGGCCAGCCTGGGCTACCAAGTGAGTTCCAGGAAAGGCGCAAAGCTACACGGAGAAACCCTGTCTCAAAAAAAAAAAAAAAAAAAAAGAAATCTTGTCTTAAAAAAAATAGAACTGGGTGCTGTGGTACACAACTGTAATCCCAACACTCAGGAAGCTAAGGCAAGAGGTTAGCAAAGTCAAAACCAACCAGGGCTACATAGTGAGACCGAGTCTCAAAGGCATGAGTGGTTAAGATGGTTCCGTGAACAAAAGCACTTGGTGCCAAGCCTGACAACCTGAGTCAGTACCTGAGACGAACCTGGTGGAAAGAGAGAACCAACTCCCACAAGTTGTCCTCTGACCTACACACACACACACACACACACACACACACACACACAAATACATGTTTAAATTAAAAAATAAAATCAAAAGGAGTCCTTAGATATTTGCCTACTATGATTTGGTGGGGACCGGGAAGAACAGCGGCCCACCCCCACCCCATGCTGCTTGCTCTCTGAGTGTCACCTGCCGGGCTTCCTCGAGCAGGTCCGTCAATCCTGACATCAGTCTGCACCAGTGAGGGAGTCCTTGTTTTTCCTGAAGGCCTCTTTGCACTTGCATGGATTAAATGCTTCCTCAGCAATGCCCGGCCACTACCACCTGGCTGTGTCCTGGACGGAGGAGGAGAGCTCCGCCCCCTCCTCTCCTGACCCCTCTCTCTCTCCTGACCTCTCTCTCCTGACCCCTCTCTCCTCCCAGGCTTCCTGTGGTTTGAGTGTAAGGAGGTGTGGATCGAGGGCTTGCGCAGCTATCTCCTGGACTGGTGGAACTTCCTGGACGTGGTCATCCTCTCTCTGTACTTGGCATCCTTTGCCCTGCGCCTCCTCCTGGCTGGGCTTGCCTACATGCACTGCCGGGAAGCCTCAGACAGCACCACCTGCCGCTATTTCACCACTGCTGGTGAGCAGCGTTACCTTTCTCTCTGCTGTGGTGAAATACCCAGCAAATAGCCGGGCGGTGGGGACGCACGCCTTTAATTCCAGCACTCGGGAGAGGCAGGGGATCTGAGCGTGAGGCCAACCTGATCTACAGAGTGAGTTCCAGGACAGCCAAGGCTACACAGAGAAACCCTACCTTGAAAAAACAAAGAACAAAAAGCAGCTTAAGACAGGAAGAGTTTATTTTGGGTCATAGTTCGATGAGAGACAGTACATCCTGGTGAGGAAGACGTGGTGGGTGCAGATGTAGCAGGAAGATGGATGCTGGGGTGCTTAGCTCCCTTTTCTCGTTATAGTCAGTCCAGGAACCCAGTCACATTCCCTCCTCAGGAAAACCCCTCTGGAAACACCTTGACAGAGATAGCTAGCGGTGTGTCTCCTGGGTGATTCTGAATCAGTTCAGCTGATAATAATAGTGATTGGCATCACAGTCCCGCCAGCCCAGTAGGGAGTCCCAAGGCCCTGGGGGGGTGGGGGGATTTGTTGTTGCTGTGGTTTTTGGTTTTTGGTTTTTTCCTTGGCTCTCAGCCACTGCCCATCCTACCCTGCGCAGAGCGGAGTGAGTGGCGCACAGAGGACCCCCAGTTCTTGGCTGAGGTGCTCTTTGCTGTCACCAGCATGCTGAGCTTCACCCGGCTGGCATACATCCTGCCAGCTCACGAGTCACTGGGCACGCTGCAGATTTCCATTGGCAGGATGATCGACGACATGATCCGGTGGGTACTCTGTTTATGCTCTCCCTGCCTATGGCTCCTCCCCCACAGACTCGGTCTCCCGAAATCCCTTAGCTCTGTGGGGCACGGGAGTTCCTGACCCGCATTCCTCTCACAAGACTGTGAGCTCCACCGATCTCTGATCCCTGGAATCTAGAGGCAGAATGTAAATGTAAACATGCTCTTCTCCTCGGCAGGGAGGGTTACAGCTCCTGCCCTCGCCACAACTGCAAAGCAGAAAGAGCCCTTGGTGGGTGTTTCTGATCCCAGTTCTAGAACAACTCTAAGCCTCACTTTTTCCCTCTTTCTTGGAAATTGAGATCAAAAGGCAAAAAATAAAATAAATGAAGATCCGGGAAGGCCAACATCTCCTTCCCTGATTCTGTTTCCCAGGGCCTGACTTGTAGGGTGGGGACCTGCTCTGACCCTTCCATGTCCTACTCCCCACCAGGTTCATGTTCATCCTCATGATCATCCTGACTGCCTTCCTCTGTGGCCTCAACAACATCTATGTGCCATACCAGGAGACTGAGCAGCTGGGCAAGTACGCTGAGGCTAGGGGATGGACATCTTAAGGCATCTTTCTCCTTCCCTTGTTGGTTCACTCAGCTAACTTTCTTACTTGCCCAAGGCTCATTGATTCACTCTGATGGTTACTAATTTATTTGATTACACATTCATCTGTTTCCAACCCTTCTGTTTGAAAAATGTCGATCTTATGAAAATATTAAATGGAGAGATTCACCCATGCCCTTCACTGGGCACTCATGCCCTTCATTGGGCACCCAAGCCCTTCACTGGGCACCCATGCCCTTCATTGGGCACCCACACCCTTCGCTGGGCACCCATGTCCTTCACTGGGCACCCACACCCTTCACTGGGCACCCACACCCTTCACTGAGCACCCATGCCCTTCACTGGGCACCCATGTCCTTCACTGGGCACCCACACCCTTCGCTGGGCACCCACACCCTTCGCTGGGCACCCATATCCTTCACTGGGCACCCATGTCCTTCACTGGGCACCCACGTCCTTCGCTGGGCACCCACGCCCTTCACATGGTGTCTCTGCTCATTGTTTTGCTACCACTTACTTGATCTGTTTCTGTTTGTTTTTTTTTTTTTTTCTCATGCAACACTTTTTTGCTTGTTTGTTTTTGAGACAGGATTTAACTATGTAGCTACAGCTGTCCTAGAGCTTGCTGTGTAGACCAGGCTGGCCCCGTATTCACAGAGATCTGCCTGCCTCTGCCTCTCCAAGTGCTGGATTAAAGGTGTGCACCACCACCCCCTACTATCTCTGGCAATACTTAAAAGTTGTAAGTGTCCCAACATTTTAGTCCCAAATAGTTTGAGATGTCTCCTAGGAACATGATCACAAACCACTATCCTACCAAAAACTTGAGTATCAATTTTATAAAATTGCTTACTATGCAGCCCTTGTTCAAATTTTCCTGTGACCCTATTAAAAAATCCCATGTGTAGGGCTGGAGAGATGGCTCAGCGGTTAAGAGCACTAGCTGCTCTTCCAGAGGTCCTGAGTTCAGTTCCCAGCAACCACATGGTGGCTCACAACCATCTGTAATGAGATCTGATGCCCTCTTCTGGCCTGCAGACATACATGCAGACAGAACACTGTATACGTAATAAATAAATCTTTTTTTAAAAAAAAATCCCATGTGTAGAAGCTGAGGATGCAGCTCAGTTGGTAGAATGCTTGCCTAGTATGGTGGCACCTACTTGTGATCCCAGCAATTAGGAGACTGAGGCAAGAGGATCAGAAGTAACCCTTGGTAATGAAATTATCACGGTAATCCTTGGCTATGAAATGACTTTGAGCCAGCCTTGGATACAGAAGACCCACCTCAAAACAAAACAAAAACCTAAAACCCCATGTGTACCCTAAAACCATGCACTGACGACACTTTGCTGTAACCCAGACCATCTCCACGTGTACCTTTTGTGTGTGTCTTGAATGACAATGAACTGATTTATAATCTACAGTTGGCATTTATTTTCTTGTGACTAAATTCAAGGTGAAGAGTTTAGGCAGGATGGGGCTAAAGAGATTGCTCAGTGGTTGAGAGTGCTTACTGCAGCCGGGAGGTGGTGGTGCCTGACTTTAATCGCAGCACTTGGGAGGCAGAGGCAGGCAGATCTCAGTGAGTTCAAGGCCAGCCTGGCCTACACAGTGAGTTCCAGGACAGTCAAGACTACTGCACAGAGAAACCCTGTCTCAAAAAAACAGAGAGAGAGAGAGAGAGAGAGAGAGAGAGAGAGAGAGAGAGAGAGAGAGAGAGAGAGAGAAAGCTGGGGACCTGGGTTTAGTTCCCAGTACTGGCTCACAACTATTTGTAAAGTTAGTTCCAGGGCATCTAACACTGCCTTTATGCACATAAACTCACCCAGTCTCACACACAAACACATTCAATTAATTAATTGAAAGAGTTTGGGTGAGAACGGGACCTGGCTAACAAGCACTTTCCAATGCTTCACATTAGGGGAGCGTGGTGTGGCTTGGCCCTTGGTCAAGAACACCTCTCCATTGTAAAGGCAACAGAGAAGCCCTCTTACTAACAGATAGGTGTCTGACATACTACAGCTAGACTGCCTACAGTCTGTACCCACTGGATTTAATATCCATGGACAATCTTGAGAGTCAGTGGGGTTTGAGATAGGTTCTCAAGTAGCCCAGGCTAGCCTTGGACCCGATGTGTAACTAAGGATGATCTTGAACTCCTGATCGCCCTGTCTTCACCCCAAGTGCTGGAATTCCAGGCATGTACCACCCTACCCAGCCACAGATGATTCTTACCTGAATCAGTCTCTACAGTGGTCATTTTGAGATAGTGACTTTCCACATCTGTCAGTTGTTTGACATTTCTTATCTTGCATCCTTCTAAAGGAGTACTTGCTCCCAGCTGTGCATGATGGTGCATGCCTACAATCCCAGTGCTGGAAGTAGAGGCAGGGGGATCACAAGTTCAAGGTCATCCTCTGCTGTTTAACAAGTTTGAGGCTAGCTCAGGCTGCATAAGACTTTGTTCCAAAAAGAGAAAGAGCTGATGAGAGAGCTCAGTAGGTGAAGGAGCTTGCTGATAAGCCTGGTGACCTCAGTTGGGGCCCCAGGAGCCACATGGTGAAGGGAAAGAACTGACTCCCAAAAGTTGCCTGACGTCCACACCTATGCTGTGGCATTCTCAGAGCACACACACATACACGCATGAACGTGCACACACAGAAACAGGTAAAAATAAGTAAATGTAAACCATTTTTAGAAGTATTTTGACTGGGGGTGCTGGAGAGATGGCTCAGAGGTTCAGAGCACTGGCTGCTCTTCCAGAGGATCTGAGTTCAATTCCCAGCAACCTCGTGGTGGCTCACAACCATCTGTAGTGAGATCTGGTGCCTCCTTCTAGTATACAGGTACACATGCAGGAAGAACACTGTATACATAATAAATATATTTATATAAAAAAGTATTTTGACTGGGAGGGGGGCTGGAGAGATGGCTCAGCAATTAAGAGCTGCTCTTCCAAACGACCTGAGTTCAGTTCCCAGCACCCACATGGCAGCTCACAACTGTGTGTAATTCCAGATCCAGGGGATCCGACACCTTCACACAGACACACATACAGGCAGAACCCCAATAAAGAAAACAAAAGTATTTGGACAGCTCTCAGGTGAGGTAAATGGTAGGCATATGACTGAGGGTAACCAGGAGTATTGAAAGTTAGTGAGTAGAGGTGTAGCAGATTAGGTCGTATTTAGGAAGATCTCCCTTGGTGCCATGTGGAGGGCAGAGTGACAAAAAACAGATGCAGGGAATGAGATGCCTTCACCACGAAATGCGAAGGGCAGGTTAGTGCAGGCAGGACAGTGAGCTCTGGATGAGCACATTCTGCTGGGGGTCCATGGGAAAGGCAGATCGGGAGGGCTTCCTGGAAGAGGAGTCACCGGGGCCGCTGCCTCTCCTCCACACCACACATCCTCTCCCACCCAGGAACTTGTCTTCATGCCTTCCTCTTTTAGCTCTCTGCTTTGCAGTCGCAGCAACCAACATGATCTTTCCAAATGTAATTCAGGTGTCCCCCCTTGTCCGGAACTCTTCATAGATTCCCGTGGTTGGAAGGACGTGGTAGAGTCTTTAGTTCTACAGGATTAGGCCCTGTATCTGTGTGGTCCCCAACAGCCTCTCACAAGCCGTTCTCTCTTCTTCACATCCCACCCTCACCCTTACCCTCCCCAGAACACAAGGGCCTTGGAGACAGGATTCTGCTTCTTATACACCACTGTGTCCTGGCTGACCAAAAGAATAAAGGGGGAGGGGCTGGAGAGGTGGCTCAGCAGTTAAGGCCTTCCCGCTCTCACAGAGGACTCCGGGTTGGCTCCCAGCACCAGACTACCTGTAACTCCAGTTTGTCATGATATATTTGCCCTAATAAATTTGCCTGAAGATCAGAAAACAGAACAAGCCACTGAATTAAACATAGATGCCAGGCAGTGGTGGCACACGCCTTTAATCCTAGCACTTGGGAGGCAGAGATCCGTCTGGATCTCTGTGAGTTTAAAGCCACCCTGGACTACATGAGATTGACTTAGTCTAGGAGAGAAACAAAGCCAGGCAGTGGTGGCACACAACTTGAATCTCAGTACTTGGGAGTCACACACCTTTAATCCCAGCACTAGGAAGGTTGAGACAGGAAATGATGTGGGTGGGCAGAGAAAGGTATATAAAGCGTGAGGAGACAGGAACTAAAGTCCTTTGGC
Source organism: Peromyscus maniculatus bairdii (assembly GCF_049852395.1). NCBI lineage: Eukaryota > Metazoa > Chordata > Mammalia > Rodentia > Cricetidae > Peromyscus > Peromyscus maniculatus. Next base: position 113,210,157 of record NC_134852.1, read on the forward strand.
GGAAGAAAGCTGTTCAGGCTGAGGAGTCCTCAAGGTAAGAGGTGGCTTATTCCTTTGTCTCTGATCTTCAAGCGAATTTATTAGAGTACATAATATATCACTGCAATTCCCATTTTTTGTCTAAAATAATAAAAGGTTATAACTAATATAAGAAAAAGTAAATACAATAAGTACAATAAGTATATACAATATATATAGTCAAGAATTACATTAACAATGTCTAGTCCACTAACATTTGACAGATTCAGAAAAAATACTCCATTGTTTATCCTATTTTGGTGAGTCCAAAATGTTGTACTTAATTCACTTTCTATCCTAACTTGTATTATCAACCGAATACTATCTTTTGATATCTTTCAAACTTATAGACTTTACCAGTTCCAGGGATCCACTGCTTCTTCTGACCTCTGCGGCCTCTTGCATACACACGGTGCACTTCCATACACTCACACACACACATATACACATAAAAATATGTAAAATAAAATATACATATACAAAATAAAATAAAAATTTAAATAAAGGTTGATGCTAAGAAATGGCAAGTGTCTGTAAGGCTAGCCCAAAAGGCTTCATGGACACAGAGCACCTTTGTCTGAGTCTTCAGGGACGGGGAGTATGTCTGGGTGGAAGCCAGGCTTCTCTCCCAGCCCTACCCCCACTTTCCTGTCCTTTGCTTGCCCCCACCACGCCAGTTTCAACGAAACGTTCCAGTTTCTCTTCTGGACCATGTTCGGCATGGAAGAGCACAAAGTGGTGGACATGCCTCAGTTCCTGGTGCCCGAGTTCGTGGGCCGGGCCCTGTACGGCATTTTCACCATCGTGATGGTCATTGTGCTGCTCAACATGCTCATTGCCATGATCACCAACTCCTTCCAGAAAATTGAGGTGGGTAACCCGAGCCAGGCTGGCCAGGGAGTGGGGACGGGGGATAGGGAGGAATAGGGCGCCAAGACCCCTGGGTACCTGCCCTGCTCTCACTACTGTTTGATGGTTTGGACAACCTCCCTCCATACAAGGGTCTCAGAACTGCTGTTGCTGTCGCCAGGCGCCAGGTCTAGCGCTGTTTGCAGTTTTTCTTGGTGGTGGTGGTGGTGGTGGTGGTGGTGGTGGTGGTGGTGGTGGCCATTTGGAGGCATTATAGAAGAGTAAGTGGGACACAAGAAGGAAGTGCCTGGGTTGAGTCTGCAGACTGGAGAACGGACTGAGCAGCATCCGGAAATCAGAGAGAGAGAATGGGAAAGGGAAGCGTTCCAGGAAAATGTGGGTGATCGATGGGGGTAGGAATAAGAACAGGAAGAAAGTGGTGGGCACACTGGAGAATAACGGATGGGAAGACAAGAGAGGCGGGGTGGGTGGGCAAGGGGGCCGGTGCCAGCATGGACCCCGCATAGCCTCCTGCCTCGTGCTCCCCAGGACGATGCTGATGTGGAGTGGAAGTTCGCTCGCTCCAAGCTCTACCTGTCCTACTTCCGAGAAGGCTTGACGCTGCCTGTACCCTTCAACATCCTGCCCTCCCCGAAGGCTGCCTTCTACCTTGTCAGGTGACGGCCTCCGCTCTTGCCCCTGTACACCACCCAGCTCCTGCCCGGCTCTCCCAGGCCCTGTCCCTGGCTAACTTCTTTTCACCATGGTGACCTCTCAGGAGAATCTTCTGGTTCGTTTGCTGTTGTTCCTCCTGCTGCAAAGCCAAGAAGTCGGACTACCCCCCCATCCCAACCTTTGTGAGTACCTTCTCGGCCTCTGAATTACCCAGGCCACTGGTATGTCCCCAGAGAGCCTGCCCCCGGTTCCCGCTCTCACACACAGCCTCCGTTTTCATCTTCCTGCTTCTGGCTGGGCCCTGCATTTCCAGTCCCACATCCTGCAGCCTAAACATGATTCTATGCCCCCTCCCTCCCAAGCCTGAGTTCCAGACAACCAGACTCTAAGACATGCTTGGGTGATTTGAACAGCATACGGATGGAAAAAGCCTCCTGAGGATGAGCAGGGTGACAGGGAGAAAGAGGTAGCTGGGCACGAGAGCTTTTCTAATTTGGGCCATTGCTGCCAGTTCCACCGGGGCCTTTCCTTCCCACCCCACTCCCACCCCGGCCTTCACCACACACACTGGACACGTCTCCTCCCACGGTCTGCCTTGCCTAGTTGGCTGCCGTCTATTATCCCCCAGGACTGCGCTGTAGGAGAGAGACAGTCCAGGGACAGGAAGCTTGCGTAGATTTTGCCTTTCTCCTTTATTCATAGTCCAGAGAGACGTTGAAGGAAGTAGAGAATTCACTGTGTCTTCCATTGCAGACCAACCCTGGGGCAAGGGCAGGGCCTGGGGAAGGAGAACGTGGATCCTACCGCCTTCGGGTTATCAAGGCTCTGGTGCAGCGCTACATAGAGACTGCCCGGCGCGAGTTTGAGGAGGCCCGGAGGAAAGGTCCAGTTCCCACCTCTAATCCTTCCCCCACTGCTGTTCATGGCTCTCCTGGGAGGGGTGCCCCACACCCAGACTCACCCTCCTGACTCGGTTGCGTTAAGATTCAGTCCCGTCCTTTCTGCCCTTGGAAGCCACAGCTTGCCAGCCGGCCCAGTGACTCAGTTACTCTGCCTTCCTGTCTTACTGTTTCCTAGACTAGTCTTGGACTCACTTTGAAGCCTAGGCTGGCTTTGAACTCGCCATCTTCTTTCCTCAGTCTCCCAACTAGATGGGATCACAGGCCTGCACCCAGCCCAGCTAAGGCTTTCCTTCTTTTTTTTTGTTTTGTTTTTTAGATTTATTTATTTATCATAATACAGTGTTCTGTCTGCAGGCCAGAAGAGGGCACCAGATCTCATTACAGATAGTTGTGAGCCACCATGTGGTTGCTGGGAATTGAACTCAAGACCTCTGGAAGAGCAGCAAGTGCTCTTAACCTCTGAGTCATCTCTCCAGCCCCAAGGCTTTCTTTCTTTGTTGCTGCCCTTCACCAATGCTCACACTCACCTGCACAGCTTCTCTACCCTCCTGACCCCTCTGTCCTTCCAGCCCGTCCTTAGGATTCAGACAGGGTGGCCTGGGTTCAGTAGGGTGGGGTGGGGGCAGACGGAAGAGGTGCTGACAGGCTCACCTTCCGAAAGACCTCTCTGTCCCGATTTATCTCAGACCTGGGCACCAGACTGACAGAGCTGACCAAGACCGTGTCTCGACTGCAAAGCGAGGTGGCCAGCGTGCAGAAGACTCTGGCGGCAGGCGGGACACCTCGGCCCCCCGATGGCGCTAGCATCCTCAGTCGTTACATCACCCGAGTGCGCAACAGTTTCCAGAATCTGGGCCCTCCCACCCCTGAGACCCCAGCAGAGCTGACCATGCCAGGGATTGTGGAGACCGAGGTCTCTTTAGGAGCTGGCCTCGATGTCATAGGAGAGGCTGAGACTCCAGTGTCTGGAGAGCCTGGCCACTCCTCCCCTGCTCATGTGCTGGTGCACAGGGAGCAAGAAGCAGAGGGGCCAGGGGACCTGCCCCTGGAGGAAGGCCTGGAGAGCAAGTGTGAGTCCTAACACAACAGGAGGGTCTCCTCTGTCACTGAGTGCAGCAGCCTTCCTGGATAGAGCAAGGGTCTCATAAGTAGAAGATCATGGTGTTTCTTTGCCTCAGTAAAATTTCAGCTGTGGAAGTCAGGTAGCAATCCCCACTTCTTGATGTCCTAAGATCCCTTCTTTGACTTCCCTCTAAAATGAACCCCATGTGAGAAGGGCAGAAACAGCTTGCTTTGGGATCTAGGGTTTAGAATCCTACTTTGGGGTTTCTTAGGTCTTTAGTGGAAAGAGTTCTGGCCTAGGAGGCTGGAGGCCTGAGAGTTGGGGGGGCGGGGGGGGGGGGGGCTGAGAGTGTGGAGGCCTGAAAGTGAGGGGGCCTGGGTTGGAGAGGCCTGGGAGGCCTGGAGGTGGTGCCCTTCCTTGGCCCTGGATTTCTCATAGACCAACAGGACTGGGAGTCCATCTATTCTGCCTTAAAGGCAGCCATGAGGCCCCTCTGGCTGTTCAAAAGCTCCAGGTGCAGAGGTTAAAGTGTTTGACCAAGAGGATCAGGAAGTTAGTTTTCAATCCCCGACTTTCAAGCTTGCCAAGGACAAATGACCTCGTGAAATAAACCAGTCATAAAAGCCCATGTCACTATACCACAACTCCGTTTAATTGAGTAGCCATCCAGTCTTGACCTTGCATGTCCTGGGAAGTCCCCACCACATAGTGGGGTTCCCCCAACCCTGCCACGGCCTCAGGTCTCCAACCCTGGTTGGAGAGGTAGCCCATTGCACTAGAACCAGAACCACACTCTTGCTTCTCCAGGCCACGCAAAGGCCCGTCTTCATGGAAAGGTCATCAGTTCCCAAGACTCCAAGAGGCTCTCAGGGTCCAGCTCTTGAGAGCTGCAACTCCCCAGGGTCCAAGAGCAGCGTCTTCCCTGATTGCAGAGCCAAGGCCTCTGTGGAGGATGACTCTGGCTGCCCTCCTGCTGGAGAAAGAAGAAGGGAAGGTGAGGTAGGAAGCAGGGCCAGGAGAGCTGAACAGCCCACAGAGCAGGCCAGGGGGCGACGTACCTGTTGAGGACACACAGCCGTGCCTCTTCTCCCCTGCAACAGATAGCACAGTAAGGCCCCGAGATGACTCTCATCCCAAATGTCTTGCCTCTGGCCATCCCCCTTTGTCTGTCTTCTCCTTCACCTCAAAGCAGACTACTCACTTCCTTTCAGCTTCTTCCCGAGGTCACCTTTCCAGATGGCCTAGCCATCCTTGCTCCTACCCACACCCCATCACTCTTCCATTCTCTTCCTGCCTCCCTCCTGGACTTGGCACAGTCCAGTCCTGTTAGCCCCATCAAACCAGGGCCTACTGAGACTGGCCTCCTTCACTCGGTTCCTTAGTCTACCCTTTTGAGAAGACAGTCATCTGAGAATATCCACAGATCTTGAATGTCCACAGGTCACAGGACCTGGCAGAACCTCAGTCTCGCTAACGAATCGAGTCTCCTGAAGTCTCTGGGGCCTGGGTCAGGACATGCTGGCTTTCACCCACCCTGCCATTCTCTGTCGCCCATGCATCGCTCACCACCCAAATAGGCGCAGTTAAAGTGGCTGCAGGTCTGATTATAACTCCAGAGAGTTACTATGCTCTGGGCTCCATGCTGGAAGAACCCAGTGACCAAGAAGACTTCATGTGGGGGTATCAGCACCTCACGCTCCTCAGGGAAGACAGACAAAGCCTGGATAAGAGCCCCAAAACAAGTCCTTAGATTGAAGAAAGTGGCATTACCAAACCCACGAGCCACAGTTTCATCCAGAGAGCTGGAGGCAAACTGTCCTAATCGGACCGAGTCCCCCAGCCTCTTGGGTTCAAAGTGAAGGCTGCCCACGCCTCGGAACACCACCTCCCCGTCTTCCCTACTGCAGCCTCGGGTGCCCCGGAGCAGCTGCAGGGCCCGGGTCAGGTAGAAATGCAGGGCCTTGAAGGGGAAGTGCCTCATGTAGAGCTCCCGGGAGCCACCTCCAGTCCGCACAGCCTGGTTCAGCTCCCAGTACAAGGTGTTGGATGAGTTGGTGTACACCATAACAGCTATTCCGTGCTGGGCTTTGAAGCCAGGAGGTAGAGTGAGCGTGTGCCGCCGGCGTTCCCAGGCCTCTTGGGCTGCTTCCCAGGATTCCCGGAGCAGGGCATGGCGGGCCATCTCCTCCTTCAGCAGCAGGCCTGCTTTCTCCTCCATCTCCTCAGAGCAACCCACGTAGGCATCATCGAAGGTGTCTGGAACCAGGCTCAGGGGCAGGATAGGAACAGCTTGGACCTGTGGACATAAGGAAGGTGACACCACATAGGCAAGAGGGTAAGTTTAGGACACTGGCCAAGGGTCCTGGTGGCAGATCAGTTCAGAATCACAGGTGTTCATTTCTATGCCCAACCATCTGATGCATGCAAGTGGCAAGATCCCAAAGAGGCACAGTTAACACCGACAGTGGAGTCGGACGGACATGAGTTGAAACACCACCTGCTAGCTGTGGGATCTCAAGCAAGTCTCAGGTCAGGGCTTTCCTGGATTCCACATTCTCCTACGAATTAAGGGCACTTCCAACCTCACAGGGTTATTGTGAGGAGAACGTAAAGATCATTGTGGCTCAGCCTAAAGGGTCATCTTTCCAGGGCCATGTCTGGTTGGCTCCTGTCTTTCCTGGCTCTGATTGTCGGTATGCAGGCAATAAACTGCAGCCAGTGTCTGGTCCCTGCCCTGGTCCCCATCTCCCTCGGCTATTTCTCACCCTTGGGGAAGCCCTGCACTCAGTGTACATCAAGGTCAGCTCTGAGATTCCTGCATGCTCTCCTGCTTTAGATGTTATTCTAAACTCAAAGTGGGGTGGGTGGGAGTTTATTGTCCCCACACTTAGTCCCAGAGTGTGCTGGGGGTGGGGGTGGGGGTGAAGCCCGGTTTTCAGGGTCTGCCAGAGTGTACGGCAGCACACTCATGTGTACAGGGATTTGCCTGTGGTGTGAGATGAGAAATGGGAAGGAGGAAGATGAAGGCAGCCCCTATGGAGGGGTAGCACAGAGAGAATCACGGAGCTAGGGATGCAGGGAGGTGGAGTTCTGGGAGAGAGAGGAGGCACTCGGGCTAGGTGTAGAAGTTCCCGAGAAGAGGATTGGGAGAAGGGAAGAGTCTCCTAGGAGGGTTTCCCTGATGGTTCCCCTACCACCACCTTCTCAGCGTCTGACCCACAACTGACCCTTATTGGCAAATGATAGTTCTGAAAGTTACCTTCCAAAGGGTATGCAGGCCGAGGCAACTGAGGACCATCAGCAGATCCTCCAGAATCATCCTTGGAGGACTCCCAGGATGGCAGGATCCAGATAATGATGAGGCCAGTGGAGACGGGGTGCTGGCTTGGATGGGCTCCAGGACCTTCTTCCTGCACCCTGAGGGTCCTTAGTCAAGGACTGGAATTCAGAAGTGATATGGGGCGGGGCCAAGGACAAGTCTAAGGATAGGCAGGGCTTCGGACTTGACTGTCCCCATCGCAAGCCCTCGTCTATGACTACTAGACGCCGGCCCCTCACCCAGGCTCTCCAGGACTTCTTTGGGGCAGTTATATGGCTCCGCCTGGAGAGGGGCGGGGCGGGGACGAGGACCTACCTGGAGGTGGGGGAGGCCGAGAGTGGCCTAGGGCTCCGATCCTTTTTGCGGCAGACTAGGGCTGAGGTGCGGGCAGGCGCTGCGCAGATCCCGGACTGCCGAACAAAGTCCCCGGGGCTAACTATAGCCCCTGGACTGGTAACCCGACACCTATCTTCCCCAACAACAGACAGGGGCGTGGGAGCTGGACTGGCAGAGTCCTTGAGTGGTTGAGGGGCAAAACTCTCCTTCCCTTGGGTGACAGGTTCTTTCTGTAAGATCAGAGCTAGGTCAAGGCTGAAGGAGGGACTTGTGAGGCTTGGCCCTTTCTCCGGTGGCCCTGGGACCTGGCCAGGGCCAGGGCACCCGACCACCAGGCCTCGAAACCCCGCGAGGGTCGCTCCTCGTACATCATGTTAAGTCGTCAAATCTGTCTTATTTGCATACAATTTGCATACGACACACGTTGGGTCACGTGCACCACCATCAAAGACCCCCTGCGCCCACTTCCTTCCCTATTCTTAACACTCTGTCTCCCTACCCTGGTCTGTAGGGAAGAGTAGAAGGAAGCCCCAGCTGCCTTCTGGACCTCTCCGGTTCAGGTGACCCTGTGTTTGTAAACACAGCTCTCTCTCACGCCTCCCTTGGGCTTGACTATAAATAACCCAGTTCTGAATTTCAGATGCCCAGTTGGAGGTAATGGGAGAAGGGGCCAGTTTATGGGAAGGTGGAGGGCGTATGTTCTGAACATCAGGGCTTAAGAGATGCCCCCTGCTGGGGCTAGGGTAAGCATGACCTGTGAAACCTGCCAAGGGCCTCTCGGGTCCAGCTCATGAGTTTACACAATCACCATCCCTTCACCACCGCGGACTGTCAACCAAATAAAGTTTCCTTCACCTAACAGCCTGTGTTCTCCATCCCTTCTCGATGACTAAAGAGGAAAGCAGACTGTGTCCCTGTGGTGGGAAGGCTGGGTTGGGAAGTGGAAGAGCATTAACACCCTTGCCTACCTACCCCACCCTTCCTCTCTCTGCAGGATTCAAGTACTGGTAGGTGCAGGGACAACAAATGCTGTGTGGGGACAGCCTCTGGCTTGGGGAATTTCTTACACCCCAGCACCTGGAGCGCCAACAAGGTCCCAAAAAGTGGAGTCAAATCTGGTAACGGGCCAGGGATCCTGAGAGGGGCAGAAAGTCCTCCCAGGTCACATGGTGGGTCAGGGATCCAGCTGGAACCTTGGCTCCTTAGAACAGAACAAAGCTTGAGGTGGTGGCACATGCCTATAATCCCAGCATTCAGGAGGGAGGCAGAGGCAAAAGGATCGATTCAAATTCGAGGCCAGCCTGGACATTGTGAAAGAAAGCAATAATAATAAGTTGGAAAAAATGACCGGAGATGCCTGGAGGTACAGTCTGGTGAGGAGGCTGCTATCCTGTCTCTCCTGTGTTTAGCAGCGCTCATTGTCATGGGAAGAAGGTTGGTCCAGGTCACATTGGGCAGAGGCTAGTGTCCCTGAGCCTTGAGAGAGCTTGAAATAGACGGGGGAGTGTCACATTTCTGAGCAGCTGTGTGGGGACGCAGGAGGGGTAGGGAACCGACAGTATAAAAGAGAAAGCTACCTCCCTGTCTGCCTATCACGGGAGACCAGACCAGCTTTGCCCACCGTGGAGAAAGCTAGGTAAGGGCACCTCACCTCCCTGCCTAGGAAGCAGAAGGAACTTTCTGGTATTAAGTTTAGGGTATTGGTAAAGTGCTAGGGATCCTTGGATGGGATGGTTGAGGACACCTAGGAAGGTTTGGGAGTTTTGAGAAGAGACTTGGGGTCATATTCCCAGAAGGGACTACTGAGTGAGGGAAGAGAGAGAAACTGAGGACGGTAGGTCACAGAATGAAGGTAAGTGCAGCTGCCTCAACTGTGAAAAGGGATTCCCAAGCTGGATTCAGCGTTCTCATGCCAGAGACTAAGTTAGAGGCCAGTCTGGGCTACCTAACAAGACCCCCCACCCCCACCCCGTCACCAAGGACAGCAATCTACTTACTCTGAGGTGCTCTGTCTTGTTGGCAATGCTCAGAAAGCCCCTTGGCCTTGTTTATCAGAGCCTGGGGGGGGGGTCTTTCATCACAGACGGAATAGAAAGAAGATGGAGCCAACTGTAGAGGGTGTGTGTGACAGAGGCAGCTTCAGCGGCGTGGACAGATAGGGTGTGGCTGTCCTTACAAGGGAAGAGGCTGGCTTCCACTGATTTCCCGGGATGCCCGACTGGGGTTATCATCTTGCCTGAAGGACGTGGAGGGCTCAGTAGCTGAAGCTGTGGGACCTGAGGCTACAGTAAACGGCTATGTAACCTCTAAGAGTGGAGGGCAGAAGCCCTGCCCAAGAGGTGATCCACACAGAATGCATGCAGGGTGACAGAGCCTGACCCACAGGGGGAGATGGCTGCTGGTTGTTCCATACCAGCCCAGTCACACATCTGGCATCCACAGGTCCACTGGAAGCTGTGATGTTTGTGTAGATTTTCCCTCCTTAACAAGACTCTCAGCAAGCAGCCTGGTCCTGGGCTAAGCCCTGGGGACACGGAATGGGCTATTGCTGGTTCCTGCACCGGCCAGGAGTTGTGGGGGTAGGCTCAGAAGAGGGCCACACAGAATGATGTGTAGCCCAGAGGATTCTGGGAGCTTTCTGGAAGAGGGGAGCCCTTAGCTAAGCCTGGAAGAGTGGGTGGCCAGAGGATAGCTGAGGGTCGGGGACAGTAGCACCTCACTGGAACTCTGGTCCTCCTTGGCTCCTGTACTGTAGGAGCCAGGAAGGGACTAAAAAGTTCCCAGGGGCAAGGTCACTGAGCAGATCCAAAGGCGGAATACGGTTGGGCTGTCAAGAGTGGGTAGAGGGATGTTTTTATTTCATTTTGCTGCTTTGTTTTGAGACAGGGTCTTATGTATTCCAGGCTGGCCTGGAACTCACTGTGCAGCCTTGAGCTCCTGATCCTCCGTCTCTACCTCCTGAGACCTGGAATTTCTGGAATGTGCTGACATGCTTGACTTCTAGGAGGTACTGGGACTCAAACACAGGGCCTTGTGCACGATGATAAGCCTCTCCTTTTTCCTTTTTCTTTTTCTTTTCTTTTTTAAGATTTAAAAAATGACTGGGCAGGGGTGGCAGAGGCAGGTGGATCTCTGTGAGTCTGAGGCCAGCCTGGTCTACAGAGTGAGTTCCAAGACAGCCAGGGTACACAGTGAAACTCTGTCTTGAAAAAACAAAACAACAACAACAAAAAGGATATTTTATCATCTTTTCTCTCATAATTCTCAATTTTGCACTTTTTTTCTCAGTATTTTGAGATATCTCTTCCAGTGAGTTTTAGTGCAGATTTTTTTTAATATTTTATTTTTATTTTTAATTATGTGTATATTTGTGTGTGTGTAAGTGAACATGTGTACCTGAGAGCAGGTACCCACCAAAGCCAGAAGCATCAGATCCTCCTACAGCTAGAGTTCCAGTCAGTCATGAGCCACTCCAGTGTGGAACTGAACTCATGTCCTCTGCAAGAGCAGTCTACCTTTTAACCGCTAAGCTCTCTCCCCACTCCCACACAGAAGGTTTTTAAGCAGGTAAAGGTGGTCATCAGGGCTGTGCTTTAGAGACATCGTTCTCCCTGCTCCATGGTGAATGCTCTAGCAAGGAGACAGGGAGATCTTGTAAGGAAGAGACGAGACAGACAAAATTAAGCAGGGCAGGGATGTGGGCCTCCACAAAGCAGGGAGGGAGAATCCAGGAGGCAACGTGGACTTAACATGAGCTGGCAACTGCAGTCATGTGTGATGAATGATTGAATGAACTGATCCCTAGGTGACCATCCTGAGAGGCTGGATGCTAATAGAGATAGGGTACCACATGAGTGTCTTCTGCTGGCACAGGAGCTATCCCAAGCTGGATTAAGCCTAAAGGGTGATATCAAAGAGTTCCAGGGTTCTCACTGAGCCTGAGGGCCAGGAGCAAAAAGCCTCATGAAACCCCAGAGCCTGGCTCTTCCTAAGCCTAGGCTCACTCCCCAGCTTCTCTTGGTTTCTCCAGCCCATCCTCCCTGAAATCTCATCTCTGCCTGACTTCCACATCAATGATGCAAATTACTCTTCTGGGTTTTTTGTTTTTGTTTTTTGAGACAGGATTTCCCTGTGTAGTTTGGTGCCTGGATCTCGCTCTTTAACCCAGGATGGCCTGGAACTCACAGAGATCTGCCTAGCTCTGCCTCCTGAGTGCTGGGATTAAAGGGGTGCACCACCACCGCCCAGCTCTTCTGGGGGTTTTATTTTTGTTTTTGAGATAGGGCCTCATGGAGTCCCAGGATGGCCTTGGGCCCACCATCTTCCTGCCTCGGCCTCTTACATGCTGGCGTTACAGGTTGCACCACCGTGTCCACCCTTTCTCTGAAGCACATTCGTTTCCGTTTCCTGACTGACTGTGCCAGGCACTGGCAATAGCACAGGATAGATGGCAATAAAGTACAAAAGAAAACTTTCAGGGCGGTGATGGCAACACAAGTGTACATAGATTTCCAGACCACATCAATGAACATTGAAAAGCCATCAGTAGGCCAGGCATGGGGGCACACCTGTCATCCCAGCACTCAGGCTGGCAGATCACTTGGAAGTGGCGTTAAGCTGAGTGTAACCAACTGACACACTCACAGGAGCCAGCCTGGGACACAGAGTGAGTTTAAGGTTGGCCTGGACTACAGGGTCAGATCCTGCCTCAAAGCAAAACGAACATTATGGAAACAAAACCCATGTGCCCATTCAATGGTTTGACGACCCCATTGAGACACACTGTGTGACCATTGCAATGGCAAAGGGTAGATGTGAGGGTGCTGACTTGGAAGGAATCTCCTGATGAATTGTTCCTCAAAAGGACAGATTTACAGGATGTATATGTAAGCATTTTTTCTTTGAAAAAAAAAAAAAGGACAACAAATCTAAGACACTGCATATAGAACTGCGTGTGCGTGTGTGTATGCGTGCGTGCGTGTGTGTGTGTGTGTGTGTGCGCGTGTGCATGTGTGTGTGTGTGTTAGGTGTACGTATATTTAATATATTATTCAGAGGCTCAATGGGAGAGTGCTTGTCTAGCGTACACAAGGCTCTGGGTTTGACCTCCAGCATTGAAAAGAAACAGTTAATTATACTGTTCAAATGTTTTCTGAGAAAGGCATTGGAAGACACATTATATCACTGGCCACTCCTTCCCATGGGCAGGAGTGTGTAAGGCTGGAATGGGAGGAAGGAGAAACAGAGAGGGGAAAAAGGAGACTTTATCTTTCACACACTCACCTTCTTACAACCAGCATTACGTTGTAGTAAAATACGTCTGTCTTACTCTGTAGTAAAGTAAGTAGGTAGCCCATATCTATTATGCCTGCATTTAGGAGAAGGAAGCAAGAGGGTCAAAGATTAAAGGTCATCTTTGTTTCAGGAGCCAGTTCCAGGTCAGCATGGGTATGTGAAACCCTGTTTAAAACAGACAGACATAGACAGACAGACAGACAGACAGAAAAGGGACAGCACGCAATGCAGCCCCATGCAATGCAGCCGCAGCATTGATTTAGAGATGGCTGTTCCTGTCCTGACCGGAGGCCGGGCCTCCTTCTTAGAGCCACTGTGGGTCAGTGTGACCACCCTCAGGGGATCCAGAGGCTGTGTGACTCCTCTACCCCTTTGTCACTTAATGTTTACTAAGGGGTAGAGATTAACATCCCAATTTTCCAGATGAGGAACAAGAGACGGCAGCTTGTCCAGGGTCACCTCCAACATGAAGATTCCAGCCATGATGTCTCTCCTGCTGGTGTCTGTGGGCCTCAGGGATGGACTTCAGGTATGATCATCATCCACCAGCTCCATGTCCAGTAGGAAGGGAAGCAGAGGGAAGAATGTCCCGTGTCCCTGGGAACCCATCTCTCCCTCCTAGGCCACTCCTGAAAACCTAGTCTGGGGAGCTTGCAGCTGGTGGTTCCCAATCCCCTTCCCCTCCGGATGTATTTGGGGTTCTTTCTGCCTTTCTCAGTAGACAGGCCCTTTCTCAAAGCAGGGGGAAGCTGGATGACTGGGCTCCCATTTTCCTAGGGACCAACCACCTTCTCAGTCCTTGATGCTCCCCTGCCCTCAGGTTCAAAGTCACTCCGTCACACATCTAGACATCTTTTCTCAAGAAACACCCCTGGACATGGCCCCAGCGTCCTTTGACGACCAGTATGCGGGCTGTGCCGCGGCCATGGCAGCGGCTTTGCCAGATCTCAACCACTCCGAGTTCCAGGCCAACAAAGTGTACGCGGATGGTTGGACTCTGGCCAACACCCAATGGCAGGAGCGCAAGGCCTGGGGGTCAACCCCGTGGGGCCTCAGCTCAACCCCCTTGCCCCCTTCACCCCCGGGCTTCCGAGATGAGCACGGGGTGGCGCTCCTGGCCTACACTGCCAACAGCCCCCTGCACAAGGAGTTCAACGCGGCTGTGCGCGAGGCGGGCCGCTCCCGGGCACACTACCTCCACCGCTTCTCCTTCAAGACCCTCCACTTCCTGCTCACCGAGGCCCTGCAGCTGCTCGGGAGCCAGCGATCTCGCGGGTGCCGGCAGGTGTACAGGGGGGTGCATGGCCTGCGCTTCCGGCCAGCGGGGCCCGGCGCCACCGTTAGGCTGGGAGGCTTTGCTTCCGCGTCCCTCAAGAACGTTGCCGCCCAGCAATTTGGCGAGGACACCTTCTTTGGTATCTGGACCTGCCTCGGAGCCCCGATCAGGGGTTACTCCTTTTTCCCTGGAGAGGAGGAGGTGCTGATCCCCCCTTTTGAGACTTTCCAGGTGGTCAACTCCAGCCGACCTGCCCAGGGTCCCGCACGCATCTATCTCCGCGCTCTGGGCAAACGTAGCACATACAACTGCGAATACATCAAAGGTGAGGAGCGAGCAAGGCCAGCCAGTCCTACAAAAAGATGGGCTTCCCTATCTGCCAGGAGCTTTGGCAACTCTAAGCCCCAGCCCCTGCTCCAGCCAAGGGATTCATACATAAATGATAAAAGGCTCAAGCGCCTGGTGGCTCACACCTGTGATACGGCGATGGGAGTTGGGAGGGGTGGTGGGTACAGAAACCTGCAGGAATGGAGGAGAGGCGGCCAGGGCCTTTGAAAGGACAGGCACAACCGGATCCGGGTGTTGTCCCAGCTGGAAGCTGGAAAGGAATTATTTTGCAGTCACAGTATTGACACCAAGACATTTGTTGGCGGAACTAAGTAAAAGGGGAACATGTAGATGGCTCAGCCGGTGAAGGAGTTTGGCCGCGCAAGCCTGACCTCTCCAGTTCAGTCCTCAGAACCTATATAAAGATTGAAGGAGCGAACTGACTCCACAGGGCTTTCGCTGACCTCCACATACCCCTCCCCCATCTCTCACACGCTAATAACAAATAAAGTTTAAGGAAAATAATTGAGCAAAAGTCCCAAGCTCAGTTTTTGAGAGCTACAGTTTTACCAGATAGAATGGGAATTATATGCAGTAGCCTATGCTGGGCAGGGGAGGTCAATGTTGTGCCTCTAAGTTCCAGTTTACCTGTGCCAACCTGTGGTCAGGAGCATGTCAGCTGTTCCTCCTCCATCCGCTCGGTCCACTGTCAAGCCAGAGGAAGAACAACAAGGAGACCTGTTCTGAACCCCTGGTGGGCTGTGGACTACTGCTCCTAGCTCAGTGAGACCTCGCTTTCATAGTTCAGAGGCAGACAGTTGGCCTGCACGGTGACCATGGCGGAAATGGGAGGAGGTACAATGTGGCTCAGTTCCGACTTTGAACGGCATCAGGAGCCATGAGGAAGGCAGGCCAAGGACACAAACCAGCGCCTCCCTGTCTGGGACAGGGCACAGGAAAGTGAGCTGGGAATGCGGTGAGGAGGCAGTTACAGGCCAGAGCGCAGGAGCCGGCCAGAACGAGATCCTGGCTTCCATGGCTGCCTCCCTTCTGTCCTCAGGACTCAGGTCAAGTGAATGTGATCTAGGGAGGTCCTCCCTGAGGGAGCAGGACTACAGAGAGTCAAGATTTGGTCATCAGAGCTCTGAGGGTCCTTTGCAGTCAGAGAGCTACTGAAGCATTGATTCCACGTTCTTCCTTTCAGAAAAGAAGTGCAGATCTGGGCCCTGCTGGCTGGATAGCTCAGGTAAGAGATGAAGTCCTTTGAGCAGGCTGTCCCGGGACTGGACCCTCTCTAGACTCCCCTCTTATTCTCATAAACCCTCCTCTTTATCTAAGAAGGGAGTTGCTGACCCTGGTAGAGGATGTGTATGTGTGTGTGGTGGCCCTGGCAGCATCTGCCCCTCTCAGAGGAGGCTGTCAGGCCCTGCTTCAGGCTGCCGAGGCGGTTCCCTGCAGTGTTCTCCCTTGGGCCTTTTTCTTTGGTTGCAAACCCAGTGTCCCTGTTGCTGCCCTCGGGGCTCCTTCAGACCTGCTTTCCAAGGTCAAAGCCAACTCTTGGATGCAGTGTGACTGTACTCTAGTCTGGGCTCTGACTTAACGATTCTTTCCCTGTGCCTCAGTTTCCTAGTTTGTAATAAGCAAGTAGGATCAAAAGACACCTGTATCTCTCTCGGCTGTGGGTCTTCTCTTATACACCTGCTGTGCCAGGGCTTACCTGGGCCACTGCTCATTTAGGTGGGAATGGGCCACTTCCAAAGAAGAATTAACTGCCCCCCATCCCCTCGAAGCTCCCAGCCACACTTCCTGCTCCATCCCCAATGCTCCCTCCCTCTAGGATCTGTAACCAGTAGGCAGGAAAGATACTCAGCCTCTGTTCCTTCCACTTTTCCTGACATAATTGTACTAGGAGTCCTGGCTCTTTACACCATGAATCCTCAGCACAGTTCAATGGCACTGGTACAGTTTATTACTATTTATTTATTTTCCAGAGTGGGTTTCTCAGTGCTGCCATGACTGGTCTGGAACTCACTTGGTAGCCCAGGCTGGCCTGGAACTCACAGAGACCCACCTGCCTCGGTCTCCCAAGTGCTGGGATTAAAGGCATGTGCACCACCTTGCTCAGCATCAACCACTTTTACAGGGGGCAGAAAGTAGCAACCAATCCCTCACCACACGTCTAGTGAGGAATCGTGTCTGTAGCCTGGCTGCAGAGGTGAACTGTGAACTGCCCACTATGACAATCCCTACCCCCAGCCACACAGCAGTCTACTGGTAAAACCTGGGACACTGTCCTCATGTAGCAAAGTGAGACCAGAGACTTGGCCAAGGCAGCAGAGTGACCAGAAGCTGAGTCTCCAACTTCAAACCAGACCTTCTGTTTTGTTTTTGAGACAGGGGAGTTTGCTTTGTAGCCCAGGTTGTCCTAGAACTCGTGTGTAGTTCAGGCTGGCCTCAAATGGGCCATTCTCTTGCCTTTCACCTCCATGTCCTCACACTGCTCCTGAATCTCTTTTCCTCCCTTAGCCCCGGGCTCCATCTCCACCTCCTGTTGGCGGCTGCTGCTGCTCTGGTTCCTTGTGCTGAGGGCTCTTCCAGAGAATGCAGGCCTCCTGTGACCTACCAGATGTTGACCGGCCCTGCCTGAAGAATGTTGGTCACCTGTGCGCTTTAACTATAGCAAGATCCTGGTGAATCAGTCTATCTGCAGGGAACTCTGGGACCTTCTATGGTAATGACCTTCCAGACCCGTTGCCGGCGGAGACACAGAAGAGAATTTGGAGGCTGAACCTCACTCAGGGCTGCAGGAGGGGGACTGACTGGAAGTCAGAGGACTCTGGGACAGGCACAGACCCATTTGGAGCAAGAAGACTTCAACTCATTGTGAGTGGGAGATGATGGGGGAGAATACTTGGCCATGGGACCAGGCAGGGTCACTTAAACGACTCCCAAGTCTACCTGGAAAGTTCTTGTTCACTTTTCTGCCACCTGGCTAGGTTAGAGTACCTGCCTCTCCATTTCCATTGGTCCCTGAGTATTCCCCAGGTCAGGCTGTGAGCCTCTAATGGGTAAGGACTGGGAAGAAGGCACAAAGAAAGTGCCAGAAGCTGTGTGACAGCGAGAAAGCAACCAATCCTGTGAGTGGTGATCCCTGCCCTACCCTCACCTGGGCCACTTTTAAGATCTCTCATGTCAGCGAGTGAGAACAGGGTGGCTGTGTCTAACTACAAGGATGGACAGCAGGAGAAAGTTTTAGGCCCTCTTTCAGGGTCCTGTGAAAGGCCGATTTTTTTTTTCTGCTGTTGTTACCAGAAAGGTCATTTCTGGGCTGGCGAGAAGGCTCAGCAGCTCAGCAAGGGTACTTGTCATTAAACCTGATAACTTGTGTTTGATCCCTGGGTCCCATATGGCAGAGGGAGAGAACCAGCTACCCACATTGTTCTCTGACCTCCACAAATGTACCCTGGTACACAAGGACACACACACACACACACACACACACACACACACACACACACACACACTAAAACAAATAAATATGATTTTTAAAAAGATATAATTTTTGCATTGATCTGTGAATCCTGAGATTCCTATCTATAAAGACAAACCTGGATCCCCAACTTCTGGATGTGGCCCCAAGGAAAAGACAGGACACGGAGGAGGTGCTGGGACCACTCTCCTTTATTATGGAGACAAATTCTGAGACAAAACTCTGCACTACTTTCTGTTCTGGAAACAAACTAGGCAGTGAATTTCCTTCCCGAGCGCCTTAGCAGAGATAAACAAGATGAGGATCTGTGACAGCAGAGGTGGAGCTTTGTCCTTTCAGTCAGTAACTTACACTCTAGCCAGCAGTAGCACCTGCCTTTGGAGAGGCAGAGCCAGGTGGGTCTATGTGAGTTCAAGGCCAGCCTGGGCTACATAGCAAGTTCCAGGCCAGCAGGGGGTACATCGTGAGACTCTCTCAACAAAATAAAAATAACATGGATTCTCCCAGCTAACAACTATCATTCCAAGTGTAGACACAGATGGTTATTTATTTTTTAGATAAAATTTTCCGGAGCTCAGGCTGTCCTTGAACTTATGGCAATCTTCCTACCTCAGCCTCCATGTGCTGGAATTACGGGAGAGCACCAGCTTGCTCAACTGACATTAAGTCTTATTCTCCAAGTCTATACTTTGACCTTAATCATATTGGAATTAAGGGAGAAACCGGCTTTGGATCCCCCTTATTTAGGACAGGTAGCTCACAAAGGCTGTTTGTGGACTGTGAGGTCAGAAGTGCTGGTCCTGAAGAGGTCTTCCTGACTCTGGGGAGAGACTAGCTAGCCTATCTGAATACCAACAACCACCTGGGTCTTGTCATTCCTGCCTGGTAGTGTTGAGGTGACCACAGCTCCCTAAGATCCAGTTCTTGGCTCTCACAGGGCTTGTACCAGTACCAGTAGGCTCATGACCAGAGCCATGCAGAAGAAGATGCCCAGGAAAAAGCGGTCCATCACTCGAGCCAGGCGCTTCCAGTCTTCATGGCAGCGCTGGGCAGCCCGGTGGCTATGGAAGGTGCTGGCAATGGAAGCCACGTGATGCAGAAGGGCTTCCTGATGGCATAGACACCGTGGCTCATGACAAGGCCCCTCTGGGAGACCAGCTGGAGGCTGGAGGCTGGGGGCTGATTCTAGTGGCCGGGACTGCCCACAGGGTTCCCCTCGTTCCCGCACACACAGGCCTCTGGCCAGGTGTCCCAGCAGGAGGACCCGAGCCCAGGCAGGCACTGGATGTGCACTAGGACCACAGTAATGCAGATTCATGATGAGGATGGTGAGTGCTGTGGAGAACGTGACCATGGTCATGGTGGCCATGTAGTACTTCCCTGTGGGACAGAGAACACTGTGAGCCCCAAACAAGAAATAAAGACTGTTGAGCTTCCCAGCTGCCTCATCACAAATAGAAGGCCAGCACCAGGCCCTCATATCCAATGAGGGGAAGGACATAGATAAGAGTTAAGTTCTCCCCTCTTCTCATTCCTATTAGGGTTCTGAAGATATCTGCTACCTAATTATTTTCCCTGCTTGTGGAGGAGGGGTCAGATTATGGTTGTAAGCTGAACAGGCACTGATCCTTTCTGTACACCTGGAATAACCTATTGGTTATTCATGGGTTCATAGTGATACTCCTGTGAGTGAACAAATGTCAAGTGCACAGGAGAATACCAGGCATACAGTTTGTTTATTATGAGATGGGGACCAGATCTTCCTTCACTAAGGCTCCTTCGCGCCCCTAGCGGTGAGGGGTGTTCTCTCAGATAGGTCTACTCTTGGCCTCCTCTCTCACCCCCTGCAGCTGTCACTGCTGGCTCAGTGTCCATTCGCCCATGCTCTCAGGCTCACCGATGAGCGGCACGCTCTCTGCAGGCGGCATGCTCTCGGCCAGAATCAGCTGGAAGACGGTGAGGGCCAGGAGCACGGTGACGCCCAGAGACACCTTTTCCCCGGAGTCAGCGGGCAGGTGGAAGGCCAGTGGCGCCAGCAGGGAGATGAACACACAGGGCAGCAGCAGGTTGCACACATAGGCGGCAGCACGGCGGCGCAGCAGCAGCGTGAAGGTCACATCTGGGTAGGGCTCAGAGCAGCAGCCATAGGTGAGCACGCGCCTGCGCGCCGGCATGCCCAGCACGCGCCACTCAACGTTCTCCACGAAGTCGGCCAGACTGGCAGACGCGCCCCGGGGTCGCACGTCCAGCTGGTGCCCGCCGTGCGTCCATGAGCCGAAGGTCAGGCCGCAGCGCTGTGCGTCGAACGGGAAGGCAGACACGTCCACACGGCACGAACTGCGTATGATGGCTGGTGCATCCCAGCGCACGGCGCCATCGTGCCGTACAACCACGTTGGTGCTGGCCGAGGCTGGTGGCTGCGTGTCTGCCCTGTGGACAGGCAGGACAGGATTTACCGGGGCCCAGGAACAGGGTGGATCTATTGTCACTAGTCAGGCTTTAGTGTCTAGGGCAGCACTGTGAAGTGAGCCTCATTAGGCTCACTAAACTCAGGTCAATCTTAAGGTCTAGAGGAGGCAGCTAAGAACTTGGAAGGGCCGGGAGCTGAGTATAAAAAGCCTCTGCAAACCAGAGGTGGAATTGAGCCTCACACTGACCTAGGGAGTCATCTGTAAAACTCATTAGAGGGACCCAGAAAGATGCACAATGCTATGTATTGTCTAGGAGATGCAAAGAACCTAAAGATGGCATAAAGAAGTACCCCAAAAGACTAGGCCGTAGGCTGGTGAGCCTGGAAGGGTGGACCTGCCATAGAGAAGCACTTGGTCTCAAGACAGTTCTCCTTGAGAGTTATAACTGGCTTGGACTACATAGCGGGTTCCAAACCTGCAGACATCCAGCTTGAGCTGGCCTGAGATCACTGAAAGTGCCATCTGAGAGGTGAAAGGCTCCTTACAGGTGGCCCTAGGGGCAAGTTTCCAAGGCATCTTAGCAACTCTATTAGGTGTTGGGAGGAGACTCAGTGCATGTCAAGGGCAGATGGGCAACTCTAAAGAGGAGAAGGGGCCAGACAGGCAATACTTGTTGTAGAGTACGATGTCTGGCCGCCACACTAGACTGCTGGGAATGCGGATTGCATCCAAGTCACCATAGGCTTTGGGGTCCCAGTGTAGGTAGGCATCTGTCCACTCCTGCCTGATCCACAGGTATAAGGTCAGCACCTGGTTCCGTTCGTCCTAGCAGGGACAGGCAATGGACATGCATGTATATACACACACTGCCTTCTTCATGCACACACGGGCCTCTCTGGTGAGTACCCACAAACCCAGCTTGCTCTAACAGCCCGATTCCCACCCAGGCTTGAACTTGTGTGACTTTGGTGGGCTCTTAAGTCTCCATTTCATCAGTTCATCCCTCAGATAATTCCTGCTTGGGGAGAGGGGAGTTCAATAAATTCCAGCATGTAAAGTCTTGGGCCACCAATGCGTACACAGGAATTAATAAATGGCTATTATCATCATTAATATTAACACATAGGAAAAGGATAACTAGGAGATGATCCTTCTTCCCTTGATCCGCATCCCAGAGCTACACCACTACCACATCATACCATATCGATGATCTGAGACAATGTCACCTCCAGGGTCACATTTAGAGTCTGGTCTGTGTCTGCCACAGGTCTCAGGGCACTTGTATAGTTGACAAACAGGTCACGAAACAGCTTGTGAGCCAGTCTACCCTCGGCTCCCAGGCATTCTGGAGGATGAATGAGGTTGTCCACTTTGACTGCAGTTCAGGGGCCGCTGTTTGCATCCTCCACCCCCCACCTGGAGCCTTATGGCCTGGTTCATGGTCTCCCATGCTTTTGGTGGTAGGGTGTGTGTGTGTGTGTGTGTGTGTGTGTGTGTGTGTGTGTGTGTTGCTCATGTGTGTTCAGATATGCGTAGAAGCCAGAGGAGGGCATTGGATGTCTGGCTGTCACTTTCTACCTTATTCTCTTGAGACAGGGTCTCTTACTGAACTTACAACTTGCCATTTTTCAGCAGTCTTCCTGGCTCAGGTCCCTACAGCACTGGGGTTAGAGGTGTTTATGGCCACACCCGGCTTTTTACATGGTTACTGCCCACCACCATCACCCCATCTCATCAGGCAAGTCTCCTTTCTTTCTCTTCAGCATCCCCTCCTCCACATTCCCCAGATAGCTTGTTCTCAGCAGGCACTGAGGAGAAAGGTGGAGGTTTGAGGCAGACAGGAGCAGGGCAGTGTCAGAAGAGGGTTGGTTCATACCTGCAGGGAGAGAGAGCAGGAGCAGAAATCCCAGGCCGAGGTGGTGGCTCCTGGTCTCCATGGCCCTACCACAGCCAGAGGGTGGGCAAGTTTTCAGGACAGACGTAGGACAACAGGTCCAGCTGGCTGATGTGTATAGTACCTGGAAATCAGAGACTGAGGTCTTCCTTCCAGCCTGTTTTACTTGCCCTCAATTCTATACCTGGCCCCTGGCATCTGTGGTTTCTCCCTTGCTGCTGTTCCCAGCCTCTCTGGCCTCAGCTTCTGCCCTTCTGTATGGCCAGTGCCCCCCCCCCTTTTTTTTTTCACCTGTCTCAACTTGCTTCTTCCTCTGTGACAGTCTTGGTGTCTGCCTCTCAACTCTCCTTTCTTTCCACTCCCCCTCCAACCCCTCCTCCCCCAACCCCGAATCCATCCCCTGTACCTGGTCTCTGAGTGAGCCTGCTGCTTTCAGCAGAGCAGGGCCAAGAACTCTCTCAGCACCCACTGAGGTCTGAGGGAGAGGAGAGCGGCCCTTCTTCCATTGACCATTTTATTAGCTTAATTGCAGGGCTGACGTATCGGTGCCCATGGGGACAGAGCAACTGAAATGGATACCCGAGGGAGGAGGGTGCTGGGCCCTAAATTATTCAAATTCTGTGAACCAGCATGAAGGCCCATCCTGGGGGCTGGGAAGTTTGGAGACAATAGGATCTGCAGGTGCAAAACTTGAGGCTTTAAGGGTATATGGGGCTGGGGCCTGTGGGTGAGAACTGTGCGTCCCAGCTCAGCTACATTCATTGCTTGGATTCTGGAGGCTCCTTTTAGATCCAGCAGCTTTCCTCCCAGGGAGCGACTCAACACCTTAGACCCTGGTGTTTTGTGCCAGGTTAACTCTGCCCTCCTCATTAGAGGGGTGCTGTCTTAGACCACTCCAGATGGTCCTGTGGAGCAGGTATGCAGCGTACACCATTTCCTCAGTCCCTGCAGCCACTCCAGGCTAATACTTTACTGTGGGCAGGAGGGAGGGGCTGGTTATGGTTAAAGTTAGGGATTGGAGGCTAAGGGTTAGAGTGAGGATTATACAGTCAAGAAGGCACACACTTCAGAATCCTGTGTATCAGAGGATGACCAACTTCTTTCTGCCTCCACCTCCCAAATATTTGAGATTGCAAGTATGTGCTCACCAGTTTGCTGGCCTTGAAGTCCCAATAGTCAAGGATGGCCTTGAGCTCTGGACTCTCCTGCCTCCATCTCCCAAGTGCTGGGATACAGGCATACACTACCATGCTGTTTCTGCAATGCTGGGAACTGAACCCTAAGCCTCATGCATGGTAGGCAAGGACTCTTAACAACTGAACTACAACCCAGCCTCCCCCCCCCCCCCTTTTTCCCCCAAGACAGGGTTTCTCTGTGTAGTTTTGGAGCCTGTCCTGGAACTCACTCTGTAGACCAGGTTGGCCTAGAACTCAGAGGTCCTCCTGGCTTTGCCTCCCGAGTGCTGGGATTAAAAGCGTGCACACACACACACACACACACACACACCCCTCCCCAGCCCAGCCTTCCTTTTCTTTACTAATAGAAATAGTACTTGTCCTAAGAGTAAGTACTTCCCATACCAATAATCCTTAATGCTCCTAAAACCACTAGCCATTTCTGTAGCACAAGCTTCTTGAAAAACATCTCTGGCTAACCTCTGGCCTCAGGGGTCCAAACTGAAGACTCAGACAAGGCAGACACACTGTTCTTTTATCTAATTCTGTGATGTTGCATGTCTTTGGTTTAAATCTACCTGGAATTTGCTCACGCCTCAGTTCAACAATACACGAGTAGACTTTTGATCCTCAAAACAGGCCATCGTAAAACAGCCAGTTCAGGGATCATTACTGCCTTTACGAAGGAGTGACTCATGGTTTAAAACAATCATCAGCAGAAAGCTTTGAATAGAAAGTATATTCAGTGGAACAATTTGAACCCAGAATCTATGTGCATAAATTTGTATTTACTAGTTAGTAACTTTCTTTCCCTAAATCTGGCCTTGCAAAAGCCTTTGGGCTGTGTGGGTTCTTAGGTGGAGGAGAGAGGGATAAGAAAATACTAGAGACCTAGACAAGAAGACAGAAACACAGGATAGCTTTGGGAGGGGCCGAGTCAATACCCAACAGACCTGAGGTTTAGTCAAAAGGGCTTTTAATAATATGCCAAAGGGTGAGGCAAAAGACCTCCCCCTTGCAAGATTACAGCACACCATACAGCCAAGTGTAGACCCTTCCAAACACCTGGTAAACATCCGTGGCCAAGTCATCTCCTTATGTAGCCCTGCTGGGTAAAGCAAGCTCAGATTCTGACCCTATGTAAGTTCTTACTAGGAAGCCTCTGTGGGCTCCCACAGGGCTGAGAGGTAGCCAACTGTAGAGATCTTGCCTAGCATGCAAAGACCCTGGGTTTAATTCCCACTACTGCAAGGAAAAAAAAGTGTTTGGGCTCCTCTGAATCTCAGTGCAGCACTAACTGTTCAAAACATTATTTGTGAATCGCATGGTGTGCCTGAGGTCAGGAACTTTTGGGGTTGGCCTATGGCCTTCCTCCTGAGGCAGAGTCTCTAGTACCTGCAGCTGTGACGCCTTCTCCAGGCTAGATCACAATACATGCACTTGCTAGGTAAGCACTCTACCACTGAGCTAAATCCCCAACCCCACATCTGGCTTTTTACATGGATCCTAAATTTGGGTTGTCAGGCTTGTGTAGCTGGTGCTTTGACCTGCTGAACTAACTCTTTAACCCTCTGTTCTCTGTAACTTAAGATGTTTACATTTAGATAAAGAATCTCCAGAGTCCCCCAAAACACAAAGAGGAATACAAGAATACTATAAACATTTCATTTTATTTTTTTTTTAAGAAAGTAGCTTCAGAAAGAGGAAAATAATCTAGATCATTTATATATATATAATTTTTTTAATAAAAACCTTTACATAATCTTCATGCATAAAGATCCAGGAGTGGCCATATTGTCTGTGACAGCCCCAAACATCAGCTGTCTCAGGCCAGAGCCTGGGACTCCCCACAGCCAGCAGCAATGTGGTGAAGGCCTGCCCCCAGGGCCCAGCCAGACCTGTCTTAGTGACCGTTTTACCTTCTGGGAGTGTGGGTGAAAGGTGGGAAATGGTCTTGGCTAGATGGGAGGATTGAGAGGAACACCTTTCACATTCTTCATCCAAACTCCTCTGGCAAATCCAGGAAGATGACTGATAAATCAGGGGCTTCCCAGAGACATGTTTTCTGTGGTTTGAGGCCACTGCACATGATAGTAGGGCAGGTATAGTGTCCATAGGATATACGAGGCATGAACCAAAGAGCCTTTAAGATCTCTGCTTCCATAGCAGACAGCCCTTCTATCTTCAATGAGTCAAAGAACAAGGTCCAACCCTCTTTTGACTCCCACACTCACTGTTAAGAAATCTTCAGGGACAAGCATCAGGGATGGACAGTCAGTCATCTACCAGACATTTGTCTTGTCACTTGTCTCAGTCTTTTCAAACAGCAATGATACAGAAGAGCTGCAGCGGTGTAGGTTAGACGTTGGCATAGGGTGTGTGTGTCACAAGACTCAGAACTTGGTGTGGAAAAGAATTCCCTGTTTTTTTGGGAGGTTCTGCCAAAGAGGTTTTATTGACCATTTTTCAAAAGAAAAAGAAATCAAATAGTCTTGAAGTTGGTAAATGGAGACCTGTGGTTTTTTTTGTTTGTTTGTTTGTTGCTGTTCCAAAAGCCCTTGTATGCTATGTTCAGTATTAGGAAAAACCCTGAACAACTAGTGGATGCTGCTTAGGGCAGCAGAAAGGGAGGGAGGATTCCACATCAACCCTGAAATTGGAAAACTGTCAATTAAAACAATGCTAGAAACTGCTGTGTAGTGAGTATGAATGGGCATGAGTGTGATGGCAAGAGCTAGGTTCATTGGCTCCCAACAGTCAGTTCTCGCAGGTAGGACTGTGTAAGGCCACGAAGCTCCTCCAAGGCATAGTCCTCAGGCATGGGGAGCCTGCCAATGTGGGGAGCCAACAGACGCAAAGGGACGCGTTGAGGGTCTGGTGTTGAGTTGGAAGTGGCATCAGGAGCATGCTGCAGGCTCAGTACTACCCGAAGCAAGTTGGCTACACGTTTGGCCATATCTAGAGAGAAAACCACAGTGAGTGCTGACCACACGGCACTGATGTGGGGTGTCATAAGACAGGAGGTAAGCCACAAGCAAGGAGAGCCCCTGTGCTTACCTGACTGAGCCAGGCGGTCCTTGGCATTGTAACATGGAATCTGCTCTATCCGGTTGCACAGTGAAGTCACTTTGGTGTGTAAGTGCTCTAGTTCATAACCTGAGCAATCCACCTGCAGAGAAACAGACCATTAAGGACAAAAGAAACTTCTACCTCAACCCTCCCCACAGATTACATAAAATCCCAATGACACCTGATAGGAGGGAGGAGAAAAAACAAGAAGCTGGTGGCAGTGCCCATGCTACTACCACAGCATCTGTTTGCTGAAGACAAGACAAAGTATACTTAGCCTTGGGCTTGGACAGGTCTTGAGATGATGATTCATAAACCACATGGTTTTAACACAGCACCAAAAAAAACTTTAGGGCAAATCTGATTCAGAGACATTGTAAGAGGTGGTATTCAAACCAGCATTTAATTTACATCTCCTTATTCATAGCCACAGGGTGGTGGTGGTGGTGGTGGTGGTGGTGGTGGTGGTGGTGGTGGTGGTGGTGGTGGTGGTGGTGGTGGTGGTGGTGGTGGTGGTGGTGGTGGTGGTGGTGCACGCCTTTAATCCCATCACTGGTAGGCAGAGCCAGGTGGATCTTTGTGAGTTCAAGGCCAGCCTGGTCTACAGAGTGAGATCTAGGACAGGCACCAAAACTACACAGAGAAACCCTGTCTCGAAAAACAAACAAAAAGTTCATAGCCATTCCTAAAGCAGTGCAGGACCTCCTCAATCTATACACTCTCCAGATCCACCCCCTATGATTCCAATTATAGTCAATGCTGGCCTAATATGCCAGTCTTCTGGTTCGCTGCCATTGTTTTACTGTGGCTTGGGCCACCACTACTTCTCACCTCAAACAACATACCACACTACTGTTGGCGTGACTTCTACATCTAGTTTGTGACCATTTTATAACCAATTGGTTTTTGAGATAGGGTCTTGATATGTAGCCCCAGCTAGCCTGGAACTCACTGTATATCCCAGGCTCGTCCCAAACTTTCCTCTATCCTCCTATTTCAGCCACATCTTTAAAACACAAAGCTAATTTACTTTTACCCATTACTTTATTCTTTTTTTTTTTTTTTAAAGATTTATTTTATTTATTATGTATACAGAAGAGGGCGCCAGATCTCATTACAGATGGTTGTGAGCCACCATATGGTTGCTGGGAATTGAACTCAGGACCTCTGGAAGAGCAGTCGGTGCTCTTAACCTCTGAGCCATCTCTCCAGCCCCCATTACTTTATTCTTTATACTTTGCAGCAACAGCTTATCCCATTTACCTCAACCTTGACTCTCAGTTAACCTATCTTTCTCACTGTGGACCACCCAAAGTCTCCAGCCACCTCCCTCCTTTTATAGGTTTATTCAAGATGCTTTCCAAGACGCATTTTCCATGGAATTTACTACTTATTCTGTGTTGGTGAATGGCTGGTATGGAAGCATGTGGAGGTCAAAGGACAACTTGTGTGAGTCCATTCTCTCCTTTTACCATGTCCGTTCTGGGGTTTGAATTCAGCCTGTCAAGCTCGGCTACAAGCACTTTATCTGCTGAGTTATCTGACTAGCTCTGGAACTCACTTTGAAGAAGGCTTGCAGAATTCACTGATTTATGTCTATATACACACTCTTACCTTCTGCCAGAACCTTATCACTGACTTTAAATAGTGGTAAACAAAACGAGGTCTTTGCTTTCATGAACTTTACAGACAAGAAAGTATCAAGTAGTAATTAACCTTCAAGAATCGTAAGCGTGATAAGCTGTGGGCATAAAGAAACTGGATGTCTATTTTAGAGTAGGGGCATCAGGAGAAGCATCCTTTGGGCGACCATATGTAAGCTGAGACCTTCCTAACAAGAGAAAGCCAAGCTTTCCAGGTAAAGCAAACAGCCATGTTTACACATGGAGTAAAGAGGAAAACAGCAAGAGAGAACTGGGAAGGTTTAAACATTCATTTTTACTGTGAGTGCTCTGTCCACACGTCTGAGGAAGAAGAGGGCACTGGATCTCCTGGGTTAACTGAAGTTAACAATGGCTGTGAACCATCATGTGGGTACTAGGACCTGAACCTCTGCAGGTGCAGCGACCGCTCTTAACTGCAGAGCCCCAGGTGGAGACTGTTAAGGGAAGACTGTTTCATTAGCTGTGAATGTGGAGACTGAGCCGCACAGCACCACTGACTCCCCCAGACTAGATCAGGCTCTCTCTTTTGTCCTGCCACACTGTCAGCAATCGTGATAAATCTTCTCTTTTACTCTACGGTGATTTCTGCCTTACTTGTATACGTCTTCCCCCACTGAACCAGTACTTTTAAAAGGTAAGGGAAAAACATACTGTTTACCTCCACAGCTCCCAAATCCATCACAGTACTCAGCATATTTGGGGTTCTTAATGACTAAGTTGCATCAATG
This sequence comes from Peromyscus maniculatus bairdii, assembly GCF_049852395.1. NCBI lineage: Eukaryota > Metazoa > Chordata > Mammalia > Rodentia > Cricetidae > Peromyscus > Peromyscus maniculatus. The sequence continues at coordinate 113,238,648 of NC_134852.1, forward strand.
AACTGATTTCAACTAGAAAGGCCTGCCTCTTCAGTGATTCCTGAATTATGCCCATTATATGTCTGACCCAGTGTGAGGAATTAGAAATGGATGAAAATAGGAACTGTTGTCAAAAGTTTAGTGTAAGGTCCTATGCCAAAGCCCTGTGCCTATTTTGTGTAACCTTCATGAAAACCCTGTTGGATACACTTTATAGTCTATGCCACTGTCCACTCCCTGCCACCCTCCCGGGGAGATGGAGTGGTTAATTAACTTAGTTCCTTAGTCAATGTGGGAAACATAAATCAAATCTAATAGTTTGACCTGAGAAGCTTGAGCTATGAACCTCTGTTCAATGGTATGTAACCTCACAACAGAAAAGATCTTCCCCCAAACTTCAAGAATATATAGATGTGAAAAAAAAAAGTATGATCTGGCAGGTACAAAAAACATAGCACAAGTTTTGGTAGCAAGGGAGAGTACAGCTCACACTTCCAGGGGAAAAAGCAGAGCTAGCCAGTGAGATGGTGCAGCAGGGGGTTGCTTCCTACTTCCCAAACTTGTCCTTGCATCTCTACACCTGTGCTAGGTGTGCTCTTCTCAACAAAAAAGGGCTATCCTGGGCTACACAGTGAGTTCCTGGCTGGCCTAGGTTATAGGGTAAGACTAGCTAAAACAAACAAACAAACAAACAAACAAACCAAAAAAAAAAAAAAAAAAAAACCAAGTCCCATCTTCAACAACATATTTATCAATAAATTAAAAAATTTTTGATCTGAAGTTCCACACAGCCTAGACTGGCCTCACACTTCTGATCCTTTTGCCTCCATTTCTCACTGCTGGGACTGTATGTGTGCCACCATGCTTCCTTCTGTACTGTATAGCATGGCTTTTGTGGTTTGGTTTGGTTTGTTTTTTTGAGAAAGGTGTTTCTACTGTTTGGCTATCCTGGAATTCACAGAGATCCACCTGCCTCTGCCTCCCGAGCACTGGGGTTAAAGCCATGTACCATCACACACTGCTACAGTATGACTTTTTGAAATGGCTGGTTTTAAGTGCCTATGAAAAAGAAAACTAGACAATGGTTTAAGGAATTTAGGTACCTGCTGAATACGGTGGAGCATTTCAATTACTTGAATGTAATCCAGGTAAACAAGCCCAGATGTTTCCCAGTCCTGAATTAGGCTGCTAAGCTCTGGAGGTGCCAGATCTTCTAAGAACCCTTTCAGGTAGTCATAGTTTTCGTTGATAATAGCATCTGAAGAAACAAAACATCGACAGCACTGTGTAAGGGTGTAGTTCCCAATGGTATAGAGGACCAGGCACAAATCTAAGGCAGGCAGGCTGGAGAAGCAGATGTTGTGGAGGCCGATAACTTTTGGCTGCAGGCCTCGGAGCAGCTGTCTCTGGTGGTGTTAACATTCCCACATGTAAGCAGAGAGCTTAGTGCGCAGCAAGGACATCAGTGGCAGATAATACTACAATAGTGCCATCTTTCCCTGTCCCATAGCCCCTTGCCCAGACCAAACCTCCTCTGCAGCATTTTGGAAGAACATTGATCTAAGTCTGCCATGTCCTAAACTGACATCATCTCTGCCTCAGCCATCATGAGGGCTCAACAGGTTAGAAAAACATGGGATAATTCCAGGAGATGTAGGCCTTTGCACTCACCAGAAGCAAGGTGCCGGATAACAAGTTTGTGGCAGCGGTTCCAGTGGCCGGCTTTAAATAAATAGAGGGCCTCCAAGTGCTTATTGGATTCCATGTGTGCTCGCACTGCTTTGGCCTCATGAATCCACTCAGCAGGCACACAGAGCTTCTGCATTAGGAAAGTCTCCTTAGCCCAGGACTCGGGGGTCTCTGACAGCTGGCAGTGCCGGGTAAGCAGCTCTCGAACAGCCTTCTCACGCATGCTATGGGAAGACAGAAGCCAGAATATCATCCTGGTCACAGAGAAGGCTGAGAGTGGTCCTTTGGACAGTCACTCAAATGGGTCATCTCCATCTTTAGGAGACCACTTCAAACTTAAAAAGCAAAACAAACCACAAAGTCATTCTTTGAAATTATGACTTTTCTTAAAATATTTTGATTGTTTTTAGTTATATGTGTACATGTGTGTGTGTTGGTATGTATGTGCGTATGAATGTTGGTGCCCTTGGACATCAGGTGTTGGATCCCACAGAGCTAGAGTTATTATAGGCAGTGTGAGCTGCCTGACACAGATGCAGAGAATGAACTCAGATCCTGCAGAAAAGGAGCAAGTGCTCTTAACTGCTGGGCCATCTCCCAGGCCTCGAGTCTTGAGATTTATAACATGGCTGTATCTAACAGGTGTTCTAAGCAGTAACTTGTTGAACAGAACCTGAAAAGACTGAATTCTTAGGTATTGCCTTGAGGTGCTAGACATATTCATTAGGTTCAAAGGCTTTTCACTCACCTTGAGTCCTCAATGTGTAGGAAGACAAAAATGGCCCACTCCCATAGCCCTTCACTTTCCAGTTGGCCAGCATAACTGGCCTGTAGCACACCCTCACATTGTTCAGACAGATGGGTATAGTTAAGAGCCCGCATCACTTCCCAAAGGTGCCAGCTTAGGCGGTAGTCCAAAGGATCTGCAGTTACACTTCGAGGTTCCAATAGCTGATTGAGATCGTAATGTCTGAGGAGAAGAAAGTATTCAGTTAGGATACTCAGCTAGCAGATCATCTGTAGTGAAAAAACTGTTCAGAAGACAAAAGAAACAGAGGGCGAAGAGTGAGAGGTCTTATCAGTAATACTAGACACCTCTCTCACAAGCCATTCAACAGGTTTGGTATCTGCTACTTTTTTTTTTCCAAGACAGAGTTTCTCTGTGTAATTTTGGTGCCTGTCCTGGATATTGCTCTGTAGACCAGGCTGACCTTGAACTCACAGAGATCCGCCTGCCTCTGCCTCCCAAGTGCTGGGATTAAAGGTGTGTGCCACCATCACCTGGCTCTGCTAGTTGATTCCTAACCATGCTAAAAACCTCAGCCTTTTCAGACTGATGTCATTGATGTTAGTTTTCAGTTGTCAGTTAGCTGATCTTCATGAAGGTCATTTCTTTCTACAGCTTGTAATGTTCAGTTGTTTGAGAGAAACAAGGTCACACACTGTAAACCAGGCTGGCCTTGAACTCAGAGATCTGCTTGCCTCTGCCTTCCAAGTGCAGGGATTAAAGGCATGGACCACCATAGCCTGGCAATTTTGGTCATTCTAATGTAGTAGTATTGAGTGATGGTTTTACCCTTTATCCATTAAAGCTTTTCTCTGTGTAGGATAAGTAACAGGAATAAAACCCAGTGAAACCTGGTTCTTTAAAAGACCAATGAAATTGTAACTGCATAGACTAAGAGAAGACAAAAATTATCAGTGTCAGGAATTTGTGACTATTATAGATTATACAAATATTTTAAAAGAGTAAGAAAAAGCTATGAATAACTTTTCTTCTATTTTTTGAGATAGCCCTGTTTGTCCTGGAACTTGCTATGTAGACCAGGCTGGATGCAGAGATCTACCTGCCGCTGTCTCCTGAGTGCCAAGGCTGTGAAAAACTTGATGTAAAAAATTCACTTCAGTAAAATAAACCCTCCAGAGCACAGAAATGATAGCAACTTGACTTGAGGATAAATAGAAAATGTCAAAAGTTCTATAACAATAAGCAAGTTAAATAGTATTAAAACTTTAGCAAACTGGGGGTGAGGGAGCTGGAGAGATAGCTCAGCAATTAAGAGCAATGATTGCTCTTCCAGAGGTCCTGAGTTCAATTCCCAGCAACCACATGGTGGCTCACAACCATCTGTAATGAGATCTGGTGCCCTCTTCTGGTGTGCAGGAATGCAGGCAGAACACTGTATGCATTTAAAAAACTTTAGCAAACTGGAACTTAAAAAATATAAAGCTTCTGGACTTGTCAAGACAGCCCTGGGTTATGGCTCTTGCTTTCAAGTCTACCAACTTGAGTTCAATCTCCAGGACCCATATAGACAGAATGGACTCCTTCTCAAGGTGTGCTCTAACTTACATATGCACAAATATGCACATGAATTAGAAAGAAAATATCCATAACTCTAATTCTAGGTAATTTGACACCCTTTTCTGACCTTTAAGGGCACCAGACACTGGAGTGTTGCATTGATATACACAGCCAAAAACAATTATATTCATAAAATACAATAAATAAATCTAGGCCAGGCATGGTGGAGCACACTTGTAGTCCCAAGCACTCATGCATGAGGCAGAGGCAGAGGTGAGACGATCTCTGTAGGTTCAAGGCCAGCCTGGTCTACACAGAGACACTGTCTCAAAAGCAAACCAACTATCAAAAAACCAAAATCCAAAAAAGCCAAAAGACTTGAATAGATGTTAGCAAAAAATAGATGAATGATAAATTTTACTTATATACGTACTACAATTTCTTTTTTATAACTAACACTAATATTCTGTATTTAAAGAAAACATCCTGAAAAGTAGAAACAAGCTGTGACCTATTAGTTGTGAACAGAAAACAGAAAATCAAAAATCCTAGTTATTTCTAAGATAAAGTAAAAAGAAGTATCAAAATAATTTTAATCATTTAGATATAATAATTGCATGAGTTAATTTATTACTGTTAAATAAGCCATTCTCCATATATTAAAACCATTTCATGGAGGCACAATACTATAACCCTAACTCATGGGAGACTAAAACAGGGGGAATTTGAGTGTTCAAGGCTAGCCTAGGGTACATAGAATGAGTTCTAGGCCAGTGTGTTGTTTAGAGACCCAGTCTCAAACTACCAAAATAAAGACAAATAAATAAATAAATAAATGTATCAAAACAAATATATACAACACACAGAGAATATCACTATATACTATACTAAGTTCTAAAGAGGACATGTAACAATTAGAGATTTTATACATTACTAGTAAGAATGGAAAACAACAATCACTTTGCTTTAGATGGTCTTGCTATGATGCCTGGTGGACTGAACTTATGGACTCCAGTTAAACTCTCACACCTCAGTCTCTCTAGTAGCTTGTTGTTCAAATCTTAGATGGTCTTTTAATAAAAAATCCAGATCCAGATATCAGGGTGAAAGCTGAAAGATCAGAGAAGTAGAACAGCCAGACACTAGTTCTTACCTCTACAAAATCCTCAGCCTAAAGAGAGTGAGTTCCTGTTTCCTCACGTCTTATAAACCTTTCTCTGCTCTGCCATATTACTTCCTTGTACTAAAGGCATGTGTTTTTCCCAAGCAAAGGCATGAGATCTCAAGTGATAGGATTAAAGGTGTGTGCCACCACTGCCTGACCTTTATGTCTAATCTAGTGGCTGGCTCTGTCCTCTGATCCTCAGGCAAGTTTATTAGGGTATACAATATATCACCACAGAAGTTGTGCCAAACTTCTGGCTTATTACAGCTAGTGTGTGAATAAATATTCACAGCACTTTATCCCTCACATCCAACCAACAACATCTAACTACTCACCAGCAAATCACTATGAAATTACGTAAAAATCTACAGAGTTAGAATAAAGATTCCCCAAAACCTCTGCTGTTCACATAAAAATTGATAAATCTCACCACCAGGCTGAGTGGTAAGAAGCCAGGTACAAAAAGAGTACAGAATGACTTAAATATGTAAATTCCTGAAACATCAAAATTAACTTATAGTCAACAACCCCCCCAATCATTGTATAGGACTGAGGATTAATTCCTAAATCACATTAGGGAATTTCTGTAGGTGACAGAAATGTTTCAGTTGTGTTGGCAGTTATTCTGTGATGTCTATCCAACTGCATGCTTATTTCTATGTAAACTGTATCTCACCGAAATTAACTGACACAATTACCACGCCTGGTGCTGGTTTACCTGTCACTATAGAGTTTTAGGAGATGGAAGCAAACATCCTGAAGTGGTCTCCGTGTGTCTTTTTCTTCCTCTACCATACAGCCCAAACCCTCCAGGTATGATGGAAGAGGGGAGCAGGCATACTTATCACCCTCCGAAGTATTCTGTAAAGGAAGAATTTGATATAGCAATATAAAAGTTGTGAGTTTTATCAACTAGCATTATCATGTCTCAATTATTCATGCATTAATTAATTAATGAAACATCCATTAAGGATGCTGTAATGCTTAAAAGAATCAAGGCTTTTAAACGTTTTTGATACACCTGTTTTCACTCTGGTAAAGACTTAAAGGAGCTCAGGAGATTCCCTTACTTGTCCACTTGTCACAATTCTTTTTTCCCCCCTCAGATGTGAGACAAGGCCTTTTTATGTCAGTGGTTCTCAACCTTGCTAATGCTGCCACCCTTTAATTATAATTCCTCATGTTGTAGTGATCCCCAACCATAAAATTAATTTTGTTGCTACTTCGTAACTGTAATTTTGCTACTGTTATGAATTATAATATAAATATCTGTGTAATGTAAATATCAACTTCAATGAAAAGTTGAGAGACAAGGTAAAGGATGATGTTTTGACCTTGTTGCGTCTGTTTTGATTTTACAGTATTTTCAAAGAGGACAGTCAGTAGTAAGTATTATATTATAAAATGTGATTTCGATGGCTTTTTTTCTGTATTCCTTAAAAAAAAATTTTTTTCTTTTTTGAGACAGGGTCTTCACCACTAGCCACCTGCTTTTGCCTCCAAGTGCTGGGATTAAAGGTGTCACACCTGGGTTGCAGGACTTCTCTGGAAAGACAAAACACACACCAGAGTTCTCACCTGGCTCTTCTGAACACACATACCTGAAATGCTTCTTCATACATGCTGAGAGCCCTGGAAATGGAGGCTGTTGGAGGAAGCAAATACCAAAGATGGACAGCAAGTGCACGTTTCCAATCCAGCTGGGAGCACACATTGATTTGCTTCTGTTCTGAGAGCTGCCACACCTGCAGGAGACAAAAGCATCACATGACAACTTTATGTTGCCTTGGTTATTACTGCTTGTCTACAAGCTGCTCCTTTTGGTTTTGTTTTTGAGACAGGACCTCACTATGTATACCAAGCTGGCCTTGAACTAAGATCCTACTGCCTCTCCCTCTCCCAAGTGCTAGTATTAAAGGAGTGTGCTACCATACCCAGTCTTAATGTAATGGTTTGAATATGAACTCTCCCCTCCCATAATTAACAAGACAGACATAAAGACACAGAATCAGATAATCAAAGAGTAAGCAGCAAAAACTGGGCTTAAAATAATTACTTCCGTGCCGGGCGTTGGTGGCGCACGCCTTTAATCCCAGCACTCGGGAGGCAGAGGCAGGCGGATATCTGTGAGTTCGAGGCCAGCCTGGGCTACCAAGTGAGCTCTAGGAAAGGCGCAAAGCTACACAGAGAAACCCTGTCTTGAAAAACCAAAAAAAAAAATAATTACTTCCTTTTTTGTAAAATGAAGAGTGGTGGCTATTAAAAAGAATGATACTACATTACATGGAAAAATGTTCATACACAGTAAATTGAAGAAAAAAATTTCAGAATCATTCTCCATAACTTTGCTTGATATAAACACATGCAAATATGAACCTATACATCAACACAGATGAATACAGATAATTATATAGTTTCCTATGTAAACATTACTATGATATGGGATCCAGACTTCAACATTAAATCTTTGTATTTACTTATTATTGTATGTAGGCATATGCGTGACATGGCATGGTGTATGTGTTAGGTCAGAGTTTGTGAGACTCAGTTCTTCTCTCCGTCTACCACAGGGTCCCCTAGACTGACTGACTCGGGCTGTCAGGCTCGACAGCAAGGCCTTTCTTTACCTGCTGTGTCTGTCATCTTGCCAGCTCCAGTTTTAACATTTGCATAATTAGGCCAGTGAGATGGCTGGCTGAGTGGGTAAAGCGTGGGAAACTGAGTTTGACTCCTAAGACATTGGCAAGTTATCCTTTGTTGTTCATGCATGTTCCATGCTACACACACACACGCTTGAGAGTGAGAACACACAAATAAACAAATGTAGTAAGATTTTTCTAAAAATTGTTTTTGAGACAGGGCCTTATGTAGTCCTAAGTACTCACTAAGTAGCTCAGGTTGGTCTCGAAGCCCCGGCAATCTTTGGCCTTGCCCTCTGTGTACTGAGATTAGAGGTGCACAATACAGCTAACATTGGATTTTTTTTTTTTTTTTTTGGTTTGGTTAATTGTGTGACATGGTTTTTTGTTTGTTTTTCTAGAAAAGGTTTCTCTGTGTAGCCCTAGCTATCCTGGAATTTGCTTTGTAGACCAGATTGGCCTCAAACTCACAGAGATTCACTTATCTCTGCCTCTCAAGTGTAGGATTAAAGGCCTGCACCACCACTGCCCAGCCTGACATGATGTTTCGAGACAGGGTCTCTCTTTTTTTTTTTTTTTTAAAATAGATTTATTTATTATGTATACAGTGTTTGTATGCCTGCAGGCCAGAAGAGGGCACCAGATCTCATTATAGATGGCTGTGAGCCACCATGTGGTTGCTGGGAACTGAACTCAGGACCTCTGGAAGAGCAGCCAGTGCTCCTAACCTCTGAGCCATCTCTCCAGTCCCGAGACAGGGTCTCTTTATGTAGCTCCAACTTTACTGGACTTCTCTAGACCAGGTTTGCCTTGAACTTGGTCTAGATCTCACAGCACTAGGACTAATGGTGTGAGCCATTGTGATTGGCTGCCTGACATTTTAATTTGAAAATATTTCTACCTAGAAATAAGACCAAACTGGCAGTTATATTAACAGTGTACAGTTTACAAGAAAAATTAATGACATTACCGGTTTTCCAGCTAACAGGGCAAATATGCGCAACCTTTCATCCTGGATGAAGCAGTCAGCCTGGAGCTGATGCCAATCGGCTAACTGCATGGTGAGCAGCTCTCGGACTGACTGGCTACCCACCAACTGAGACAAAAGAAGAGCAAGGCGATGATCACCTGTAAGAGAAACACAAGTTTTCAGGTGAGGACTAAGGATTAACCGACCTGATGAAACACAGACCACTGTACTTCTTCCAGGCCTTTGGAGGAAAGACTTGACATCAGTGTTAAAATACAGATACTTCATACTTGAGTAGTGTATCTTCCAAGTGCTTTAACCTAAAAAGGTATACAATATGTAGTGGTAATAGCAGCTTTTCTCCCTCTGCACAAGGCACCACACATCTATAAAATGGAGTCAAGTTAGCTAGGTATGGCAGCACATGCCTTTCATCCCAGCACTGCAGAAGCAGAGGCAGGTGGATCTCTGAGTCTGAAGCCAGCCCTGTCTATAGAGTGAGTTCCAGACAGCCAGGGGTCCATGGAGAAACCCTGTCTGGAAAAACAAACAACAACCAAAATGACAAAAAGGAGGAAAGTGTCACCTGCTCCAGTGTCTGCCATGAAAATGAGATGACCTCACTGAAGACAAGCCCAACTAGAGTGCACCACACAGCACAGAGAAATGAGAAACTGAACCCGAAACAGCAGACACACATGTGGTTTGTGCAGTGTCACAGGGGTGCTGGAAGAGCAGCCAGTGCTCTTAAGAGCTGAGCCAGCCCCAGCCTCATGTCCTGTCAGAAATTACAACTATCATCTTAAAAGGCTCATTTCACAAATTAGACTGCACCAGGATCACAAGGACATGTGCTGTTAGACCCAGTTAGCTCTGATCTGACCACATTCGGGGGGTGGGGGGGTGGTGTGTGTGTGTGTGTGTGTGTGTGTGTGTGTGTGTGTGTGTGTGTGTTTGTCAACAAATGACCTAAGATTCATGTAGCAAGCAAGCACTGCAGTCCGAGTGGCCATGAACTGCTAGTGTTCTAGGTGACAAAGGAAAAAAGGAAGATCATTTGTACGTCTGTATCTGTTGGTCGATATACATAAATACCATGTTCAACACAGATGGCTAAGTTAAGAGAGGATGCTGATTTATCGTATCTTGATATAATAATTTATTGACTACACTTTCCTCTGATCAGAATTAGCCAGGCAATGTTGGTTGATAGTGTTGTTTGTATTAATTTGTTTATTTACTGTCTACCTATCTATCCACCTACCTAACTACATACCTATGTACCTGTCTTTTAGGTTCTCTCTATGTATGTAGCCCTGTCTGTCCTAGAACTCAAGAGATTCCCCCGGCCTCTACCTCTCAAGTGCTGGGATTAAAGGCGTGTGCCACCAGACCCAGCATCAACTGCCTATTTTTAGAAGTTGCTGATTTAGCTTTCTTGTGTTCTATTCCTATAATCTCAAATTGGCCAAGCTCACCAAAACAAATATAGTTAATGGCTATAATTAGTTGGCTTTGAATAAAGCATGTTCCAATACAGTCTGATCAAGAATCTAACCATACATATATAGATTATGCTGAATTATGCCGTTATTTTCATCAAGATTTCTGTTAAGATGGTTATAAAGCAATTGCTGAATGTCTTACTGATAGAAGAAAAGTTTAAAAAGCACAAATCTTAAATCAGTAAGTATTTCAACCTAGAAATACTTAGCTTATATAGCTTATTAAACGTATAATGGGATGAAATAGTGAGTTATTACAAAAGATCTATGTATAATACGTTCAGATTATTGTTTCTGGAAACAGGGGATGGAAAAAGAAAAAAGAATGTCAACAAGGGAGGCCTGAGGAAGGCTCAGCGGTTATGAGGGTTTGCTGTAGCAGGGGGGTGGTGGCAATGGGGGTGCACGCCTTTAACCCCATCACTAGGGAGGCAGAGACTGGTGGATCTCTCTGAGTTCAAGGTCTGCCTAGGCTACAAAGTGAGTTTCAGGACAGCCAGAGAGTTACACAGAGAAACTCTGTCTCCAACACCAAACAAACAAAAAGGGGGGTTTCCTGTGCAAGCATTTGGCCTCTAGCACCTCTGTAACAAGTTGGGTGTTTCATGCACACCTGTAAACCCAAGTCCAAGAGGGGCTGGAGACAGGAGGATTGCTGAGGCTTGCTATCTTCCAGCCTAATTGAGAGAGCGCTAGCTTGCCCCTATTTCAAGGTGAGACCTTGCCACAAAGAAATAAGTAGACAGTGATAGAAAATGACACCTATCAGCCTCTTCTGGCCTCCTTATGTGTGTTTAAGTGTTCATTTGTGCGCACACACACACACACAAATAAAATGTCAAAGGAATATGCTAATGTTACATTAAAAGATTGCTAAGAAACGATTATAGCTATCTATGATATTTTAAATGAAAGAACAGAATGTACATCAGGAAATTATCTTTGACAGGCAAGGATAGTCACCTCTATACTACTGAGGACCATTAGGACACTAAGTCTAAACCATTTATATGTATATGTTGTTCAGTATGCATGCATTTGTGTATACTTTATGTATTATAAGGATAACCACTGAAAATGTTACGATGACTAAGTCTTAGAATTTGGGTGATTTTGTCCTATTTTTTTTCTACTTATCTGAAGTTTCTGATTTACTACAAACGCACATAACAAAATCAACACAATTTTAATTAAACAAACGATATTTAAGTTTCCAGAGTTGTTTAGAAGAACAAGGCATGGTCTCTAGAGGAACCAACAATCTTCTTGGGATACAGTTAAAAGGCAAACTACAATTAAGGAGCAGGGTTAGTGCGGAGGAAGTAGGTAGTGATGCAGAGGATCTCATCCCTACCTGACTGTTGTGCCAGAGAACAGGCCTCACTAATCCTACTGCCTGTGAGGTAGCTGAAGACAGCTTCTATGGGATTGTCTCTTCGGGTTAAGGAAACTTCCTCTTCAATCTGGGGTGCAGCAGTACGGGACAGCCATCGGGAAAAAGCTCTTCTTCGCTCCAGAACCTGAATGTATTCAGTGGGCTCATCCAGCTGGCTGTCAAGCTCCTTCAGGTGGCCCCACAGGGCTTCACATAATGTCCATGTCAGGCTCCAGTGCTTCACAACTAAGAAAGTACAAAAAGCAATGCTATCAAAGTCTAGCAATCACTCCTGAGAGCTCATCACTTATTGTGGTGCAAAACACACCAATTACCACCATAAACACTCATTCAAGTTTGTGGGTTCACTACTCCCAACCCGGTCATCTCAACTTATAAGGGTTTTGTGTTCTGACAAATAAAACTTGCCTGGAGATCAGAGGGTGGAGCTAGCCAGAGTTAACTATAGAGGTCAGGCCGTGGTGGCACACACCTTTAATCCCAGCACTTGGGAGGAAGCAGGAAGATCAGGAGTTCAAGGCCACCCTTGGCTACAGGAGATCAAATCAGTTTAAAACAGAATGGTGGTAGCTCATACCTCTGATCCTAGGCACTTAGGATCCCAGCACATAGGAGGCTCACACCTTTAATCCCAACACTAAGGAGGTGGAGACAGGGTCTTGGCCCCATTCAGCCTAAGGATTTGTAGAGACAGGAACAATGCCCCCTCCATTTGGTCTGGGATTTCGTACAGGTAAAAAGTCTCTAGTGGCTGGCTGCTCTGCTTCTCTGATCTTTCACCCTAACATCTGACTCCAGGTTTTAATTGTTAAGACTCATTAGGATTACACTTCATATAAGTTGCACAGGTACAGGGTATATTTGCTCACTCCATGTACCTGTGATACTTACATAACAAACATGACTTGATGGATGCTCCCTTAAATTCTTCTAGCCTAATTGTGGCTATTAACTGTGATAGTCAAGAAAAGATTTTGCAATTTGAAATTCTGCTACCAAACACTTTAAAAAATAATTTTATGTATATGGGTGTTTTGTATGTATGTGTGTCTGTGCACCGTGTGTGCCTAGTGGCCACAGAAGCTCCCTTGGAACTGGAGATATAGATGGTTGTGAGCATCTGTGTAGGAGCTGGAAATCATTCACCATCTGCACCTCACTTCCCCACAGCAGCAGCAGATTGCTTTAGCTGGTTTGCTAATAGAGCAAATATAGAAATACAGCCACAGCTAGGGCTATTGTCCTTCAAGTTGACCTCCACACATTTAAGTGGCACATATATGTACATGTACAACACAGACACAGAGACACACACACACACACACACACACACACACACACACACACACACACACACACTGTAATGCTGGGCCTGGCATATGAGTCTTATTAAATAAGGTGCCAAAACAACAGAGAAGAGACAGCTGCTTAACAAGAAGTGATAGCAAAACTGAATATTCAAGGTAGGAGACTGAGGATAGATTCCTACTCCCCACTTTGAATCTCATCAACTCAAATGGACAAAGACCTTTATCTAAGACCTGAGACATTTATACTGTAACAGGAAAACACTGGTTAAACACTAAGATACAGGACCAGGCAGTGACTTCCTGCAGAAGACCTAATAAGCAGCAAGTATTGACAAAATGTACCAGAACAAAGAGCTCTTGCATGGAGAAGAATCGATGATCAAAAGACAGATTATGAAACGGGAGGAAATCCTTGCCAGCTGTTTGTCTAACAAGGGATTAGTATCCAGAATAAAAAGATAACTAAAAAATAACTAGCCGGGCGGTGGTGGCGCACACCTTTAATCCCAGCACTCGGGAGGCAGAGCCAGGCGGATCTCTGTGAGTTCGAGGCCAGCCTGGGCTACCAAGTGAGCTCCAGGAAAGGCGCAAAGCTACACAGAGAAACCCTGTCTTGAAAAACAAAACAAAACAAAAAAATAACTAAATAAATAAATCAAACAAATCAATAAATGGCTAAGCAAATGAGCCAACAAATTTCAAATGAAGTACAAATCTTTAGCTACTAGGGAAATGCAAATCAAGACTCAATCCCTTGAGTTTCCATTTCACCCCAGTTGGAATGATCAACATTAACATCAAGAAAAAGAAAACCAGACCATTCAAAAAATGACAAATACTGGTTGACAGCATGTAGAGAAAAGGATCTTTTATGTGTTCTTGTTAGAAATGTAAATTAGTCCAGTCAATATAGCAACAAGTATGGAGGTTCCTGAACAAATTAAAATGTAACTACAGTGTGATTTAGCCATATGACTTCTTACCCCAAAGGACGAAAGTCAACTCATAAAAGATGCCTGTACAGCCACTGTGACTGCAGCTTGATTTCAAACAGCAGGTCAGGGAAATCAGTCTTGACTGATATCAACAGAGGTATATGGAGAGAGAAAGTGTGCTCTATATACATGGCGGAGGTTTACTGAGCAATAAGGAAGAATTAAACTAGGGCATCTGCGGGTAAATGCATGGTAACCAAAATAAGCCAGACTCCAAATAAAACAAAATAAAATTGAAATTCCATGTTCTCTTTTATAAGTGGAATTTAGGAAAGAAGGACATTATAAAAAGAAAGAAAAACCATGCTTAGTGGCACATGCCTTTAACCCGAGCACTTAGGAGGTAGAGGCAGGCAGAGGAGCTCTCTGAGTTAGAGGATAGCCTGCTCTATAAATTGAGTTCCAGGATAGCCAAGGCTACACAGGGCTACCTTGTCTCGAAAAACAAAAACAGACAGGAAGATATACCTGACAGTAAGGGATAAAGTAATAGGGATAAGAGAGGGTGAATATAATCAAAGCATCTAAGACACACACGCACAGTTAGCACATGCCAATAATAATGATAAAGGGCAAATAACAATTGCTATCTCCTGACACAATGATAATTATAAATCCAAACTTCACGTCTCCTAGAAACATATGCTACTGCTAACCTGACTCCTGGGACATCAAAGGCTAGCAGCACGATGTGTACTCACTCTGTACTTCCAGCAGATCTCTGGGTGACTCCTTAACCCAATCTGCGTAATCATGAATGACTGAGACCCCGGGGTTGGGGACAATGAGAGGACACAGCTCGTCTACATGCACAGTGCTATGTTTTAACTTGAGCTCCAGAGGCGTCTGGTATAACTGCAGATCTTCATCCAGCTTCCTTTGTCTCAAACCAAGTTTTTCCAAATGAACTTTGAATGGGGATTCAGATAGACTAGGAGAAACAATAATGAGTTAGAAAATGAAGAAACGGCTGAAATTTTCCTACAACCAACCTTTGCTGACTTCCAACAGAATAAAAAGCATTTCACTGTAATGTTTGTTTTTTTGTGACAGGGTTTATGTAGGTCAGGCTGGTCTTGGATCATGTAAGCAAGGATCACATTGAATCTCTCAACTTCTTGCCTCCACTTCCCTAAGTGATGGGATTACAGGCATGCAGGCATGGACCACCATCCTGGGTTTATGCTGTGCTGGGAATGAAACCATGGGCCTTGAGCATACTATGCAAACACTCTACCAACAGAGCTACATTCATGGCCCTCAGAAATGATATTTTCAAGATTTATTTGTATGTAGTGTATGTGTGTATGCTGTGGTCAGAGGCAGAAGATGCCTGTAGAAGCCAGGAGTAGGTGTCAGATAACCTGAGAGTTACAGTGAAAGCTGCCCAATGTGGGTGCTGGGAAGCAAACCTGGGCCCTCCGAAGAAGAGTAGGAAATGCTCTTGGCTACTCAGCCAGCTTTCCAGCCTCAGCTTCTTAAATTTTTTGGTTTTTTGAGACAGGGTTTCTCTGTGTAGCTTTGCGCCTTTCTTGGATCTTACTCTGTTTCCCAGGCTGGCCTTGAACTCACAGAGATCCGCCTGGCTCTGCCTCCCAGTGATGGGATTAAAGGTGTGTACTACCACCACCCGGCTTTCTTAAATCTTAAAAGGACTAATGAGATGGATTGAAATATTAAGAACTGTTTATATAAATATGTATAAACTCTAATTTCTAATGACCAATACTGATGTTTATAAAATAATGCATAAATGATACAATGTAGAGTAGACCAATGAATTGTAATGCTACAGCACAGCTCAAGGTACAACTGTGGATGGGAGTCAGTAGTTACTGGTTTCATCACTTACTTGTGGTGACAATACAAAACCCAAAGGCCAAAGCTGTATGAGGAATACCTAGTTTGCAAATACTTAGATGTCAAAAGTTATGAAGCCAAGCTTATACTTTTTGAGACAGGTCTCACATAGCCTTCGAACTTGATATGTAGCCAAGAAAGACTATGACCGCTCGAGTGACTAGATTATAGGTGTATACCACCACACATGGCCAGATTCTAAAATTACTCCTTTGTTTCTGTTGTAAATTGAAGTTCTAGAGAATGAAGCCAGGGCATGCTAGGAAAGTGCTGTTCCACTATTCCACTGGACTATATCCTAGCAATTGAATTTCTAAGATAGGTTCTTCTTAGATTCTTGCTATACAGCTCAGTCTGGCCTCCAACTTGTGATCTCTTCTGCATGAGATTACAGGTATGTGCCTCCAAGCCTAGAAATGCTCTACATTGAGATGAGCATGAAGTCAGATATTAATAATCTCCAAGATATTATAATACCATAATCTAGGGGCAATTACTAAATTTAGAATGGACTGTGAGGTTCAAGACACTGATGATTTATTTATTTATTATGTATACAGCATGTATGACTGCAGGCCAGAAGAGGGCATCAGATGTCGTTACAGATGGTTGTGAGCCACCATGTGGTTGCTGGGAATTGAACTCAGGACCTCTGGAAGAGCAGTCAGTGCTCTTAACCTCTGAGCCATCTCTCCAGCCTGACACTGATGATTTTTATTTTTCCAAAAATCAACTTCAAAAATAAGTAATCATATTCATTTAATCCATAGTAAATGTACACAAGCTTGTTATGTATTATAAAAAACACCTAAGAAAATTGTACGTATTTTGTGTAAACTCAATACATTCTGTATGGTAAATACCAGAAGACTTAATTGCAGGGACTACATAGGAATGTGTATAATACTGGCGTACAAATTACACGAAAGACTTATACGTGGGCTAAGAAATTTATATAGAAAGATCGCAAAGTAGCATGCTGACCTTGGGTTTTGCTGATAACAGAACAGCCCCCAATTTCAATGTTGTCATTCCCCAAAAGCATCAGGAAATATAACTCACGATTTAACAGCTACTGGATTGGGTAGGAATCCATAGTCCATCGAATCGGCAACCTGCTGACTTTCCAGTTCATGGGAACCATGTAGTTGTTCTCCACTGTTAGCAAGAATCCAGTTGGGGCCCCAACCAACCCGAAAGGAACGTCCCATGAATAGGGCCATGTCCATCAAAAGTTTCCCCTTGCCATATGTAACAGACTTTTCAAGAGGGACTAGGCCTGGTTGCCTACGTATTCCCACTGTTTTCAGCTGAACCTCAGGAGCTGGGCTGGGCACTGTGAACACAGTGGCCAGTGGCAGAGGTACAGACCAGGGGGAAGTGGATGGGACATTCATTAGAGATGATGTTTTAGGAGTGCGAGATTCTTGCACAGAGGCACTTGGTGAAAGAAAAGCTCCACTTGCAAATTTTGATTGCAGCAACCCACCAACTGAAACAAGGAAGAAAAGACTCTAAACAACAGTTTATTTCTTCAGTAATAACAAAGATCACTAAGGGTGAAGATATTCAGTCAGATTTTACAACCGTTACTTTTGTTTATGTTTTCTGGAGACATAGTCATTATGCAGCTTATGTCCAAGAACTGACAAGGTAGATCAGGCTGGCCTCACCACCATACCTGGCTACAATATAGCTCTGGTTGTTTTGGAACTCACTACGTAGACCAAGCTGTTCTTGAACTCAGAGATCCTACTGCCTCTGCCTCACTAGTACTAAGATTAAAGTGTGCCACTGTCTGGCTTACAATAATTACTTTAAAAAAATAGGTTTTATTTTAAATTATGTATATGTGTGTAGGTGTGTCAACATGACTGTAGCTGCATGTGGATGCCACATGTCCAATCCCTTTGGAACCAGAGTTACAGGTGGTTGTGAGCTGCCTGTGTATGCTGGGAATCAAACGAGTCCCCTGTAAGAGCAGTACAAGCTCTCTACCACTGAGCCACTACTCCAGCCCATAATAATTACCTTTTCAGGCATGAAATCAAAGCAAGAACTTTAATGGTTTAATAAAGAAAAAACAGCCAGGTGTGGTGGTGCATGCCTTCAATGCCTGCAGAGGCGGGCATATTTCTGTGAGTTCAATGCCAGCCTGGTCTACAAAGCAAGTTCTGGGACAACTAGAGCTGTTACAGAGAAACCCTATGTTGAAAAACCAAAACAACAACAAAGAAACAAAAACAACAAAGAAAACAAAAAAATCCCTTGAAGATTACAATGTTAATAACAGTATTAAAAATAAAAGATGTGTACACTTTGCTTTTCAGTAGCTTTAATTAGTAAGCATTATCATTACCACTCACATTTTAAAAGTGAGGAAACTGGGCTGGGAGGTGGTGGCACATCCCTTTAATCCCAGCACTCAAGAGGCAGAGGTACGTGATCTCTGAAAGTTCGAGACCAGACTGGTCTACAGAGAGTTCCAGGACAGCCAGGGCAGTTACACAGAGAAACGCTGTATTGAAAAAACCAAAGGGTGAGGAAACTAGACTCAGCAAAGTAACTTTTTTTTTTTTTTGTTTTGTTTTGTTTTTCGAGACAGGGTTTCTCTGTGTAGTTTTGGTTCCTGTCCTGGATCTCACTCTGTAGACCAGGCTGGCCTCAAACTCTCCTCAAACTCAAATTGGCTCTGCCTCCTGAGTGCTGGGATTAAAGGCGTGTGCCACTGCCTCCCGGCCAAAGTAACCTTTCTAATATACAAAGCTATCAGTAGCAAGACTGGGTGAAAGCCTGGGTAAAACTCAAGGGTCATATCCTTATTGAAAAACAAATGTGCAGGGCTGAAGAGATGGCTCAGTGGTTAAGAGCACTGACTGCTCTTTCAGAGGACCCAAGTTCAATTCCCAGTACCCACATGGCAGCTCACAACTGTCTGTAATTCCAGTTCCAGAGGACCCAATATCCATGGCAAAACACCAACGTACATAAAATAAAAATAAATTAAAAAATTAAAAGAACAAAAACAAATGTGCAATAGGATTATTTTAAAAATGACAGATCCAACTGGAGATAATTATATACACTGAATTACATCAGTCTCAGATATACAAATGTTGCATGTTTTCTCTTATTTATAGGTCTTAGATGTTATAGATACCTCATATTATTTATGTACTGATGACATGAAAGAAAAACTGTCTGGGGATCAAAGCTGACCAGTGAAAGCAGGGGACAGGTGCTTAAAAACTTGCCACTGTCTGCACTTTTTCTGTTTTGTTTTAAAACGTTATTTACCTTGTGTGTGCATGTAGGTGGCATGCATGTACCATGGTGAGCATATGGAGGGCTTCCCTTCCACCATGTGAATTCCAGCGATCAAGCTCAGGTCATCACGCTTGGTGGCAAGCACTTTTATATACTAAGCTACTTCACTGACCCATCTACGTTTTTTAAAAGAAATTATTTAATGCGTATGTGTGAGTGCCTAAATATGCACCATGTGTGTGCCTGTTGGCTAGGAAGCCCAGAAGAGGGTGTCAGATCCTTTGAAACCAGACACAGAGGGTTATAAGCCACCACGTGGGTTCTGAGAACTGAATTGGGGGTCCTCTCCAAGAACAAGTGCTCTTAACTGTTGAACCATCTCTTCAGCTCCTTGAGTCTTGCTGTGTTACTCTGATTAACCTCAAACTCATAGCAATCTCCCATGTCTATTGTTATTCATATGGCTTTTAGTAGTTGTGCTAGGGAAATCCATTCAGGTTAAAAGATGTGAGAAATAGGATCTAACTCAACAGTTTCTTGAAAAACAGCGTATTTTATACTGTACCTATTGAGCGGGATTTTGCTGAGTGGGAGGCTGAAATGGGGAGTCTAGGAGAACAGATTTCTTGAACAGTATCTCCTTTGGAGGGGAAGTGACTGAAGCGTTGATCCATGGCATCTACATCTTCTTCATCAACAAGCAATGATGCTTTCATGATCTAAAAAAGTCAGTATCTATAGAATGACTATTTCCCACAAATTAAAGACCATAAAAGAAGAATGCAGTTTATATGAGCCAAACAAAACAAAACAAAAAGCTGTTTCTTTAAAGCCTGTGTCCAGAACAAGTACAGCATTTTTGTGACCACCACATCACTACACTACATGTGCCCAAAGGACTGGAGTCCTGCACTCTTTGCTTTGTATTTACCTGTTCCACCAGGTCCTGGCACACAGTGGTCCCTATTATTTGCTGAATAAATGATTTTAAAGTCAAGCATAAGACAAAAGCTAAATACATTAAAAAAAAAAAAAAAAGCTGCAGCTAGAGGAAGAGAGAAATTCAGCATGCATTGACCATGTTTCTGAAGTGTCTACGTCTGAAATCCCAACACTACACTGTAGACAAAGTTATGGTATTTAATAGGACTTAATGTTGGCAGTTGATAAATCTGTCGTCTAAAGTCAAAGTAGTAAAGTGACAAAACTTGGCTGAGAAAACATATCTTTTGATTTTATGCAGTAAAAACAGAAATCACCTTCTCATCCTCAATATAAAGCTTCCTTACTGAATGGGAAAATGAGGCCTGTGACATTGGCCTATTTCCTTTTCCAGGAGATATTGAACTCTCAACAGTCTTAAGTGAATAATCAAAGAAGAGATATGATGTTATACAAGAGATTAAATATTAAGTTTGGCTTTCTGCCATAGTAAGGATGTGCCAGAACTTCACCTGTAAGACATGTGGATTAATTCCCAGTGAAGATGCAATGTGTGTTGAAGCAGACACAGGCTCCTGATCTTCAGGCACACTCTCTTCTAACACAGAATCCAAAACTGGCTCCTGGGTGATATCTACCATGTCACTGTCCAGTTCCACAACCCTCCCTAACTGCTCCACTTCTGGGCTCTGGCTCTGCAGACAGCAAAAACAAGAGAAGCAACATTAAAATAAGCCAAACAGATTCATGGTAGATCAGATAAACTTTACTCATAGTATGATCTAGAAATATTCTGCATGTTCCAAGAGATAAAAGCTAAGAGGGATTTAACATTAATTGTCTCTGTTAAGTATCTGGGACACAAATGGCTTATGGACTATCCTTTTGGAATTATCATAAGGCAGGGTCTACGATCTAAGTCAACGCCCAAACAGTGGTCTTCAGAGGCAAAGATTATATTGTACCTTCCTTTGTTAGCAACCATAATTTCCTGATTTAGAGTGTCACCTTGCCCTCCCAATGACTTGGAGTTGGAGGTAATTGGGAAGAGAAAAGAGGCACAATTGTTAAGCATAGGCACTCTCCCAAATTATACTTAGTCCACAAATAATTCCATTTTTTTTTTTTTTTTGTATTTAATGTGTTTGCTTGCTTGCATGTATGTACAAGCATCCTTGTGTGCTTGGTGCTAGAAAAGGCTAGAAGACGCTTTAGATGCACTGGCACTGGAGTTATAAATGGCTAGGAGCCACCATGTGAGTGCTGGGATCCAAATCTGGGTCTCTTCAGCCCCAAACTTTACATTTCTTGTTTTGTTTTATTTGTTTCTCAAGACAGAGTCTCTCTGTATACCCTGTATAATAACAGTATTAAGGACATTTCCAATCAGAGAATAATCTTTTTATGTTTTAAAGAATCAAAAATTACATTTACGGGGCTGGAGATGGCTCAATGGTTAAGAACACTGGCTGCTCTTCCAGAGGATCTGGGTTCAATTCCCAGCAACCACATGACAGCTCACAACTGTCTGTAACTCCGATTCCAGAGGATCTGAAACCCTCACACAGACAAGCAGGCAAAATACCAATCAGTGTTCATAAAATAAAAAGAAATTGTTTTCAAAAAGTTACATTTACATTATAAAGCATTTTAAAGATAAATAATGGCAAAATAATTAACGATGAGCTAGGGAGATGGCTCAGTCAGTACTGTGCGAGGACCTGAGTTTAGATCCCTAACACCAATATAAGAAGTCAGTGGCTGTGGGGCACAAGCACAAGGCTCTATGAAGCTTGCTGGCAAGCTAGCCAAGCCAAATGGTGAACACCAGGTTCAGTTAGAAACCTTGTCTCAAGATGTAAAGTGAAGAGTGAGAGGAAGACACCCATCACCAACCCTCGGTGGTCTCTATACATACCTGTACACGTGTACCACACACATGCATACACACACACCACACATACAAGATAGCTTATGGTAAAAGGTTAATGCTTATAAAATGGAAGTGCACTATAAATTAACTAGTTTAAAACATATTTGTATCGTATGTCCTAAACACACACAGAACCTAGTACAGTGTTAACAAGTGACTGCAACAATGTATGGAACATTTTCAAGACAAAAGATACTATTAAATATTTCTCTTACCAAGCTATAACTTACATATATGATGGCTGCACAATGTTTGGCTGATTTTTTTTTCATGAGTGGCCTTTTTTATGTTACATTTTAAATGAATGCTGTTATATAGTAAGTCTTTTTTTTTAAGACAAGGGTTTCAATGTCACTTAAGTTTTGCAGGGGCTGGAGAGATGGCTCAGTGGTTAGAATACTGGCTGATCTTACAGGGGACTCAGGTTTGATTCCTAGCACCCACATGGCAGCTAACACTGGTCTGTAACTACAGTTCCCAAGGGATCCAATGCCCTCTTCTGGCCTCTGAAGGTAATGCACACAAGGAGTACAGACACAGGCAAAACACCTAGAAATAAAAACATTTACATTTTTGTACCTTTATTAATTTATTTTGGAGACAATGTCTTACTATGTAGGCCAGGCTGGCCTTGAACACACATCCTGCTGTCTCAGGCTCCCCAGTGCCGAGGCATTACAGTTATATGTCACCACACTTGGCTAACAAAAGTTTTATGGACAAAAATACCCACCGTTAACCAACATTCTCAATTTCTTCTTTAACTGGACATTTACTATAGCTATTCCTCTATATGCATTCCTTTAACAATTATCCTTACTCAAAGAATGAGTGGTACCCACCCCATGAACAATTATAAAAAAACTGCATTAAGGTACAAGGTGTATTGCCACTGAAAGTGCAGACATTATCCAGAGACTGCTTTAACAAAACCAGGTAATGTCCCCAAAGCTCCTGTTCAAGGACACAGAAGGAAGGGCTCGACAACAGGCACTGCCAAACGACTTCCATGCTTTAAACCCGCGGGGACGGGAGCTCAGTGGTGAAGCAGTGGGTCCAGTGAAAACAATCCTGGAATGATGCTCCCATGCTAATAATTATGGGAAAACTGTCACCCCGTAAATTCCCTTTTCTTTAGACAGGGTCTCACTACGTAGTCCTAACTGCCCCGAAACTCACTATGTAGACCAGACTAGCCTCAAACTCAGAGATTCACTCACCCGCGTCCCAAGTGCTAGGACTAAAGGTTTGGGGTACCACACCTGGCAACTACAACGCATTTGGGGAGCGATGGTACTGGGAATGAAAGCAAGAACCTTGTGCATGCTGTAAGCACATGCTAAGGTGAGCTACACACTCAGCCAGAGTTCCCTTTCAACAAACATTACGATACTCCCCATCCTATCAGAAGGATACCATATGGTTTTGGCTTCCATAGTACCTGCTACTTCCTATTATTTAATATCATGTACCAAAATTTATTATTTCTTACATGTTTGATCTGCCAGGCAGTGAAGGCTTGAAAACAGGAATTATGGTAGATTGTTTTCTGTATCTAGTAACAAGCACATCAGCTAATTAAGTTCCACATTCAATGAACCCATGCTTTGTGCTTTCTATCTAATAGAGTATCTGGCACACAACAAAAAAAGCAACTTACCATAAAAGGACAAGGGTTGAGGACAGCTGGGTGAAGATGGAGGAAGAATGGTACCAACTTACTATACTGCTTAACACAGGGATAACCATGCACCAAGAAACCCTTACCCACAGCACTTGTAGGCAAAGTGGGAGGATTCTATAAAACACCAGATTAGAGACAAGGGGATCCAGGACACACTGACGAAAGAGTGCTGAAGATCGACGTTTTCTGTGTTCCACCTTCCCACACAGCCATTAAAGGTAGATGACATTGCCTGGTGAATGGACAAGCAGGAAGGGAAATACCATACGGCTGAGAAACAGCAACGTTCTGGGAATCCCCGTGCATGGACTTTAGTAGAATATACCTAAGAAATTTCAATAAACTACCCTAAAATAAATCTTTTAAGAAATCCTGGCCATGTGGTGGTAGTGCACGACTTTAATCCCAGCATTCGGGAGGCAGAGGCAAGAGGACCTCTGACTTCTAAAAACCCTGTCTTAGATAACAGGTTTTCAATTGTGAACCCTATCCTCGGTATTTCAGATTATCATTTTATAGATAATTTCTATATGTAATATTTATAATGCACTGTTCTTGTATTTAGGAGGAAGCCAAACATCTTGTCTTCAAGAGATTACACTTAGGAAAAAGAAGTTAAGATGATACCTAGTCAACTTTTCCCAGTAAATATCTTTCCTTCCCACAGATCTCAGGAGTTGTTTCTCCCCACTCTTCCTCAGCTTACAGCATTTTTTATCATTCTGACTTCTGAAAACTAACTTTGAAGAAGTGTCTAGTCTGCTACGATTTCTCTTTCTCTCTTTTTTTCAAGACAGGGTTTCTCTCTGTAGCCTTGGCTGTCCTGGAACTCGCTCTGTAGATAGATCAGGCTGGCATCAAATCACAGAGATCTGCCTGCCTCTGTCTCCAGAGCACTAGGATTAAAGGCATGCACCCAGCAACCGGCAAGAAAGGTTAATTTTCACACTCAAAAGAACCTTCTACATTTAATCAACATGGTCAGGACTTGAAATACATACTTTCTTAATTCCAAGGGAAAAGTAAAATAACTCAGGTGTTCTTAAATGTAAAAAATAAATAAATAAATGACCAACCCAAGATCAGATTTTAATATAGTTAATATTATCCCTTCAGCCAATTAATTTGGTCCAATATGACTACTATTGTTGTCCACCTCCAATAAAACTTGTCTTCTAACTGTAAAGAGTATTTTCATGTAAGTTTTGTTTGAAAACTACCTGCCAATAATACTGTGTTCTCTTCAAAAGAAGTTAACACAGTAGGGTCTCAAAGGCTTGTGTCTTTTATTTATACACTAAAAAAATTCTGCATGAGGAAATAAGTCTTAATTATATTAGCTTATATTTGATGTTTAGTAAGAAAATCAGTGCCAGGCAGTGGTGGTGCATGCCTTTAATTCCAGCACTTGGGAGGCAGAGGCAGGTGGATCTCTGTGAGCTCAAGGCCAGTCTGGTCTACGGAATGAGTTCCAGGACAAGCTTCAAAGTGACACAGAGAAACCTTGTCTAGGGAAAAAAAAAAAAAGGAAAAATCAACATGTCCATTAATATCTGAAAGAAAATTGTCAATACACACACACACACACACACACACACACACACACACACACACACACACACACACACTCACTCTTCCATGTTTAGAATAGTGTCCTTTTATTTCAAGTCACAGCATATACAAATCTTATATCCGAAATCCTGAATCCTGATACTTTTTTCTTGGAGTTGAGGGGAGTTTTAAAATTGGGATTGTAGAGATGGCTCAGCAGTTAAGAGC
Organism: Peromyscus maniculatus bairdii; assembly: GCF_049852395.1. Classification (NCBI taxonomy): domain Eukaryota; kingdom Metazoa; phylum Chordata; class Mammalia; order Rodentia; family Cricetidae; genus Peromyscus; species Peromyscus maniculatus. The sequence continues at coordinate 113,264,066 of NC_134852.1, forward strand.
ACTTGCTACTCTCTCAGGAGACCCAGATTTCCAGTATTCACATGGTGGCTCACAACCGTCCATAACACCAGTTCCAGGAAATCTGGTGCTTTCAGGTCTTGTACAGGCACAGGAATACAATAGATACACATATAGACATGCAGACAAAATATTCATACATATATTTTTTTAAACATTTCTTAGAATTTACTGACTGAACATGTTTCTGGGAAAGCTATCTTGACTTCTTGTTATTGAAGTCAGGTTCATTTCAATTATAAGGTTGGGGTAGAAGCTCCATTTATGTCTACCTGAGTGTCAAAGGTTTTCAGGTCTTTCTGTTTCAAAATCTGCCCATACATCTCCATCAGCTGAGGAGAATTATTGAAAATTAAGTACGTCTGAACCCCATGGGAGTGCCATGGAACTGACTGAAGTGATGGCTGATCTAAGAACCAATGTCAAGCTCTCCAGACTGTTAATCAGTCGTTTGGAAACTCGAATCTCAAATCAGGAGCTTGAAACTATTAACTACAGAAAACAACTTTCCCACAGCAGCTTTAATTTACCTTCAGGCAAGGATGATCTATCAACATTTTCTCTCACCTAAAAGTTACAGAAGATCATACAAAATGTATGTTCTGGTTGCTTTGTCATACCTGCTTTTTTAGGAGCAAAGGTAAGGTTTATAGACCCCCTGGAAACAGGGAGACTACTGGATAAAAAGCAGTGTTGTATAAATGTGACCCTTAAAATACAAACTTTCTTAAACAGCTCAAGAAACAACCTTCCATTTGTGCTATACTTGGAGGGTGGGAGTGGGGTTGAGGGAGTCCTCCATCAGACCTCAGGAGCACCTGATGGAAATCAGTCTCTCTGAGAAGAATGCAACAGTGTGATGTGTGACAATAGCAACTTTGACTCAAGAATGAAAAGAATGAATGTGCCATCTGTTCTCACTGCATTCAGATAGTTCAGGTAGTTTCCTGGGCCAAGTAAAGCAACTAATACTAATAATTAGCCAGTCCCTCAAATGTCACGAGAACAGGAAGGAGTGTTCCAGAGCCCCATGTTGCTAACACACTAAGAGCAAAGTCTTCATAATGCTTAATGTAAACAAAACATCTTTTTTTCTCTCCTCCCTGCTCACTCACTGCCCATCAATTTCTCTCCCCCACAGTACCCCTGCTCACTGTATTCTATTTGCCCAATCTGAGCCCTTACCAGCCCTGTCTTGGCTAGAACTCATCCTGAGACAGCTTTTGCTCTCAGTTTTGTGATGAGGCTTGCCTACTACACTGTCATTTCAGGAATTTAGATTTTTTTCCCCTAGTGTTTGATTCTGGTGATTAAAGCTGACTACTAAATGCCAGTATTACATAAATTTGTTCTGTTTAACTTCAGATGAAGCTTTTTTCCTGTCATATCTTTAATACCTTACATAATATGTTTATCAGCAGGAAGTAAAAAAACAAAACAAAAAAAAACCAAACAAAACGCTATTTGATTCTGTTTTTTGAAAAGATTGCAAAAAAAAAAAAATATGGGATAGGAGTCACACAGACACAAAAAAGATAGATAAATAAAAAATAACCATGTTTTCCCAGGCAGAGGCAGGCAGATCTCTGAGTTTACAAAGTGAGTTTCAGGACAGCCAGGGCTACACAGAGAAACCCTGTCTTAAAATAACGGGAAAAAAAGGGAAGAAAAAAACAAAAAACAAAAACTAACCAACCAACCAGACAAACAAAAGAACCATGTTCACTTACAGATTTCTCGAGAATGTCTTACCAGGTTGATCAGGCTGGCCTCAAACTCAGAGATCTGCCTTCCTCTGGCTCCTAAGTCATTTACAGATTTATTAGGAGAGGTTTTTAATGGGATATTTTAAAAAGCACAAAGATTATAAAAGTCAGCCAGAAATGGATGGAACTAGAAAAAAATCATCCTGAGTGAGGTAACCCAAACCCAGAAAGACAGTCATGGTATGTAATCACTCATAAGAGGATTCTAGATATAAAATAAAGAACAATCAGACCACAACCCATAGAACCATGGAGGCTATATATATAGCATGGAGGTCCCTAGGACGACTGTGGTTTATAATAAATTTCGGTTTTACTCAACTATTGAAAAAAAAAAAAATAGCCGAATGAATGGAAACATATGAACTATGAACCAAAGGCTGAGGGGCCCCCAGCTGGATCAGGCCCTCTGAATAGGTATGACAGTTGATTGGCTTGATCAGTTTGGGAGGCAACTAGGCAGTGGGACCAAGTCCTGTGCTCATTGCATGAGTTGGCTGTTTGAAACCTGGAGCTTATGCAGGGACACTTGGCTCAGTCTGGGAGGAAGGGACTGGACCTGCCTGGACTGAGTCTACCAGGTTGATCGCAGTCTTCAGGGGAGGCTTTGCCCTGGAGGAGGTGGGAATGGGGGGTGGGCTGGGGGGTAAGGGGAGGGGGTGGGAGGGGGGAAAATAGGGGAACCCGTGGGTGTTATGTAGAACTGAATGGTATTGTAAAATTAAATAAATAAATAAATAAAATAAAGGAATAGTAAAACGCTAAAAAAAAAAAAAAAAAAAGTCAGCCAGGCATTGGTGGCGCATGCCTTTAATTCTAGCACTCTTAGGAAGCCAAAGCAGGCAGATCTCTAGGAGTTCGACAGAGCTAGTTCCAGGACCAGCCTGGGCTACACAGAGAAACCCTGTCTCGAAAAACCAAAAACAACAAACAAAGAAAAAATCCTTAAAAGTCAACAGTTTCAACTTTCATGTTTATCATACCCTCCCCTTCCACTCTATACACATAAATGTGAACACACACAATATTCTCCAGAAAGTGCCTCCCCAGAAATTATTTAATAAATCATAAAAAAAAAAAATCACACATTTGAGCAGCTGAAAGAATTGTAGCATGGAAAATCCCAAAAGTCCTGCTTGTAGCAGCTGAGAGGTAGAGGGTGTTTTACAAAGTCCCATAAACAACTCTTCTTGGAGGGAGTATGTCAGTAAGTTAAAAATATTTCTATAACTTGATTGAGTATAAATAACATCCAAATGAAAGTAAATCTCTTTACCAGTAGGCATTCAATTAATTTATAAACCTTTCCCTGTAAGGACAAAAAGTTTATACTGGTTTAACAATACTGAAAAAGGATATGATACAAATATTTGTAATAAACAACACAGTCCCTATTTTCTACACACTAAATAATTTACTTGCTTTTTAAAATTATCTATTTTCATAGAGATTATTAAAATACAGTATCATGGGTTTAATTGAAGTATAAGCCAACAACTTGAGAAAATGGAATTTAAAACTCTTATAGAAAGCTAATCGGACTTTTAAAAAGCAATGGAGGTAAAGATCAAGATCAGACTGCACATCATGAAGTCAATACAAGTAGGATTGAATTTACATCAACCCTACACAAGCAAAATGCTACCTCAAAAAAATTACAAGTCCAAATGAGAAAAATTGAGAATTACAATCTGTAGAAGAATGATCGAAACAGCAAGAGAATTCTTTAACTGCTGAGTAAACACTAGCAGCCCGTACCACCTCAGCCTCCCTTGTACGTGTCAGGTCCCAGGGTTGTGCAGCTGAGCAGCTGAGCAGCTGAGGGACTGCTCTGCCTTCTTTATCACTGTTCCATTCACATTCACTGTCCTTTCTCTACCTGAGGTGGAGCTGCAGGTTTGCCATTAAGAGCCATCTGGAAAGTGGCTGCCTGGCCTGCAGGGGGCAAAGGGGCAGTCTTCAACTTCTTTGAAGTAGTTTTGGGTGGGTGTTCCTCCTCCTCTTCATCAGAATCCTGAAGGCCATATTTAGAAAAATGGGAGACCTAAGAAGAAAAGAAACCCAGCAAAGTTAATTTTTAACAGTGCTTTCTTCCATAATATCTACCTTTGAAAAAAGACAAAAGGAGAGGTATTAAAACAGTTAAAGCAGGAGCTGGAGAGCGAGCTCAGCAATTTGAAAGTACTAGTTGGTCTTCCAGAGGACCCACATGTCAGCTCCTAAGTGTCTGTAAAACTCTAGCTCCAGGGGACCCAATACCCTGCTCTGCTTCCAAAGGCACAATACATAGAAATAAATAAATATATATAAATTTTAAATAATTAAAGTAAAGCAAAATATTAATCAGTGTGTTACTTTTCTATGATTTTGACAGCTTTCAGTGCACATAATAGTGGCTCAAAATTAAATTAATATATGCTATATAATATATATTACAATGAGCCAGGTGTGGTGGTGTGCACCTTTAATCTTAGCACTTCGGAGGCAGAGGCAAGTGGATCTACTTGAGGTTTGAGGCCAGCCTGGTCTACAGAGCCAGTTCCAGGACAGTCAGGGTTACACAGAAAAACCCTGACTTGAAAAACCAAAACCAAAGGAAACCAAACAAAACACTAAGATTTAAAATGCAATCATCCATGGTTCTGACATTTACTACTTAATTGTTCTCTACCTACACAAGGGCTTTCAACCAGCTAAATCATCCAACCAGCCTGTAAGAAGAAACCATTGGGTAAGATTATCTAGAACAAGGAACAGCCAACCTCTCCACTTTCAAAAGTGTTTAGAAGTAAAAATGACAAGGTCAGTGAGATGGATGGATGGATGGCTCAGAAGGTAAAGGTACCTATTGCCAAGTCTGACAATCTGATTTTGATCCCTGGGACATTGGTATAGGTACAGAGAATAGACTCCAATAGGTTGTCTACTGACATGTGCTTGTACACTGTGACATCTTCTGTAACCCCCGCCCCTACCACACACACAAGAATTGTTGCATTTATCAGAGCTAAAAAGATGGCTCAGTTGGTAGAGTGTTCACCATGTAATCTTGAGTACCTGAGTCCAGCAGATCCTCCCCCTACCCTAACAAAAAGAAGCTAGGCATAGCCACCATAACTACAATCCCAGCACTGCAGAGGCACTTGGGCCTTGGTGCTGGCCAGCCAGTCTTCCAGGATTAGAGACCTTCAGGTTCAGTTGTTACTTCAGGTTCTGTTGATATTTCAAACAAAATGATGAATTGGGTATAGTGGCTTATGCCTTTAATTCTAGCATTAAGATAGAAGCAGACAGATCTCTGTGAGTTCAAGGACAGTACCTACAAACCCAGCTGCAGGTCAGCCAGGGATACACAGTGAAACCGTCTCACAAAAATAAAACATAAGGTAAAGAGCAACAGAGGAAGACATCTGACATTGATACATATACTCACAAAGTGTTTTTGAAGACCTACTTTACAAAGAGACAAAGATTTCTTATGAATTCATTTCATGAGGGCAAAAGTTGGAACTGGGCTAAGTAACTATACCTTAAACACCCAAGAACCAGTTTCAGGTCGGTACTCCTTGAATTGGGCTCCCTGCTTCCTTGAGACTGCTTCCAATCTCCCCTCATAGTTGATATCAGCAAGTCGATCTGGGCTCTTTATTAAACACCGGGATGTTTTATCTGTTGGCCAAACTCCATCCAATGTAACTTCAGCCTTTCTGTGAAGTGTAAACAGGCAAAATAGAAACGATTTATACTTACAAATGGAAATGTAACCACTATGGAAGCCTGAGGCTTTCCCGAAAAGACAAATAATAGAACTACAATGAATGTGACCCAGTTATACCACTCCTGGTCATATATATACTTGAAGAACCATAGGCACACAAAAACCAAGATGTGATACCAGCCTAGATATCTATCATTGATGAATGGATAAAAGAAGTGGTATATACACAAAACAGATGTTTTTCCCCAGATAAAGAAAAAAACATAGTGAGACCCACTATGAGATACAACTAACACCACTATAAATAGCAAAGATAGGTCTGAGACTGGATATGGAGGTTCCTGCCTTTAAGTCCAGCACTCAGGAGGGAGAAACAGAGGGCAGTCAAGTCTACAAAGGAAGTTCCAGGCCAGCCTGGGTTACAGAGTTAGATACTACCTGAAAAAAACAAACAAGGGGGATGGAGACGGCTCAGGGGTTAAGATCATTGGGTACTGTAGAGGAAAATTAGAATCACTGTATCTGGGGTAAACATTAGGATGAGACAATTGTTTTCTCTGTATCTAGGGTAAATTTCAGAATGTTTTCCTGAAGTACTTGGGCCTTGAAGTGATTGTTCTCTGTTATCTAACAGCTGTTTTTCTGAAGATCACAGCCTTTTCACGACTTTGGTATAGTCCTGGCACACCAGGAGCATCTTGCATTATTATGTACTGCAAACAATACACAATCAGGACTAAAGTTACAGGAGTGTGATGCTTTTCTTCAGAAAACATATAGAGTAGACCAGGGGCTTTGGTATGAGGAACTTGTTTTACCCAAAAGTCAGCTTCTGTGTAACAGTCAATAAATTTGCCTTTTGCACAGCTGTTCAAGGTTCAGCTCCTTGAAACTGCTCCTCCCTGCTGCCACAGAGCCCGAATTGCATCTTGGAGTGACTCTCCTTCTTTGATCGTCACACAAAACACAGAACACTGACAGGTACTTTTCCCGGAAGACTTGGGTTCAATTCCCAAAACACATTAGCTGATAACTATCTATAATTCCAGTTCCAGGATATCTCAAACCCCCTTCATGGGGCACTGCATGCATATGATACAAAGACATACATGCAGTCAAAACATTCATATGGATAAAATAAAAATAAATTTAAACAATTAAAACCAAATTAGTAACAACAACAACAACAACAACAACAACAACAACAAAATACCAACATAGAGGGAGAGAGGAAAGGAAGAAGGAAGTGAACTATTCTGCAGGTGTTTCAAAACTTGCGTCTTGAGGTTGGAAATGACTCCATGATTAAGAATCCATACTTCAGCAGGGCAGTGCTGGCAGCACACACCTTTAATCCCAGCACTCAGGAGGCAGAGGCAGGCGGATCTCTGTGAACAGCCAGCCTGGTCTACAGAGCTAGTTCCAGGACAGCTAGGGCTGTTACAGAGAAACTCTGTCTCAAAAAAACAAAACCAAAACAAACACAAAATAACAACAACAAAAGAGTGCATACTGCAGGGGAAGAAAATCGGCTTAATGGTTAAGAGCACTGGCTACTATTCCAGAAGACCAGGGTTTGCTTCTCAGTACACACACGACAGCTAACAATGGTCTGTAATTCCAGTTCCAGGGGATCTGTCACAGCTTCTTTTAAACTGAGAATACCACGTAGGACAATACTACGTAGTGTAGTGTACAGACACATGTGTAGCCAAAATACCACACACATATTTAAAAAAAAAAAAAAAAAAAAAAAAAAGAGCATACACTCCCAGCACCCATATCAAGCAGCTCACAACTGCCGTAATTTCAGATCCAGAGGGAAGTAATGCCTCTGGCCTTCTCAGGCACATGCACTCACATAAACAAACTCATAAGCACACACAGCTACACAGTGACCTCCAAAGTAGTTAAAGAGCTTAAGACGGCATCACTTCTATCTGAACTAATTCAAAATAGTTCTAGAGTAAGACGGCATTCATTTAAATTGTAATAGTATTACCAGTTATTTACAGTCTGATTTTAGTAACACTGAAGTGTAGGTCACAAATGTGCTACTCTACTAACAGCCAGTGGGCTGGAGATGCAGCTTACTAGAGCCTGCCCAGATAAACATCTTGAGTTTAGAACCAAAAACAATACTTCTTATTCATTAGCTTTTAATAAATTAATAGATACATTTTTTTTTTTTTTTTGAGACAGGGTTTCTCTGTGTAGTTTTGGCTGTCCTGGAACTCACTCTGCAGACCAGACTGGCCTCAAACTCACAGGGATCTACGTGGCTCTGCCTCCTGAATGCTGGGATTAAAGGCGTGAGTCACCATCGCCCAGCATAAATTACTCTTTTTATGTGTAAATGTGTTTTGAATATGGTAAATAAAATTGAATATTGATACAACTGTCATAATGTATCTTCTATCAGTATCAGGGTTCAGGTCCTATGTCCTCATTTACATGCCTTTTACCTAGGACAGGGATTAGCATATGATTATGTAGATGATTTTAAGGTTACTTTTTTTATTGTGGCAAAAAAGTTAATATGAAATTTATCAACTTAACTAGTCTAACCAGATACTTCAGTACTGTTAAGACTATTTAGAGCCGAGGTCATGCTGCAGAAGAAGCAAGCAGTGGTGCTAGAGATGAAACTCAGGGCCTCATTCATGCTAAGCACATGTTCTACAACTGAGCTACACCCTCACCCTCTGTTCTGCTTTAAAATAACAGTAACGATATAATGTGTGCGTGCATGCAGCGTGATGTTCATGTGCAGGTCAGAGGACAACTTGAATAAGTTTGTCCCCTCTCTTTTCACAGTGTAGGTCCCAAGGATTGAACTTAGGTCACTAGAAGCAAGCACCTTTACCCACTAAATCATCTCTCAGAGCCCCCATTCTGCTTTTACTGAACATTTTATTCTAGGCTCTTATAGCAATAAAAAGTATGTTTAAAAAAAGATTATTCACATTGCTGGGCAACCTATTTCCAAAAGAGTCTTATAAACCTGAAACTCCGTATTTACTAGCTATGGTTTGTGTACTCCTTAAGGCTTCATGTGCTAAAATCTTCCTTAGAAGGCAGGCAAAAGGGGACCCTTGGGCTTCTGGGAAGAGTTCTGACTAGACCGAATCATTACAGTGGAGCTCTCTTAACTGAATCCCTTTGTCTTTATAAGGAAGAGAGAAAGCAGGTGGTTATACATTCATACCTGTACTTCCTGTCTCTTGCCATGTGGTACCCTATACTTCCTCAGGACTGGGAAGAAAACCATCAAATGTAGCTACTTGATCTTGGACCCTCCAAACAAGCATTCTTTTCTCAAGACTCAATTTATATATTGTGTTATTGGCAATGGAAAATTAATACAGCAATTAATTCCCCATTTCTCTTTCCCCGTAGTTCCTTGTAATTACTATTCTACTTTGTTTCTATTAACAGTATTTATCTTCTTGTGACTGTTTATTTCACTTAGTATAATATTAAGGTTCATCCATATTAAATGTGTCAGAATTTCCTCCCTTTTGCTATTTCTGGTTTTTAGAAAAAGGTTCTTGTTATACTCTCCCCCCAACCCCCAAGACAGGGTTTCTAAGTGTGTAGCATTGGCTACCCTGGAATTCAGAGATTTGCCTGCCTCTGCCCCAAGTCCTGGGATTAAAAAAAAAAAAAAAAAAGGTTCTTGTTATAGCCCCAGATAGACTGCAAATCCCAGGCTGGCCTCAGGATCTTTCTGATTCCAAATTACCTCCTTTCTTTATAAGGCTGAATAATAATTCCTTGTATGTACATGCCACACTTGATCGATTCATCCATTAACGTTCTTAGCAGTCAAAAATTAAATGCAACCTATGAATCATGAACACATGTAAAATATTTCATGATCCTAAAGTAAATCTTTTTCTAAAAAAGATTATTTTGTTTTGCCTTCACCCCCTACTTCCAATCCCCATTATTGTCAATTCTTTGGGAAACACAACTCTGTACTGGGGTTCTGCAAATGTGAATTCAACCAATAATCTATTAATTCAGAAGAAGATGGGTGTAGTAGCACACAACAATATTACAGCACTTTGGAGGTTAAAGCAGGACTACCCGAATCGAGGCCAAGCTGGGGTACATTCTGAATTGAAGACCATACAGGGCTGTAGTGTGGGACCTTGTCTAACCCCCACCCCAAGCAATATATGGCAATAAAATGCCCAAGACAAAGCAAAGGTTAAAATCTCACAGTAAAATAGTTAAGTGAATGCCAGGCGGTGGTGGCACACGGCTTTAATCCCAGCACTCGGGAGGCAGAGCCAGGAGGATCTCTGTGAGTTCAAGGCCAGCCTGGTCTATAAAGTGAGTTCCACGACAGGCACCAAAACTACAAGGAGAAACCCTGTCTCGGAAAAAAAAAAAAAAAAAATCCTCCCCTCCCAAAAGAGTTAAGTGAACAAGAGGAAATACAGAAAACAACCAAACACCTTTTTGGGGTTGGTGCACACTGGCAAATTGACTGCCGGTATGTATGAGGCCCTGGTTTAATCCCTAGCTCTGAAAAGCAAAATTAAACCAAAGCAAAAGAAAATTTCCAGTGTTGAAAGTTCCTGAAGCAGCACCTGGACATTACTGTTAGGGAAAAGGTATGAGTCTTAAAGTGACAGTATATCATTACCACTTATACATTCAAATAAAAGTAAAGAAACAATTACAATTTATAGCAAGTTTATAGAAGAAAAAATCCAATAGCTTGTTATTTTCAATATGTAAATAAATTCATACCTATTTAGTCCTTCACCCACAGGTGGCTTTTGGTTATCATCTACATAGACAATAACTTCTTTCCTTCGGATATGTACAATATCATCCAAATTTAGATTTGTCAAATTCACATCTCCTTCGAAATAGATTGAGCCATACCCTAAAATTCAAAGCAAATAGTTAAAAAGATCTTATATAAAAGGAGCAAAACCTTTTAATCTGTAGTGATTAGCAAGAATACGTATCCTGTAATATCAGTATTTTAAACCTTCCAGAAATTCATCAAGTGGCTTCCTGCCTCCTAAATATGACAAGAACGGGAAAGAGGAATGGCATTACATTGTTATCAGATGTAACACCTCCAGTTTACATTTTTGCTAGCCTCAAATCTTCCTAAGTTCCCAGTCTGCTACGTAAATTAAAATACTTGAGCCCTTTTAAAATACAGTATCACAAAGCAAATTTGTTCAAAGAAAATTATCTGTAACAATTAATAGTATGAAACTGAACTAAAGTATTAAAATTAATATACCTTGGAAGTTTTTTTGTTTTGAGCTGAGGACCAAACCCAGGGTCTAGCCAACGCTCTACCACCAAGCTAAATCCCCAACTCCAACCTTAAAGTTTTTTTTAATTCTGAAGAATTATAACGAAACAAATAATTATAAGACTCAAACAGGTATGTCTAAGCCCCCAAATGTTACATAGTTCCAGTTTTCTTTGCTTTGTTACTTGTCAATGTTTCTATTCTTCAAAGTCAAGGAGGAACTAAATACAGGAAAAAACAGACTCTAAAATCAAGTGCTGCCCTTAATTACAAAAGCAAGATGCAATCTCTGAGTTACATACTCACTGCTAAACTCACACCTACCTTTACGACCAATGGTGAAGTCAGAAACAATGCATTCTCCCTTTTCATTGGTAATTTTAGCAAGGTCATCCATAGATGGAATTGTATAGTAACCAACTTTTGTGAGAACAATGCCTGTGACCAAAAGTCAGAAAATATTGTGATTATCCTGGGTAGAACAGTTCTTAGTAATATTCATTTTACTTTCACATAAAAAATGTTTCTATCACCTGGCAATGTTAGCACACACCTTTAATCCCAAAACTCAGGAGGCAGAGGCAGGTGGATCTTCAAGTAAAATCAACCTGTTCTACAGAGAAACTGTTTCAAAAAAACAAACAAACAAACAAACAAAAAAAAAAACCCACAAAAAAACAAAAAAACAACCAAAACAAAAAAAGAAAACAAAAACAAAATAAAGGAGTAAAAATTTCTATGAAACAAGTTTGGGTTTTTGTTTTGATTTTTCTTGAGACTGGGTCTGATGCATCACAGTCTGGCCTTCAAGTTACTATGAAGCTGAGACCCTGAGTCTCTGAGCCTCTTTTCTCCACCTACTACTGAGTGCTGAACTTAGGATGCAGACACAGAAGGATCACTGAAAATTCTGAGAAAACATGAGCAAAACTCCTACTCCATCCCCCCCATAAAAGAAAAACAAAATGGGCAGTGATGGGGCACACCTTTAATCCCAGCACTTGGGAGGCAGAGGCAGAGGCAGGCGATCTCTGTGAGTTTGAGGTCAGCCTGGTCTACAGAGCAAGGTCCAGGACAGGCACCAAAACTACACAGAGAAACCCTGTCTTGAAACGCAGCCCCCACCAAAACAAAAACAAAAACAAAAACAAAAACATTTAAAATGCAATGAAGTCTACTTAACTTTGCTTAACCTAAATTTTATAGATTTTATTTACTATAGAGCCCTCTTTTTTAATGGGTACATACCACAAAATGGTAGGTAGTCGATAGACCACACTACACTTGAATTTAAAGTTAGGTAGACAGGATATAAAAAGTGAGCTCTTGGGCTGGAGAGATGGCTTGGGGGTTAAGAGTGCTGACTATTTTTAAAAAGGACCTGAGTTCCATTCCCAGCACCCACATGGCAGCTCACACTTGTCTGAAACTCCAGTTTCAGGAGACCCTGACACCCATGGCAAAAACACAAATGCACATAAAAATAAAAAAATAAAATATATTAAAAAAAAGTGAGCTCCTCTGACTACATCATTAATTATAAAGTAAACTATTTCAAAGGTATAAAACATGTGACTCTGACCTGCTGGATGTATATGGTAAGCGTTATTTTCTATTTCCTCTCGGTCATCTTGCAATGATTCATCATGGAAAGACGTTTCTTCACTGCTTCCTTCAAGTCCATTGCGTAAAGCAGCACGCATGTTCAAAGCCACAATGGTATCTTCCACACTGCTGCTGCTGTTATTTTTGTTTCCGGCACTCTCTGGGGTTTGAGGGATGGGTTTGGCAATAGGGTTAGTGTAAAAACGTGATACAAAAGAGTCATCATCTCCATCCTGCTGATGGTTCTCATCAACAGGTTTGCTCAGGAAGCTAAATCTGAAAAGAGAGAAAAAAATAATAACACCTTAGCCCCTAGCAACAGTAATAACAATGACAGCAGTTAATCTTTATTAAGTTTATGACACTACTCTGGACAATTTAATAAATTTAAAATTAATCCTTATAAGCCGGGCGGTGGTGGCTCACGCCTTTAATCCCAGCACTTGGGAGGCAGAGGTAGGCGTATCTCTGTGAGTTCGAGGTCAGCCTGGGCTACCAAGTGAGATCCAGGAAAGGCGCAAAGCTACACAGAGAAACCCTGTCTCGAAAAACCAATAAATAAATAAATAAATAAATAAATAAATAAATAAATAAATAAATAAATAAATAAATAAATAAATAAATAAATAAATAAATAAATCCTTATAGTAATCCTGTGAAATAGATTTAACTACTGTCTCTAATTTATAAACAAGAAAATGGAGGCAAAATAATATTAATAACCTTGCATAATATCACAAAGTTGTGAGTACTAACTAGAGTTGAGGTTTTAAAACAGAAAATGTTGGGCTGGAGAGATGGCTCAGTAGTTAAGAGCATGTACTGCTTTTTTTAGAGGACCTGGGTTCAATTCCCAGCACCCACATGGTGGCTCACAACTGTTGTAACTCCAATTCTAGGGGATCTGATACCCTGTCCTGGTCCACTCAGGTACCAGGCACACAAGTGGTATATAGACATACAAGCAGCCAAAACACCCATGCACATAAAATAAAAAAACAACCAAACCAACCCCAGAAAATCTAGCTCTAGATTTAATGACCTTAACTGCTCATTTTCAAAGGAATGAATCTGAATACTCCCCTCTTGCTCTGTGGGTGTGTTCTAGGGATCAAACTTAGGTCACCAGGCTTGATGATTAAAAACCTTTACTCCTTGAGCCATCCTA